>NC_138730.1:33771482-34371482 GCF_965113295.1 Leuciscus leuciscus | reverse complement strand
TCACTGTCTTCCTCTCAGAGCTGCAGTGTTGGAAAGAATGCCTGTGATGGATAAGAACTCACCTGGACACACTAATGGAGACGCATCAGGAGAGATTAAGGAACCTGACCCATCCAAACCCAAACCAGTTGAGGCAGGTTTGCTCTCAGAACCAGCAAGCCAGGTAATTATTATATGATATTGTATTTAGACACTGAACTGTTAAAAAATAGATACACATTTTTTTGTATTTATACTTTTGTTAAAGGTGTGCGACCTTCTGGATCTCTTGGGTGGGACCGATACGCCTCTCCAGCCCAAGCCTGCCCCAACCATCACTCCAACAACTACCTCTAGTGCCGATCTTCTTGACCTGCTGGGAGGACTGGAACCAACACCAGGTGAGAACATGGACACCTGTAGCACTGATGATTTCTCCAGTTTAAAGATACAGGAGACCTTTAAAGATACATTACCATTAAAATTTTGGGATCAGTATTTCTTTTTTAAATAAAATATTTGTATTAAGCAAGGATGCATTAAATTGACCAAAAATTACATTTCTAATGTTACAAATTCTATTTATATTTCAAATAAATTCTTTTTCTTTTTTTTTTTTACATTCTATTCATCAAAGAATCCTGAAAATTTGTATCCACAAAAAACATAAAGTAGCACAACTTTTTTCAACATTTATAAAAGCAACAAATCAGCAGATTAGAATGATTTCTGAAGGATCATGTGACACTGAAGACTGGAGAAATGGCAGCTGAAAATTCACAGGAATTACATTTTAAAATATATTAAAATAGAAAATTATAATTTTAAATTGTGATAATATTACAGTTTTCACCTCGGTGTTGGTGTGTTTGCATGTAGTTCCCACTGTGACGGTGTATGAGAAGAATGGATTAAGCCTGAAAACCCAATGTGACAAACAGACAGAAACAGATGTCACGGTCACCCTTATTGCCTCTAACTCCACTCAGAGTGACATCACCAACTTCACTCTTCAAGCAGCTGTACCTAAGGTCTGATATTAATTTCAGCTCATTTTCATGAAAATTCACTATAAACCTATTTGTCAACAGTCTTTTATAACATAAGCTTTTGAGTGTGTACTAGAGTGAACTACTCACCCGTTGTTCAAAAAGTGACAGGCACACAAACAATGACCGAATCTAGAAGATTGAGAACATTTTTTTTTTTTAACACTCTGTAGGACTTATTTCTCAATACTTGAGTCACTTTTAAAAACTTTTTGCACATTTTTCCTAACTAACTTTCAACTTGGCACAGGAGTTTATTGCACATTCGAAATGCACTAAAACTACCAAAACACGTTATACAACACTTCCAAAACACTACCAAAGTTTTTCACCCAACACACTTTGTCACTTATAAAGAATGACCTATAAAACTCTAATCACAAGTAGCATCACAAAATGTTTTTCTTATGTAAAATTTCTTTACAAAACAAGAATGACAGCTCTCTACTGTTTAGAATTCACTGCAGTATATGTTAAATGGTCCATGTTTACATTACAATATAAAATTGTCCTCCTTTGTATAGATGGTAATACAATTGATAGACTAGTTGTAGGTGTTCAGCTACATCTAATTGTTTTTATAGTATAGTTCACACAGAACGCGTTTTTTCATTCCAATGCGCTACTTTTCCATTGTTTTTCTATGTAAATGCGCTAGACTGACATGTATAACCTTTGCACTTGCGTCTTTTGCAGCATCTCGCGGCATTACACTGCGTTCTAAAAAGGTGGCACTCAAGACAAAATCAGTTCGACTTTTAAAAAACGCTTCTCGAGACTTTTTCCATTCCAACAAATGTTACTCACTGCAGTCAAATGATGTCCAGCTCCTCCTCTCTGGAGCTCCAATGGGGTGGGATTAGTCCAGCTCCTCTTCTCTGGAGCTCTAAAGGCCAATTTATACTTCTGCGTCGAGTGTTAGCCGTAGTGTACGTCGTAGGCTACGCACGTAGGCGACGCCGTCGTGAGCATTTATACTTCTGCGAATGTCTGTGTTGCTCTGCAGTTACACCGCCGAAACGCTAGTTGGCGCGGGTGGGTTTTAATGTTCCAGTTCCACTGTGTTTACATTCCTCGCGGCTATTTTGAGTTTAGGTTTCTACGAGCAATGGCGACTGAAGGAGTCATACAGATGGCTGTATTTCCGCACTTCTTCAAGCAATCTCTCGGTCACTTGGTCTATTTCCATGGCTCTTCACTGATCTTCGGAATTTAAAAATGCCGGGCGGGCGGTGCAGAGTGCAGAAGATCATTCCGGAAATGCGTAGGAGGAAAACGCGATGCTATCCAGCCGACCAATCACAGATCTTGCGGTCCGCGTCGCCGCGATGCGTAGTTACATTTTTGAGGAGGTGCGCGTCAGGGTACGGCGAAGGGTACGACGTATGGTACACGTCAATGCGTATGCTACGCCGTACCTTCTACGCGCACCCGACGCAGAAGTATAAATTGGCCTTAAGGGGCTGATGGGATAGAGTTGTGGGCAGGGTTAGGGTGTGGTTAGATAGTCTAGCTCCACCCATTAGGCCCAAATTACATCATAGAATTACATTCGCTAAACGTAAGCTCCACCCATTTGCTCAGCTTCTCTATTCCGCTCTGCCCCACGCCTCGCGTTTTTTCAAAGCATAAAAGCATTCTGTGTGAACGACCCCTTATTCAGTTTTGTATTATGTAAGCTTTTGAAATTATGTCATTTCAAATGAGTCATTGAATGCGTTTTGTGGCAAAGAAATGATAAATGTGATTCTCCTCCACATTATATCCGCAATAAATGACATTTCTCAATAAATACAACCCCAATTCTAGAATAGTTGGGACATTTTGTAAAAATGCAATAAAATCAAGAATCTGTGATTTGTTAATTCTCTTGAACCTTTATTTAACGTACAAAAATACAAAGAAAAAAATCCTTGTTTTCACTGGCCAAATTAATTGTATTTCTATTTTGATGGCTGCAACACACTCCAAAAAATTTGAGATACCATTTAAACTGTTTTGTAACAGCCCACAATTAGCAGGTGAACTGGTAATAGGTGAGGGTATCGTGTTTGGGTATAAAAGGAGCATCAATGCAAACAGTATGGGTGTCTTGCATGTGTGTGAAAGTACCATTGACGTTGAGGCGTATGTATGTTGGGATTATACAGAGACAATGCTAGACCTCATTCAGCACATGCTACAACAACAGAGTGGTTTCTACACTGACACTCTTCACCAAAGAAGTGATGTGCTTGATTGACTGCCTGCAGTTCAGATCTGTCTCCTATTGAAAATATATGGCCCATCATGAAAAGGAGAATCAGACAATGATGACATTTGGACTGTTGAGCAGCTGTCTTGTATATTTGGTGAGATTGGGCTAAAATTTCACTTGCAAAACGGTAACAATTAGTATCCTCAATTTCCAAATGATTAAAAAGTGTAATTACAAGGAAAGGTGATATGACACAGTGTTAAACATGCCTCTGTCCCAATTTTTTTGGAGTGTGTCACAGCCATTAAAAAAAAAAATATATATATATATATATGAAGAGTTCAGATGCAAAAGCCTCTAAATGCCATCTGAAATTTTCTTATAGAATGATCATTTTTATCAAGCTTGTATATTTAAGTTCAGTAAATTCACTTCAATGACAATTAATAGGTAATCTTCATTGCCATTTAAGTGAAAATATAGAATTTAAATATACGAGCTTGATAAAAATGATCATTCTATAAGAAAATTTCAGATGGCATTTAGAGGCTTTTGCATCTGAACTCTTCATATATACAAAATACAATTAAGTTGGTCAGTGAAAACAGGTTAAAAACAATTAACAAAGCATTGAATTGCATTTTATAAAATGTCCCAACTTTTCTGGAAGTGGGGTTGTAAATTTGAAAGAAAGAAATTTGTCAGAATCTGTCACACGCTGTTATCACATTAAAACAATATTATTCTTTTTCAGAGTGTTCAGCTGCAGATGAAGGCTCCGAGTGGTAATGTGATTCCAGCACATGGCCTTGGTCAAGTCACACAGACTGTTTTACTCAACAACCCTAACAAGGCAAGTCCACCCTGCCTTAGTTTTGTGCGACTGTGTTTCTCACTAAACTTATCGGTGCTATATATGAACAAGTATATGACTATACTTTTATTTCCCCTCTACAGGTCAGCCTTAAGATGCGGATTCGAGTGTCTTACTCACATCAGGGTGCAGTGCATCAGGACACAGTACAAATTGACTCCTTTCCTAGTCTGGGTTGGAACTGTCAGCCATCAATCAACCCTTTGTGACCGACCTACGAGTTCAGAATCTCCATGACTCTCTCTCATTGAGATTGAAATCTATGGAAATAGGCAGCTCTCTGTCAACCTTTCTATTATGGACTGAACGCTCGGCAGATTTGATACAACAGGTGTTTATGAAGTGTTATCTTGGTTTGAATTGTCTAGAACAAAGTGTGGTTTAATGTGCTGTCATTAATGCACAAGAGTGAACAGTCAAACTAATGCACACTGTCATCAGATAAGCTCCTTTGTGCACTGTCACTAAATAACCCTGTTAACAAGTTGAAGAACTTGAATTACAGATATCCTTCATATGCCCTAATTAATTAATTTGAGCTCCAATTGCCTTTCATTAAGCCTCTCATCATAATTTTTTTTCTGTTTACCATTTTTCTTGACTGTGAATGTGAACTTACCATCTCACATAATTTAGAATGTCATATATTTCTCAAACAACCTCATTGTGTGTGTGAAACCACAAATATCCATTTATCCAATTTGTTTATTCCTCTTATCCAAACACAATACAATAAAACATATATATATATATGGTATAATGCACCGCATTTTAAGAAGATGATGGTGCACGTGAGCATCTTTTAGGAAACAACATGCCTTAATGCATGTTTAACAGCTGAATGAGAAATTTTAACTAGCAAGAGATAATGCTAACTAATTAATGAATCCTTAAAACATGAGTAAACACCTGCTAAAGTGTATACTGTCATGTACCACAGAACAAAAAGGGCAGAAACAAATGTCAATATGAACTCACAATTAGGTTGCAAACGGTTCAGATTCACAATAACATGACTTAGAGAGTGATGTATGCAAAGCCAAATGTCCACTTGAGGCTTTAAGCAGCAGAGCCACCTGGCTAGTCCGTTTATGTACATGATCAAACAGATTTCTACTATTTACAAGTTTACCATAATAGATTAGAGGAAAGACACAGGGAGATTGCAGGGCTAGTGCAGGTTTTCCCCTCCTCGTAGAGCCAGAACTAAATGCAGGACAGATCCTCCCTGAATCTTGTAATCAGCAGCAGTCTTCTCATCATTCCTGAAATAGAGAAAAACGGATAAGAATTGTAATTTTTGAATGGATTATTTTCCTCGATATTTTAACTTCAAAATGATTCATTAATATTAATGGGGAACT
Source organism: Leuciscus leuciscus (assembly GCF_965113295.1). Classification (NCBI taxonomy): domain Eukaryota; kingdom Metazoa; phylum Chordata; class Actinopteri; order Cypriniformes; family Leuciscidae; genus Leuciscus; species Leuciscus leuciscus. The sequence goes on along the minus strand of NC_138730.1, from coordinate 34,366,019 downwards.
TTACATTTGTTTTCCACTGTAAATTAGTCTTTGCTGTTGTGGTGGGATCCCCTCCTTTTCTTCCACCCTCTCTTTGATTCTTTCCACCTTGTTGGAAAAAAGCGCATAAAAGAAATAACGTTATCCAAATACTTCCAAAGACACCGAAATATTATTCATATTTTAAGGACATTAACACTCATACCTTGTCTGTAGGTTCGATGTCAATTTCTATTTCTTTGCCTGTGAGTGTCTGAGAAACGATAAAAAAATTTATTTATTTTTTTTTTTATTAAATTTTCACATCTGAATCACTTCACTAGTAGTTAAAAAAATCTGCATTTTGACAGGATTTTAAATAGATAATCGGTTCATCTTTAGTTAGAAATTAAACCCAAATCAAATACAGTTTAAGCATGTTACTGGAAATCGTTAAAACAGGATATGGAAACTCACATAGCGACAGCTAAAAGCGAGGACAGAAATCTTACCTTAACTTTAATCAACATATTGAGAGCTGTATTTTAACTCATAGAAGTTGAACAAAAACTGGGTAATTTTATATTTTAAACAATAGTAATAGCAAATTAACCGACTTGAACGTTTCTACGAAACAAACTAAACTAAACAAAAAAACAGTCTGACTTCCCGTGTATCTGAAATAAACTCCGGGTAGTTTGGTACAACTATAGCGATGGTACAATGGTTCCGCTTTTGGGCGTCTTCTTCTTCTTCCGTTTTTTGGTGCGTTGCATTCTTAGTGCATATCGCCACCTACCTTTGCTGTTATGCAGTCATGATTTCTTATGATCAGTTTTTCCTTGTTTTTGTTGTTGTTGTTGTTGTTGTTGTTGTTGTTGTTGTTGTTTTTTCTCTCTCTCTTGCCTCTTTCTCACACATCCATCCATATATATAATTACTTGATGCTCCATCCCATTCCATCTCCCACAGCCCACCTGGCGCTGCGTGTTCAGCTCCTCCAGACTGGACCCTAAAATCTGGAATAGACCAAAGCATCCTTATTCTATATTAAATCCTTTCACTTAATCCAGTAGTATGTATTCTATTAGTATTCTGTATCCTACTCTATCTCTATTAAAATCATAACCTAACAAATATGCCAAATCCTTATTAACCTTCCCTCTTTCGTTTAAATATGATATCAATTCCTTTCTTTCCTCATCATACCTTTTACAATCATATATCACATGCTCCACTGTTTCTTTCTCCCCAGAATTCTCACATAAACCAGTCTCATGAACTCCAATTATAAAGAGCGATGTGTTCAGTCTTGAGTGTCCAAGTCTCATCATTATGATCTCTTCTTTTCTATTTCTACCATTTCTACTTTTCTTAGTATCTACCATTTTTTTTTAATATTATATAAATGCCACCCCTTATTATCTGTATTCCATTTTTCTTGCCACTCTTTAATAATATTTTCCTTAATAATAGATTTACCTTAATTAACTTAAGAGGATACACCGCTCTACAGTAATTTGAAAGTGATTGCAGTACCAGTTTTGGCCACAATCTTACATACGGTTCCTTTAAAATCTATGTCTTCCCTTTTTAAAGCATTTTTTGCTACTCATTCATTCATTACCAGCTACTCCTACATGCGCTGGCACCCAGCAGAATACTACTCCTTTCCTTTGTATTTGCCATAATAATGAAAATATTTCGCACATCAAATCTTCTCTAGAAGTACAATGAATAAATAGTGATGTTAAGACAGAAGCAGAGTCAGAGCATACTCTGTCTGGCTTTACCTCCTCTACCCATGTTAATCCTATTATAATAGCGACCATTTCCACAGTATATATTGACAATTTAGATGTTAATCGTTTAGATACTGATATTTTAAACTCTGGAATATACACTCCTATTCCTGTAATCCCTGTTCTTGGGTCTTTAGATCCATCAGTATAGATGTGCATTTTTGGGCATCTTGTTGGATCCTATGAAATAAATCCCAATAAACCCCTGCCAAAATTATATACAAAATTGTAGATTGCTACAGAACTAATTATAATGCAAATGTAGCGTAGCATACATTCCAATTAGTAAATGCTGCCTTTTTCATTCCCTCCCCTGTCAGGTGTCAGCTGTTGTAAATTAGCTAGCCTACTGATAAACTGACAAGGAACAGGATTCAGCTGCTTGTGGACAGCGTTTGGTTTGCACTTCACTCGGTCTACATCTGATCATGAATAACCTATGGCAATGTCTGTTTGTTTTTTCAGTTGCCACAGCATTTGTGATGTCTGAAAATAGTAATAATGGTAATGTTTATTATGGCACAAGAAAAATATGATGCATTATAAGTTCTTAACATGTAACCTAACATCTAAAAGAATCCAGCTTTAGTGGGTAGTTGTGCTTTAGAGCAGCGTAGTTGATCATGGTTGGTAGATGAACCACCATGGTTTAAACTAGTTTTTTGTTGTTGCTGATCCAAGATGGTCTACTTGCTAATAACCTGCTTTGAGACCAGGTTCTAAACATGGATGGGCAATCAGAGTTGTTCAGTTTTCTTCAACTTTGAGGTGTACAATAAAGTACTTCCTCTCTCTTTTTACTATAGATATCCAAGTTACGTGTGACGAACAGTCTGTTCACATCAAGTGGAAAATCCACCAATCGATGACTGGAAATCCTGCTCGTCTTTTCTTGGGTAGTTGCTTTCCTTCACAGTTCTTAAATGTGTCAAATGGAGCAGAGGTAGAGTTTCACTATCCTCTTAGTGAGTGTCAGTTTAGACGTACGGTAAGTTCACTTCCTGATTTTGGTAATTACAGAATCCTGAAAATATGCTGATGAGAATTTTTTTTTTTTTTTTTTTTTTTTTTTTTTTTTTTTTAACTTTCCGATTAGGCTACATGGAAATACTTGGTGTATGAGAACCAGTTAACCTACAGGCCATTGCCAAAGCCAAACCCTCCTTCTTTCACCTATCCAATCAGATGTGTGAATGACAGGTAACGTCACAACTGGGTAGCCTACTACAGGTCTTCACCAGGACTCTCAATCCCAAATCATTCCCATCGATGTACAATCATTTTGATTCTGTCTTCAGGCCAAAGGGTTGGATTCCTGCCTTCCAGAGCTCTTCCACTGGTGCCATACAAGGTCATGGAGAACTGTCCTTTCACATGGCAATTCTCAATCGTATGTAGGCAGATCTTGATTCATTGTCTGTGATTCTCGTTCTAACAATTAACTCGCCTATCATAATCTTCTCTCCAGATGATTTCAGTGGCCCTGCAGAATCCAGTGTCTTTCCGCTGGGATCTTTTGTCCCTATTTGGGCTGGTGTTGACCAGCAAGCCCATCAGCCACTGGTGTTGCTTCTTGAGGAATGTGTAGCCTCTACAACTCCCGAAATCTCCCCAGATAGTCTTACGTACCCACTTATAGCAAATAAAGGGTGTGTATATTTGTGATTTATTTGAAATATCCATTAGTCAGGACATCAAAATTAGATCTTCCTTATTTGCTGCAATTTAGTGGCTATATTTTTATAATTGACTTGAGGTTAACCCATCATAGGTGTCTTATTGATGGTAAGAAAAGTTTATCCACGTTTTTACCAAGATCTCACTCCTCCTCAATCCTGCTTCACCTTCAAGCATTCAGATTCGCCATGGGACAAGAGGTGAGGGAGTCTCTTCATAGGAGTGTAGCAAATGATTACACATCTGAATTTGTTGCTGCCTGTTCTCCCCCACCCTGCAGGTCTATATCCATTGCAAATTAACTGCATGGGACCCTGACAACCTCAACGATGTGAAGAAGTCCTGCAATTATAATAAAGCCAAAGGACAGTAAGTGTGTTCTTGATTTGTACTTAAAATCCTTCAATATGCTGACATGACTTATGGGAAAATATCCTATAATCCTTCATTAACAGATGGGAGCTTTTAGATGACCCGTTCCAGAGTTCTCTTTGTCAGTGCTGTGATTCAACATGTGGAGTTCGTGGAAAGAGGGAAACCGATTCCGGTAAATCAAAAGCATAATTCCAAATAACTAATCATGTTAAAATTGCAAACCCTTTAACATGGGTTTAAGTTAACATGCAATGTGTTGGGATTACAGCACCTCAAGGACTGGTACTAAAGTCTGTTTTAGGACCTTTGACAATTACTGAAGATTCAGCATGATTTTACTCTGATGTGCCATCCTTTATCTCAGAGAAAGGTTTGTAATTATGTTCTTAGAAATGTTTTAAACTGTGTTATATATATATATATATATATATATATATATATATATATATATATATATATATATATATATATATATATATATATATATATATATATATATATATATATATAAAATTATTTTTTTGTTAGACATGTTGCAGTTTTTTTTTTTTATCATTGGTAGGTTGAGTGGCTGTCTGATGATGCAGTGGCTAATTGACAGGTCAGTGGTGTTTACTCTCTACATGATATTCTTGTGCTGAATAAATAACCGTTGTGTGCAGTGAACTGATGTTTTCCATCTTTTCTGTAGGTGCTTGATTCATGGTCAGGAGTCATTAGGAGTGGTCAACGAAGTCATTAGATTTGTATGACTCGTTTTGTTCATTAAAAGACTGTGAAACCTCCTTTAAGTCTATTTGAAACGTTGTCTCTGTTGTGTTCTCTTTGACCAAAGTGATAAGGGAAATGGTGTCACATCAATTTTGTCTTCATAAATTGCCTCAGTATTTCCTTTTGATCATATAATTAAATTGATTACTCCTAGCTAAGGGAGCAGGTTACTGCATGCATTGAGGAAATGTAAAAGTCCCCCTATAGTCAATTTTATCCCTTAACTCATCTTTGATCACCAAAATTACATATTTAAAAGTTTTTCCTTAAATTTCTTCATGCCTTAAAATAGCTTGACTAACTCTACGCCCTTGTGTCATTTAGTTTCTATGAATATGCAAATTAGCCCCGCCTCCACTCACACCAGCTCAGAGGTCCACTCATGATCACATGTTGATGAGATTGGTTACATGGTAGTTTGTGAAGTCAGAAACACCAGTGATTTCAAAACTCTATTTTGAGACTGTCTTTGGTTCACTGCAGTTTTAAGGAGAAAATACTTAGCAATAGTGCTGACTTTGCAAATGGTTTGTCTTAAAGCATATTAAAGGGGTGGTTGAATATGATTTCACTTTTTTAACTTTAGTGTGTAATGTTGCTGTGTGAGTATAAACAACATCTACAAAGTTATGAAGCTCAAAGCAAAGGAAGATATTTGCTTTTAAAGAAATTGATTTCCCCCAGGAACACAATTTATATCATGAAAAAATATGCTAATCAATGACTAGAAGATAACTACATAAGCTACCTAAATTCAACTAACCATTCAGAAATGTCCTGTAGCATTGTACATGTCTGCAGCTCATTTGAATTTAAAGGGACACACACAATAACAGAGCGTTTTTGCTCACCCTCAAAAATTTAAAATTTTAACATGCTATATAAAAATCTCTGTGGGGTATTTTGAGCTAAAACTTCAGATACACACTCTGGGGACATCAAAGACTTATTTTACATCTTGTGAAAAAGGCATTATACCACCCCTTTAAAAGCCTGCTTTTCACTACAGGGGGACTTTAAAACTCCTTGAGAAACTTGGAGTATGTGATTTATGAAAACATGAAACTGTAGCAATCGTATGCTCAGATATGAAATGTGTGTAAAAACCACATTAAGCAGATTTTCACAGAGAACCGTCGGGGAGCTATTACAATTGGACACAAAGACTAGTGCTAAAGAGTTGCCACATTTATGGTTTTAAAACAATGCCAAAAATTTGAAAATGCTTGTGGGTTGGTTGTAATTAAATTTGTGTGTTGCAAAACCCCTTTACCTGGCATTTGTAAAAATTCACAACCAAGATGAATGCCATCACTAAAACTAACACACTTGATATGTAGTCAATACAAAGTTCTTCCAGTTTATATGCTTTTTTTTTTCTTTTTTTTACTCATCCCTTGAACACTATTCATGGATTTCATCAGGTCCCTTTCCACAGGTGTATTAATCAAGCACAATGCAGTCTGCATTCATAATCTAGGTGCTTGATTTTATACACCTGTGGAAAGGGACCTGATGAAACCCATGAATACTAGCAATATTTGCTACATCAAAGCCAGAGCATCAGCAGCTGATGTTCATTAAGCTCATCCAAACAATGCGTTTCAGATGGGAATCCTTTAATTAGGTTATCAGTCAAAGTGCATAAATTAGCTTGAAGCATGCAACAGTATATTGTCAAAATGTCTTCCTTTTTGATGGTAATTTTTTCCAGTCTGGTTGTTTTCTTAGTGGCACAAGCAGGTAATATGGCTCTTGTAACAGATAGAGCTTTTTAACACTATGCATTGCACACTATTGCTGAATTTTGCACACACCAATGCTAAAGTCATCTTCAAATTCACCTTCCTTCAGAAATTACTGTGGAATGTGGCAAAAACTCTATGTCTGTGCGATGGATTGAAGCAAACTCTCAAGTGGATCCATCCCTTCTCCGCCTGGGTGGCTGCCCTCCAACCCAGGTTTCTGTAAAACCTCAAGGGTCTGAGGCAGTGTTCTATGCTGAATTTGGGGCGTGTGATATTAGGAGGATGGTAAGTTCAGTAAAGAATTTTATTGTAATGTAAACCGATTTGCTATTTGATTTACTCTAGTTTGGAAGTATGAACCACTGGATTGTTCCCTAAACTTGGGGAAACAAAGTTGTATTTCCTGTAGGTGATTCACTGAGCCATATTCAAATCTCAAAACTTTTTGGAGATATCTGTACACGGAAAAAGTACCTCTGACACAAATAAAGATGACTGTGATTGGGGTATCTTTGCAGTGTTGAGAAAAGTAACTCTTGTTCATATGTGGTGTGAATGACAAAGTTGTTTATTAAGTTTAATGTTTTGAAATGGCAATACACAGTATATAGAAAATACTTAATCTATTCATTAGTCTTTTCTCAATCTCTTCCCCCTTCATAGGTGACAATCAATGAGATTGTATTCGAGACTGAGATCACTTCTACAACGTTGTCAAAAACTGCACCAATTTATTACCCTGTGGCCTGTAAATATGAGAGGTGACATTGTGCTCAATTTTAATCCATCTTATGCTTGAAGACCTATGTCAATGTAGATAATAAAAAAAAACTGCTGCCTTTTTCTCAGGCCAGAAGATTGGACGCCACCCCTGTATGATCCTCTGATGTTTCACACACATGGCCAGGGAGAGCTGTCCTTTCGTATGACTCTAATGAAGGGTATGTACTAATTGTATGTAATGAAACATTCTTGACTTTCTTCTTGAATACAGAACTATCTTATAACTAATTTTCTAATTATAGATGACTTTAGTGCTGTGGCAACTACCACAACATTCCCACTAGGCTCAACAATCCCAATTGCTGCTTCATTTGACCAGAAGACCCATCAGCCATTAATACTGCTCCTGGATGAATGTGTGGCCTCCACAACACCAGAATTGGGTCCAGATTCTCAGATTTACCCACTCATTACCAATAAGGGGTATGTGCGAAGACGATGAGTGCTCTTTCTGGAGTCATAATGTTTCTGTTCTACAGCAGTGGAGTGATTAGCACAGTTCTTGGTCTTACTACCTTTTAAAATTGATTACGGTGTAATTACCTTTTTGTTTTGATTTTAAGGTGTCTGGTAGACAGCAAAAAGACAAACTCCAGGTTTCTGCCACGAAACCAGTTGTCAGAGATCAGGCTGAGTCTTCAAGCTTTCAAGTTTGCCATCGGAGAAGATGCAAGTCTCTTTTTGTTTGTCTCTGTTTGTCTGTTTGTCTCTGTTTGTCTTATTTTTCTTTTGCACCATCCTCAGGTCTACCTGCATTGCAGACTTGTGGCATGGGACCCAAGAGACCTGGATGGTAGCAATAAAGCTTGTCAATATGACCGAAAAAGCTCACGGTATGATTATTTAAAAATTGAATGCTGAATACTCTTCAAAATAAAGGTTCCTAAAGGGGGGGGTTTAAAAGTAGAGCCATACAACAATTTTGGGTTCCCCAAAGAACTTTCCAATGAACCATTCTTAAAATAACTATTTTTGTCAACTTAATCCAAATAACCCCTTTTCAAGATTGCATTGATTAGTTTCTTCATGAAAATGGCTAAAAAAGAGATGTACAGGCTCTTTTTGTTTTTGCAGGTGGGTGTTGACTGATGATCCATCCCAGAGTTCTCTCTGCAGCTGCTGTGACACTAACTGTCAAGGAAGAAAGAAAAGGGAAATAACAGGTGAACGTTCCCTGTTTTTGCTTAAACTACAAACATGATACTTCCATAAATAATTTGGGCAACATTTCAGGAGTTTATGAAGAATCATTGAGTATTTATCAATTCGTTTTACTAATGGACAAACTGGCTGTATGATCTACAGATTCCTCTACTTTAACTTCTGTGCTTGGGCCCCTTGTTGTTGAAAACTGAGGACAGTCATGCCTCATGGATTTGGCAAGGTTTGCAATCTTTGCTGGTATTTATCATTATTAATTTCCATTATGTGACATCTGTTTCATGTTTGTTTTCAAAGATGGGCTCCTCCAAGCCACTGGAATTGTTTTGGATGTCCTAAGGATGGAGCTCTCTGTGCCTGTTCAACTGTTTCTTAACTATTAACTCTTGTTAAATAAACTATTACAAAGTGGATGTTGTTCTTTATTCTCTATAGTGAACATTGGCTTGTGGACAAATTAACTTATTTTAGTTACCCGCAGGGGTGGCGTTTGTGTATGGCAGTTGCCATAGCCTAGCAGACAGTTTAGATAAAACATCAACTACTGATGATGCTTGTTAAAGATTTTTGGAGGGCTTTAACCCCCCTAAATGTCCACCCAGCAACTTAAATTGCTATTAACTGTACACTAATTCGTGATCGCCTCAGTCACCTTTAAGAGTCATATGAAACCGGCTCCTCCCAGTATTATCTCCTCAGAGCAAAAGCAGAGGACAACGTGTGTGCATTTATTGATAGATCGTTATGATGGATGCATCTGTGTAGTTCTTTGTCAACTGCAGTTTACATATGATGCTGGAGCAATTCAACACGGTTTCAGAAAAAAAAAGGTAAATTTTATTTTAACAACGTCGAAAACACAATGACAGATTTTAAATGAACACAAATATGTACATGTATACATTATTGATTAGCCTAGCTGTAAGATACTGAGTAAAAATGAAAAGAAACCGGCCTATTCGATCTTCCCTGGATGTTGGGGTTTTTTTTACGAAGAAATTAAATGATAGCAATCAGGAGAATTGAAGCAGCAATTAAAAAAAAAAGAGGACTGTAGTGCTGTCAGCGAAACCTTAGGCCTATCCACTTGTGCAATAAAAACTGCACTGCAACAAAAACGTAAGGCATGTGTTTTTATATTCAATGCTGTTCACTGTGAGTTTTAATTATAGTGTAATAGTTAATAGTGCATCGTGCATTTTGTTTGGTATAATGTGAGGTATATCGTTCGGTAATGTCGTTGTTCTATGTATGCCCAGATGGAATGCCATACTCTAGGTTTTTGTGAAACGCCGCCACTGTAACCAAGTTACCCTCAAACATCTGTTTTTAGTGTGAATGACTGAAAAAAAATAATAATAACATTAGGGAAACTGAAATTGCTGCTGAAAAAAGTGACACTGCCTCTCCCAAAGAAGAACATGTTGTTGTGAAGAACATGGGGATAATGAATTTTAAAGACTCTTTTATAACTTCTCTAAACTGGCCACGAGATGGCGCAATAGTTTTCATGGGGATTTCTTTTTCCTTTTTTACTTTGGCGCCATCCAGTGACGTGACGCTTACGCTCACTCGACGCTAGTGTGAGAAATGTATTACGTTACTCTACCAACTTCTGGTGAATTATTCAAATAAACATACCACTCGTAAAACTAATAAACATACCACTCGTAAAACTTGTTTACACTATGACAAATTATTTTCGCATAAAATTTTAACGCATTAAGCAATTTGCTACACCATGGGTAGCATTAAACCTTAATGGTATCATCCGTTAATGCGTAGGGTTTTTTTTCCAGGTGGTCTTTCTCTTTTATTTTTTAGAGTGGAGAAATGAACTGGTTTCACTGTAACAACTGTTTTGTGAGAGAAGGGAAAAAATTCGTTGTGTCTAGCTGTGGCCATATATTTTGTGAGAACTGCGTAAATGCAAGTGAGTCCGGAATACGTTACATTCAATACGTTAATTTCGGGATGTTGTGATCATTTGACCCTTTTTGTTATTTGCGAAGATAATGTGAATCATTAGGAAAGTTGAATGTGTTTTTCTAAAGGGCAGTGCCGAGTTTGTCATGTCAACTGTAACTACCTACACATATCTGATCAGGTGAGTCGAGTTCACTGAGAAACCAGATGATCTCAGGCACATTCACACTGCTGGCTCTACTCCACAGGGGGCCCTGGGTGGGTCTGGCCCACCCCCCAACTTTCTAGCCCACCCCGAGGGTCCCATGGCCCCCTTTGGAGCTGGGCCTGGTGGTCAGACTTGTTTTGAGTGCTAAATACAGTTCTGTCCATGCACTGTTTTGCTATAGGAGAGAGTACAAGTTGTCAAGTCACAGCTAAATTAGTGAGTTCAGTTGATGTCGACTGTGGTTTCTTTCATACAGCACACAACTAGTTATATGTGACATATAAGGAGGCCTACATGCTAAGAAACTTTTTTTTTTTTTTGTTAAAACTGTCAACCGTAATGAAAACTGCATAAAATAGTGGTATAGTGCAGAATTTTTCAAATTGAATAAAAAGAGGATGAAAGCAGATAGTGTTGTCTGAAATAGCTTAGAATAAAAATGAAAACCTTTAATGCATTACAAAGTCTTACTATTTATTATTATGTCACTATAGTTAAAAGCATTATTATTAGTTAGAGAAAATATGACCTTAACTTACCTATACAAACAATATGTATTATTACCAATTCCTTCCAACCTCTGTGTCAATTCTTACATATTCTTTCATTTTGTGAAGATGAAGCCTCAGGAAAAGATGTTTTTCAAAGATCCAGTGAAACTCGTTCAGACTCGTCTGGAACATATTGGACAGGTCTCAGTAATTTTCTGCTTATCAAAATACATTTCATTTGTCCCAAAAGCTTTCGATTATAAATGAATTGGAAGGCTAGAAAACCCAAGCATATGCTGTGAACTCTGGTACACAAAATCATGTCACAGTGACATCAAACCCTAAGCAAACACAATTCTGCCAGTTATAAATTAAGGAGATGTGTTTGTTTCAGATAGCTAATTTTCAGAAAAGGCAGAAGGAGCGAGTCATCGCTTTCTTAAGAAGCAGGTCTGCGGAACTGGAACGAAAGCTGAAAGAAGTTCGTGATCAGTGCTACAGGTGGTAATTAGATCTGAGATATATTCAGTGGCACTTAAAATGGGACTGTTTAGTTACTTGTGCTTTGTTTAAGGCAAGTCTCTGAGCTGAAACTAGAGAACGAAGAACTAAAGAAGCCGCTTTCTCAGAGGAGGGTAAGAGTTTCTTATTGCATGTCCCTCACTTGCCTTCTAACTTACGTTCTCTTCAGATGTGATCATTTTTCTCCCCTCCACACAGACATCTCCTGGGAGGTTTCCGATTAATGGGTAAATACAGATAATTGTCTATGTGCATAGATGTGTGCCATAATATAATATAATATAAACATTTAAAATATTTTCTCTCGATATATAGAGGAACTCCAAGAATGATTCTTCCTGTGGCTGTCACATCACCAGGTAGCAAGTTTCATTTGAGACAGGAACCTCACTTCTTATACACTATAAGGCTCTTTATATTTTGTTCTTATCACATTTCATTTCCCATTACATTTCTAGTCACACCTCGCTCTAGAGCTGTCAGGTAGGTTTGCATTCTATCATCTCAATTATTTTTAAACAGTAGAATTGCCTTCCCTCAAATAATACTATCCAATTCTGATTGTCATGCAAGTTCGGGTGACACTTTGGAGAGGTTTAGACATTCCAGACTCGGCATGACAGTGAGTTAGCTCCTCTACTATATTCTAGTATATCGTTTATTTAATTTTAATATAGTCAGTTATCAGTATAAGCAAAATAAGCAATCCTTGTGTGACTTTTACATCTTATTTGTTCTAGACACCCCCAGGGTCATCCATCTCTATGTCAGGCATGAGTTCAGTACATGAACATGGTTTCAGTAAGTGAGGAATAGTGACATTGTTAATCATATCTCTAAGATATCATTATTTGAGTTCATAAAGTGTCCATGGTGTCATTCAAGGTGGACACTCTTTACTGTTTGTATGCTTATGTTCTCTTTTTATCTTAAAGGGACACCCAGCTCAGTTAACACTCCTACAAGGTAACGTTTTATGCATTTACCTTGACTAAACATTTTTAATGCCCCAAATTGAAAGTTTTCACACTAGGAAATTGCACTGTCCATCTTCCCTTCTCATAATTTTTAGGTCCCAACATACAACCCCAAACAACTTTCAGTTCCAGCTTCTGGCTAGACCTACACTCCAGTCTCCACGGCCATAAATCAATAATCATTTGTAGCTTATACAGGTCATTAGAAAGCTACTTTATAACTAAGGCAGCACCCACATCACCCAATAGATGGATGATATTCTTTGCATCATATAAGTAGAAAAAATTATATTGGCCTTTTATTTGAAAAATAATTTTAAGTTCAATTAAATGTGACAAATAAAAGCAGTATGAGTCATAAATGTTTTTAATTTACTTTGGCACCTCAGTTTTACAGTTTTCTCATTTTTTGAACGAGGTTATTGCTAGAATTGAAATGATACATACAGACAAAATGTAACTTTTCCAATTGAAATGGAATTCATTCAACATTTTTGTTGACCACATCACACAAAAACAAAACACATCAACATTTTTTGTAAGCTTGGCTCAGTTACAAGAAGGATGTCAGAAATAAATGAATGAAATGCATTTTTCCCCAGTGTATTATAACAGAAAGGAATATGAAAGGAACGAGAAAAAGGAATGTCTTCAATAATTCTCCAGCATTATTGATTTATTGTATAATTATAAATAATAGCTGTATTATGGTCCCTTTTTATAGATGGAGTTTGATAACAAAACTTAGACATGGTTCTACAAATATACACTTTAGCATACCAAAAGATCTGAGCTTCTAGCATACATAACCAACACTTGTGTGTCTGTGTTGATAAAATACTGATCTAATTTAAATCTTAATTTAATACCAAATATAGTTATACTCCAAATATTGTGAATAATTTGCAGGCCATTTCATACCCCATTTGCCTAATTCAAATGTCATGCAATTACCACATTTGATGAGACCTATTTGATAATGTTAAGAGGATAATTGGACAGAATGAAACAGTGAGTTAAACATAATTGGTCATGTTTTATTTTGCCACCCTGAAACACAAATTTACAGACAATAAGGCACAAGTTTTTACAAAAGCCAAGGCTTTTGTTGTCTTTTCATTGGATAATGAACAAATCTGCCGTGGAGTAGGGATGTATTCAAATGAAAAGTTTATTCACAATGAAGTAGAGAGATTAGAGAAATGGATCAGATAATAGAGTGCGGAATGTTAGCTCATTGGAAGGGGGAAAATATATTGTAAACCTAAGGTTTAAATTGTTTAAGAGGGAATCAATATACAGTGCCATATGGATCTCTGAATTAAACAAAAACGTACTCTCACATTGCTAACATTTCTGGCCCAAACATCTAAACTACAGTACCTAATAGATAACCAAACCAATGTTTCTGAAAATAAACAGTTTGAGCATCATCAGTTCTAAGAAGCAGCCATTAAGGCTCTAAAAGATTACTAAAAATAATAGCATAATAAGGGTAATACTTCGCAGTGAATGTAGTCAAATAGTCAGTCAAGACCAAAAATACATTACAATTTTGCATTTTCAATACTGCCTGTCCAATAGGTAACAAATGATGTAGTGACTGTTGAAGAAAATACTTCACATTGCTAGTTTTTAACAGTGGAAAAGAGGGCATTGCATGAAGTGATTTTATACTGTGCCTTCAAACGGGTCTTGCCATAATTACAGGACTCACAGCAGATTAACAGACATGATCACAAACGGTTTTCTTTATATTAATCAATAACTGTGAGCTCCGTGTCCAGTGTTGTACTGTCTTTAGACGCAAACCAGTCACGCACCTGTTGGTAACTCATTTTTGACTTTCGGCAGAGATGGTCAAGGTCTTTCTCTTGTAATGGTCCCGTCTGTTGATAATACAGCTCCAACGGACTGATGTCTACAGAATCCGTTACAGACTTCTGTGTTTTTGTTGTGCTGTTCCCTTGTGACTTACGTTTCCTGTTGCCTTCACTTCCTGGGGTTCCACTGGCATCGGCAGCAGACCCTCCACTTTGTAACAATGCTATCTCAGCAAGCACTTGTCCACGTACGTCAGCATGCACCCAGCGTACATGGCCATTTTTTACAGCATAACGCGTGTCCCCAAACCACTGGATAATGTCAGCACGAGGCAAAGACGTTATTTCCACTAGCTGTGTGTATAAATCACTCTTTGGCCATGGGCATTTATGGAAGTATTCCTTTAAGATGGCCAGTTGCTCCTTTGTTTTCCTTGGTCGTCCAGCCACTGTTAATACTGAAGAAGGTGAAGAGTTGTCCAAGGGCTTTAGGGAGTTGTTCAAAGTGTTTGCTTTGACAGAGCGTGCAGATTTTGACGACCTGGCTGAGTGTTTTTTAGATGGGGTGATGGATGGAGAAGAAGAAGAGGAAGTGGGTGCAGCTGGCTCTGGAGGTGTCACACAATGTCCCTCACTTTCCAGTTCGCTTCCTACTTCATCATTATTCTGAATCTCACTTTCCTCTGAACATTTCTCCTCATCTTCTATTGCTCCATCTTCAAATGCCTCAAGAGTGTTAGACAGGAAAAGCTGGAAAAACTGAGAGCTCCTCTGCCGATTCTTTCGCGATCCTGTTCTTTGCCTGGTCTGTTCTTTGCCTTCGTTGTCAGCATGCTTTGTAATTTGCTTTTTAGTGGTGAGAGGAAGAGGCTGAACCTCCTGAGACTGAAGTAACAGACTACAGTTGGGTTCATTTTTTTCTCCTTGAGAAGCAGAGAAGGACGTTGTCAATCCCCTACCATTTCGCAGCTGATAGCGACTGTCACTAAACCATTTTCGAATCTCATTACGAGTTAGGCCCGTCTCCTCTTGTAAACGCTGGAGCTCTGTCTCATCAGGCCAGTTTTCCTTTAGGAAACTCTTACGCAATGCAGCTAACTGGGCTTTGGACTTTTTGTAGCGGCCATGCCGTGGCTGCTCAGATCCAACAGGAGATTCTGTAGAAGTAGGTGGGGTAGCTGCTTGAGGTGTTTCGGGCATTTCTACTGGTTGTCGGTAGTAGTACGAATCCTGAGGAGGAGGGAGAGATGAACGGAAACGTGAGGGAGCAGGAGAGAGCTTTGCTGGTTCTGTGCTTTCAATTTTATGTCTTTTGCGAGGCACTTGTGGACTTTGCGCTAGATCTTCTACGTGGTCTTCTGTTTCTTTAAAATCCTCAATTCCCTTTTTCCTCTTCATAGTGCTCTCTTTGTGTGTCTCACTTGTTTCCCCAGGCCTAGCCAGCTTAAGCCGTGTCTCTTCAATGTCCTCCGATGCCCAGCTGATTCCATACTTGATGCGTTGCACCATGAACCACACTTTGACTTTATCTAGGGGAAGAGTACAGACATGGGCAAGAGTGCTGACCTCTTGAGATGTTGGATAGGGGAAGGTGTTGAAGGCCTGAACAAGTTCAGGGACACTGTCCAACTCACGTGTTTGATCGGACTGGGTCCACACTAGCTTCAGTCCTTCAGATACCAAAGGAAGACAAACTACAGAGTTATTATTAGTGCTGAAGCTTACTGCAGTGCTGCCATTGCTCTCTCTTGGTCTGCGATTAGAGGGGCTTGCATGTTCCTTTCCATCGGAATTGTGGTGTGGTGATTTTTGCAGCCGTGGACTGGTGAGGTTTCCGTCTTGTCTTTTTGCTGCCACCCCTCTCGGAGAGATAACTTTCAAGTCATGGTTAGTGTGCGTCGCCATCAGAGATGTCACACCTCTATTGCCACAGACTGAAAGAATGACAAAGAAACTGAGTCAATTGACAATGTATACAATTTAGAAAGCATTTTAAAAATATATTCCTAATGGCAAGTATAACAAAGAACATAAAGAAGTTTATTGGAAGAGTAAGATTGGTCTCATAATTAATTTGTTTTGGTAAAATATCAAACTATTCAAATGTACAATGGAAAATAACAGATTGAATATTACAACACATACCAGTACAATCTGGATTTGTAGTCATTCGAGTTAAAACCGGTAAAAGCTGACCAGTGCAGCACTTTATTGATGAATGAAAGTCAATCAAGGCCCAAATTGTGACTTTTACACTCATTGTGAAATGGCCAGATTAGAAACTGCAGTTGCCCTCACAAGCGCCATAACACAGCATAGTAGGGCATGTGCACTACCCACCATGCCTTTTCTTGAACAGTTAATCTTTGTGAACTTAAAATCCTGCTTGTTGTTTGTAAGCCAGATTTGTGAGGGGTGAAGAGGTTGGAATGCTGGGGGGTGGTGGGCTGTTGCTGGCTGATGGGTGCAAGGATGATGCTACTTTGATTGGTCAAATCTACAACAATTGTTCAAAGCATTTGCAAGATCCAGCCAACTTAACCTCAGGAAATCTTACATTATTGATGCCTATCCAGAGACTGAGTTTCAAGGAACACCATTCATCAAACTCACTAAAAGTCATTAAACTGGAACTTTATGGTCAAGTCTACAGTCCAGCCACTGACTTTCCTCTCTAAAGTTGAAAGAAGGACAGATGTCACCCCCTTCCCCCTGCCGTTCTCTTCCACACATTAGCCTTTTATTAAAGCCTGTCGTATACTCTACACCAATGCACACCCAACCCCCACTTTGGCAGACTTGGGCAAAAGAGATGGGGGCCCTGCCCTTCACAGCTCTCTTGCCCCTTTCCAGTGCACGTAATGCTCCACTTCCCCCGTTTGCCTGACTCCATAGAACCATATAGAAGTTCGTTTAACCTTCCAACAGATGGCCAAAAGGATAGTAGGAGTTGGTCTCGGTTAAATAAAGGTAACAAAAGTTAGTGCAATTTGTCAAGCTGGTTTGTTTGCCAGTTTTGCTGTTTGCCTAGATGCCTACCCAACACAGCTCAGTCTACAGAGAACACGTTGGTTAAGTTAAATTGGGTCAGTGCTAAAAACATTGTCTAATCATGACATGAGATGATTTCTCAGTGTTTGTCCTGACTAAGACACCTTAACTGCTTATGGTCTCCAATTTGTAAACGAACGACACAGTACCTTAAGACGTTAGTTCAACCAAAAATAAAAATTATCCCATAATTTACTCGCCTTCAAGCCATCCTAGGTGTATATGACTTTCTTCTTTCAGCCAAACACAATCCGAGTTATATAAAAAAAAAATACTCTGGCTCTTCCAAGCTTTATAATGGGAGTGAATAGCACCCTAGATTTTGAAGCCCAAAAAAAGCACATCCATCCATCCATCAAAATAAAAAAATCCATATGGCTCCAGGGGGTTAATAAAAGGTCTTCTGATGTGAAGCAATGTGTTTTTGTAAGAAAAATATACATATTTTTAACTAAAAACTATAATCACTGGCTTCTGGTAATGGCCGTACACACGTCGAGTTCCGGTGGAAGAGTGACCACTGACCCGACGAATGACATAGGATGTAGGAGTAGCGTAAGCTTAGGTGAGAGTAGACGCCTTTCGCGGTTCAAACAAATAGGCCTGAGCAACAAACTCAAGCTCACCTTCTCTTGTATCAAAATCCTCCAACATTTCTCTTTAAAAAAAAATCTCGTTTTGGACTTTTAATTTGTGATCTTCTGCGCTTCCGCATGCGTCAATACGTCGGGTCAGAGTTCACTCAGCCTTGTGTATGGCTGTTACCGGACACCAGTGATTATTGTTTATAAAGTTATAAATATGGATATTGTTCTTACAAAAACACATCGCTTCACTTCAGAAGGTCATTATTTACCACTGGAGCCATATGAATTACTTTTATGATGGAAGGATGCACTTTTTGGGCTTCAAAATCTAGGGTATCATTCACTCCAATTATAAAGCTCGGAAGAGCCAGGATATTTTTTAATATAACTGATTGTGTTTGGCTGAAAGAAGAAAGTCATATTCACCTAGGGTGGCTTGAGGGTGAGTAAATGTTGGGATTTTTGGGTGAACTAACTAAAACCCTTTAAGTTTTAGCTTGTTGAAGCAGCATCCTATGACTTTAATGAGCCCAAAACAAAGCTGAACTGTGAACCACAGAAACTGATTTTGCATGTAGTCTACTTGAGCACAGTTAGGCAATACTGATTGGAAAGGCTTTACCAATGTTAGGCAATTTACCACTACACGCAACAAGCAGGCCAGTCATCTACAAAACAAGTTGGAGGTGAACTTGACAGGATAAATTCCAGACCGCCTGTGGTGACCTCATTTATCAGATGATGACTTGGAATGACTCGACTAAGCGTAAAGTCCCTTGAAGTCAGAATAGCTTTTGTCATCACATTGTTTAGCAGCGTAACCATTTGTACTTTAGGGTCCAGTTTACAAATATATGAACTTAAGAAATATATATTTTACAAATACATTCACAAGTTCACATATTTTCCAAAGTTTAGTCTGAAATGTGAGATACTCAATATTAATATGGTCAAAAATTAATAAATAAATTATGTGAGAATTAATTTTAATATAATTTGTGAACATGAACAATGGTCTATCATACATGCACTCTATAAAAAAGAAATACATTGCAGTTTACACTAAAACTTGGTTAGACTTGTTGGAAATTGCGTCATTGGCCGATGTTTGTCCATGGCCTCTTTTATAATCAGCTTACGTGGGGAACTTTTGACGCAGGTCGTAGGGTGTGAGATGAGATCACTACAGTGTGTATTTATCCAACAAACAATAAGCAGGTGTAAGGGCCATCGTGGGCCGAACGCTTCTATAATAAACCAGGGTTTATGCCAAAAGAGTTCTTGTACACAATCCATTTCGTGGCGCAGGATCCGCTCACGCTTCAGTTACGCACATAAACAAACTCCCGTTGTTCCACTTAACCACACATTCCCCGTTGAACCTCGTTCAAAACAAATGCTTCAAATAATATGTGAACGCGACGCTAAACAAAATCGCCTGACCCATCGCGTGGCTTTCTGGGTCCAATAACAAGCCTCGTCTCGGCTACGCTTTAAAAACTTCACGAATGTAAACTGTAGCAGTTCGCGTGAAACAGCAACTCACCGCTTGAATTTCTCTCAAGGTTGAATGTGGATACACCACTTCAGCTGGTCTGTATTATACGTTGTTGCTTTTGTTCTGGAAATCCCGTGTATCCCGAAGTGTTTTTCGCCTGTCCGGTCAGACCGAGGCTAGACAGAGAGGATCAGGAAACTCTCGGACCAGCCCCTTCTTTCTCATGAAACGACGGTGCAGTGCTCGAGCAGGTCCAATCCGGGAAGGAGAGGGATGGGAGGAGGAGCACAGCTGAAACTTGGCCCCTTGAATGCACTTCCCATCTGGGATGTGATTACCATGTGAATTGTGCAATATGAAAAGTTTTAGGAGTCTCCAGGTAAGGCTGCAAATCATTATTCTTTGATAGACATGTTATTAGAGATAACTTTATGAATGTTAGAGTTCAGGAAACAGCAATTAATTGAATCCACAAATTAGGAAAACAAACCCCTTTAGAGTAATACAACAAGAGCTCTTGAGTTTACATAGGGGTCCTGATCACCCTTTATTTTGCTTACTTTGACTGTAATAAATGGCTACCCACCAAATATATTAATAGACATGAATTATTGATTTCAGGTGAAGTAATTTTGATTTTGATACAGCCAAGTGTCCAGGAAAACTAATTGAACTTATTACACGGCTGAATTACTTGAAATATTGATTTAATTTACATTATTTAGCATACTTGTAGAGAACGGAGAGGCATAACATGAGCACAACTGTAAGATTTCCCAGATGAGTGGACAGTTATGAAGTGTTACCCTAGTGTGGCTGAGTGCTGTTGTTGACCAATCAGAATCAAGTATTCAAGAGCAATATATCAATCTCTCAAAAATACAACACAAAAGACTAGTAAAATGTCAGTATTTATTGAAATAAAATGTTTGGTTAGTA
Source organism: Leuciscus leuciscus (assembly GCF_965113295.1). Lineage (NCBI taxonomy): Eukaryota > Metazoa > Chordata > Actinopteri > Cypriniformes > Leuciscidae > Leuciscus > Leuciscus leuciscus. Next base: position 34,345,722 of record NC_138730.1, on the reverse strand, counting down.
TACATTCATTTATTACAATTAATTATTCTCTTTCAAGTTAAAACCAGTATATTTAAAAGGTTTTTTTTCTTTATTGTTTTAGAAAACAATAAGTTTTGACAAAAATGATGTGCTAATGAACTGTGTAATAAGTGTCTTCCAGACTCAGCTACTGGTATTTTAATAAGTGCTTACTCCTTTGTAAAGATGTACATTACAATAATTTTAGAAAACACATTTAAAAAGAAAAGAAAAAAAAAGAAAATTATTAAAAAACGAGCTCTGTTTCTGCACAGTGACATGTTAAATTTTTCCACTGCCAAGACTCAGCAAGGAACGAGGCACTCTGATGAATGAAGGAGTGAATACGGAGAGCCAGGACACATAGGGTACCTGGGAAAAGACGAACTTCAGAGAGGTGTAGTCCACGACACTGCGGCCTGGAAAATAAACATCATAAACACTGTGTAGGATTTTGGAACATCTATGTATCTTTGTTCATAAGAGGAAGCACCATCACTCCAGCATAAATATCTATCACCGTACCATCAACATCTGTGAGTCCATAGCGCCGAGCCAGGTCACAGGTCATCAACACTTGCCCAGTCATGGACATCAGACTTGTATCTGTTTGTCACCAAGAAGCAGAAAGTAACATGAAAAAGAGCCTCCAAGTAATAAATTTTGCATCAATTTGCCTTTCACGGTAATTCATAACCATGTTAACTTTAACCGCTCATTAAATTTTAAATTCAACCTTTGGCCAGCTCAACTATGCATCGTCCACTAAACTCCGTCGTCTCACCCTTACTGAAAACTTCCTTGAGCTGAGAAACAGATTGTAAACAAATATTTAGCAAGGTATGTCTGTAATATCATAATCATACCCATTTTATATGAACTTTAAAACCAATGCTGATTCAAATCTGGGATAAAATGAATATGGCTTACTTTGGGATCCAAACCTGGAGATGCCTCTTCATGAGATATATACTGATTCACTAACTCAGTCTGAACTGCCCCTGGCCAGAGGCTTACAGAAACCACACCTTTCTTCTTCAGCTCTACTGCCATGTCTGCTGCCATTCTGTCACACTGAAGAAAAGAACCGAAAGAAAGATGGAACATAAATGCTCTGAGAATAAAGAAGGAATAGTCTTCAAACAAAAAATGGAATGTAACTGAAAATGCATTCTGTGCAACTGAAATAATCAGGCTTTCAAATATGATACGCTGAAAAGGACTGCAAATATAGAATCAGTAATGTTGTGTGCACTGACTTACTGCAGCCTTGCCGACCCCATATGGTACATTAAAGAGATAGCGCATGCCACCCATGGATGAAATGAACACAATCAAGCCCTTGCCCTGAGCCACCATCATCCTTGCCGCATACACGGAGCAGAAATAGTGACCCCTGTAAAAACACAGTGACCATGATCTCTGATACGGCTCTCAAAGCAAATTAATTGTTATGAAAAAGTAATTTCGTGATTTTTCAATATGATTCAATTCATTGTGCAGTATTGCTTTAAAGGGTCAAATTTGTATATGGTTCGGTAATAAATGCTAGCCTGGAAATCCAGACCCAAACCAGAAAGATTAAGGGTCTGGCATTGAGTAATGAAAATCACCCAACTAGGGGCGGCACCAAGCATGCATTTGAAAATCTCACTGCACGCAATTGGATAACACTACGACCAATCACAACAATACACGGGGTGACGTATCCAGAGCCCCATACGCTTAGCTACCAGCGGAGCTAACTGGTAGAACTGGTAGACTCTTGCCGTATCCGGTCGGCAAAATAGCAAAAACGTCCTTCTTGCAAAGGAACGATTCGAGCGCCGTCTTCTGTTCCTCTTTTAGATAAAAAGCCAAGTCTAACTCGTTCAATGTAGCGGCCAAAGCCATTTCAAACAACTGGTGTTCATTCATAGCCATCTTGCAATGTTTACTAATGACTTCGACGTCGCAGCGCTGTCGTCATCTGTTTAGCTCGCCTCTGGCCTGCCTATATCAGATACACCGATGTGCTTGGTGCAGCTCGGCTACAAAGGCATAGTTAATGAGCATCATTACTCAATGCCAGAGTGAGTCGTTGAGCAAATTCAAATTGTGTTCTCGCGAGAACTCTGGATTTCCAGGGTAACTAAATGCCCCAATTTACTCAGAACAAAGTTATTTTTCCTTATTTGCTTTGCGGTAAAAAATATGCAAGCTGCGGTATTCTGTTAGTTAACATTCCGATTAAGGTTTTCCAGGAAGTTTGCTTGGGTAAGCTGGTTCAAACTCCTGAAATGAGCTCAAAACGAACATCGTTTTGGCATGATTTTGTTCAAAATGGCTCCAGAGTCAGACCAGCTCATTCTTTGATTTTGCTTTAAGTATATCTGGGGACTTAAAGTTGTCATACTACCGTTCAAAATTTTGGGGTCAGAAAGATTTTTTTTTTTAAAGAAATTAATACTTTTATTCATATAAAAATATATTAAACATATTATAAATAATTATAATATATAAAATTATAAATATATTAAAACAGAAAAGTTATTTAAATTTTTTATAATATTTCACAATATTGCTGTTTGATCAAATAAATCAAGCCTTGGTGAGCATAAGGGGCTAATTTTTAAAAAGATTTAAAAATATCTCCCAAACTTGTTGGGTGAATTTGAGGCTGTCTATTGGATAAGTGACAAAAAGTCTTCAAATGTATTCAAAATTATTATTATTTTTTACATTGGTTCATGCATTATATTTCATTATTTTATTTGGAGTCACCTCCAGATCTGTACTGTACCTGAGTCCAGTGTTGTTTATGGTGTCCCAAATATTTGGATCCACCTCCCAGAACTTCTTGTTCATGTTGTCGAAAATAGTCTAACACACAGACATAAACACAACAATAATAAAAAAAAGTTATTTTATGAAACATCAAAAGTAAAACTAAATCAAGTTTACAAAATCTAAATATTTGTTCCATTGTTAGCTGTAACTGACCTGTACACCAGCATAAGCATTATTCACCAACATGTCAAGCCTGCCATTTTGCTCACGCTGGACACGTTCGAACAGCTCCTTGATGTCATCCTCTTTAGATGAGTCACAGACCACAGGGAGACACCGGCCACCTCTCTCTGTCACCTGTCATCATGGAAATAAAGGAAGCATGAAACCAGTATCACCTTCCCCAAGTTGCACAAACCACAGAGGGTTATTAATGTTACAATCAATAGCCAGTTTCCAAACCTCAGCTGCTGTCTGCTTTAGAGTTTTCTCCTGTCGACCAGTGATGTACACAGTAGCGCCAGCCTCAGATAACTGAAGGGCAATACCTCTTCCAATTCCTCTGGAAGCACCTGTCACCACACAAATCCATCCTGATAGTGCCATCTGATAAACACAGATTGATGTCTGATGTCATAAAGCGGTTCTTTTGAATTAGATCTTTGAATTGGTTCACACAATCTTTATAAACTAGTTTGAAGGCCTGTTCACACCAAGGACGATAACTACTGGAATCACTTTCAGAAAGATTTTTTTTTACTGTAATCACTTTCAGAACGATTTTTTTTACCAGCTGATGAACCATAAAAACATTGACAGCCAATCAGAATCCATCCTGTTATAAAGCAAGTGGTGCTCACTGCAGAGCCAAATGACGTCCAGCTCCCCCTCTGTGGACTTCATGGAGTTAGCTTGACCTAATTAGGTTTAGGGATAGGGCTATGGGTAGTGTTAGGGTGTGGCTGGCCATTTAAGCTTTTAATGCACGCTTTATGAATTAGTGGGCTCCCCCACTACATCCAGCGAGGGGGAGCTGGACATCAAACTCCTCCCATTGGCTCTGCAGTGAGCTGCCTCTCCTGCCTCTTAAAAGTTTGAGCATTTAAAGTGGCAGATGACAAAACTGCAACACGTGCTTATGATAAAAAGAATAACTAACATGGGTATCTTTATGGTAGGCCTATCATCTTTATACTGTTTACGATTTTACACTGTCAACACTGTCTAGTTCCGGCGCACGCATTTTGACAAACGCGAAAGCTCAGAGCATAGAGCAAAACAAAACAAAACAAAACTCCGGTAACGAATTAGAAGTATAAAAAAATATTTTTTAAAGAAAAATGTCAGAGGATTTCGATATAAGAGGAGCTGAGTTTGTTTGAACATGATGGCGTAGTGAACAGCCGAATCATTTTGTTGTCTGTAACGAACTGTTCTCAAAGAACCGATTCGCAAAAATGAGTCGCTAGTCAGTGACAGGGAACAGGGAAGCGGAGAGAAATACAAGTCCGCCTCCCTGTGGTTACATATATCCATTGCAACCTTCTTCACAGCGACAAATAATTGGCCCAGAATGAAAGTTATGCAACAGTGCATCATCACAAATTAATAATTATTTATCAAAGCGTCGTGCAGATGGAAAGATACATTTTAATTTCTCGTTTCACTCTTTTGACACGTCGACTTGTCTCGAAGGCTATGTGTTTAATGCGATGGATATAATATAGCATTGACTTTCTTTTGACAGTATAATGAAAAACCTATTGCGATCTTCCTTTACATAGGCTACGTATTTATGTAAACGAGATACGTACCTGTTCAACGATGCGTTTAAACTTCCGATGAACGGTATTTGTCGCTCAGAAACTCTTGCCTGGACCTGAAATCTCCACCAACAGGCAAAGTGTGTTGAAATGAACTGCTACACATATAACGTGCAAATAAGACAGTCCTGTTTATGGCTATCCTCCCATTCCCGTAATACGTCTAATATAAAGCCACTGCGTTTTGCAAATGTAAACTGCTTTTACAAGTCTATTTAAACATGAAATCACCCACCCCATAAACACAAATGTACAACAATGCAGTTCTTTTCAATTTGTTCAGCTTTTGTTCAACTTTAGCCTAATCACATAGCAGGAAATCAAATCCAGGACTTTGTTCAAACATTTTTGTTTACTGCATGGGAAGGTTATGTTCCTGTGATCTGCCAACTACACTCTTACAAAGCGGCAAGGTTCTTTATTTGCATGGATGGTTCCATTCCACAAAATATTTTTTATAGTGTAAAAAAATGTTCTTTAGACTAATGTACTTCACACTGAGAAAAACATTGCTTTTGTAAAAAACTGTTCACTGGGGTACCAAAAATGGTTCCTGCAATGGAATCTGCAATGTTTATACAAATCATTCAAGCCATTCACTTTCCCTGTAGGCATTTCACATTGGTCTTCTTATTTTTTTTTATTTTTTTTTAAGGTAATTTTTCAATTTTAATTGAGAAACAAAGAGAGAGGAGCTGCATCTGAAATCACAGAGTAGGTTCTTTTGATGAAGAACTTTTACTTCATGACCGATAAAATTGGAAGTTGTAGTCATCCGTGTACTTCTCTCCTATACTATTTTTCGAACAATATGTATTTGGACATACTACTCTTTTGGTGTACTATGTAAGGAAGCATATTCAGATGCATTGGGGACCAGGATGGGAACAGCTAAATCTTAGGTTTCCCATGATCACAAAAGCGCAATATTTCTGAGCACTCACATTGACTACAAGGCCACCACTCTGACAATGGTCATTTAATTACATAATTAAACCATGGTCCTACAACAAAATCACTACCAAATAGTGGTATTCACTGAATTGTTTTATGCAGTCACTTCATTTCCCCAACAGAGCTTGGATTTATGATTGTGGGGCACCCAAGGATCTTGGCCCCAATTACATATTGTGCAATTTGCCATTTGTTATTTCAAGATAACCTTTGCTCTAAATCTATTTTGATGCCACTCTGCAGTCACCATTGCTTGCATGTTACCATTGTTAGAGAATTAAACACTAAAATCCAAGTCGCTGCTCACATACCAAAGGCCACTGTAATTTCCCTTTTTAATAGTTGCCATGTAACATCACAGAGTCTCCCATTAACCCCTTTTCATTGTTTTGTTTTGTTTGAGGTACACAGGACACACGGTTGAATATGAAGCTACCGAACAGTGATGAGATTTAATCGATGCCCTGTGTGTTTTCCTCACAGGTAATGGCTTAATAAAAAAAGATAGTGCTTTAATCTTAGCAATAAAAACTAAGCAGTAAACCATGTTCTGAGATGTTAATTGCTCTGCTCAGTGACAAGCATAATCATTTGAGCAGAGTGTATACTGGCATCACGGTCATGGGGAAAATAATTATTTGATCCCCTGCTGATTTTGTAAGTTTGCCCACTTACAAAGAAATGAAGGGTCTATAATTGTTATGGTAGGTTTATTTTAATGGATAGAGACAGAATATCAACCAAAAAATCCAGAAAAACACATTATATAAAGGATATAAATTGATTTGCATTTCAGTAAGTAAAATAAGTATTTGATCCCCAAGCAAAACATGCCTTAGTACTTGGTGGAGAAACCTTTGTTGGCAAGCACAGAGATAAGACGTTTCTTGTAGTTCACCAGATTTGTACACATCTCAGGATGGATTTTGGTCCACCCCTCTTTACAGATAGCCTACTCTCAGATTCCGGTTTCTTGGCTGTCGCTTTGCAACTCAAAGTTTCAGCTCTCTCCACAGATTTTCTATAGGATTAAGGTCTGGAGACTGCTAGGCCACTCCAAGACTTTAATGTGCTTCTTCTTGAGCCACTCCTTTGTTGCCTGGGCGGTGTGTTTTGGGTCATTGTCATGCTGGAAGACCCATCCACGACCCATCTTCAGTGTTCTGGCTGAAGGATGGAGGTTCTCGTCCAAGATTTTACGGTACATGGCCCCATCCATCGGCCCCTCAATACAGTGAAGTCGTCCTGTAACCTTAGCAGAGAAACAGCCCAAAAGCATGATGTTTCCACCTCCGTGCTTGACTGCAGGGATGGTGTTCTTGGGGTCATAGTCAGCATTTCTCTCCCTCCAAACACGATGAGTTGAGGCCAAAGAGCTCAATTTTGGTCTCATCTGACCACAGCACTTTCTCTTTTCTCTTTTGGGTAAGTATATGATCTTTGACCTGAACATCCTTAGTCTGCATTTCTCTGTACATTTAATGTTGAAAATACCCATTGCATAAAATATTTCTATCACAATACACAAACCATAGGTGACTTGCATTAGTTTTTTATTTCAGCCCTAATAATTCCAAACTGTGAGTTCATGTATGATGCCAAATAAATTAAAATGTAAGTAATATTTGACATTTTGAGTAGTATTTGATCTTAAAATATAAAATATTTCAAAATTATTGTCCTCTATGAAGATTCTAGGTTCTGTTTTTTTTCCATTTTTGGAAACACTTTTTTGTTTAGTTAACTGCTGATGAATTTGCATTACAAATAAAAGTACCATGTCATTGACATTTGCCACACTCAAAACCACTCTGTTATCACCAAGCTCAGCGCTGGGTGTGCCTGACACATATCTTCCTCTTGTGCAATATGATTTTTTATTTATTTTTTGCAATGAAGGTCACTGTCAGTGTTACCACAGTGATATGAAGTTTGTTCTGATTCAAATAGTTCTGAGACAGTACATTGAAAATTTGTTTTTGGCAGCATCTTTTTGATGCTCAAAACTTTGTGGCTTATACAAGAAATCGTTAAACAATCATTAAACAACTCTATGATGGTGGAAATGAACACAAATCCAATGATGACATCACAATTTTGACAAAACCATATCCATATATTAAAGGCTCAGTCGGGGGCCAGTTCTCCTCTGGCCAACGAGCGAACAGTGTATGATTATGATTCAGGCAGCATTGCAGGTCAGAAGTCAGATTGGATCAAAACATTCAGAATATTATCCAGTTCCATCTGGTTGGAAGTCGGAGTCATCATTGCAGTAGACGTGAAGGACTATAATGCGTTAAGAGCTCACTCAAGTACTGGGGAGCTAAACCATTTAGTGCTTTGTAAGTAGTAATATTTTAAAATCTATTCAATGTTTAATAGGGAGCCAATGCAGTTTTGACAGAACGGGGCTAATATGGTTATATGGTTCTTGTAAGAATTCTAGCTGCTGCGTTTTGAACCAACTGGACTTTGTTTATTATGCGTGCAGTGCAACCACCCTGTAGAGCATTACAATAATCTAGCCTTGAGGTCATGAACGCATGAACTGACTGTTGTAAGAATTGAGAAATTCTAAAATGCCGGACAGTCTGGTTGAAGACAGGACCTTGCTGGAAATTACCATTTGAACTCACCATTTGAGACAAAAGTCTCACCTCAGAATACATCTCTTTCCCTCTTCCCCCACCCTCTCTCTCTTATGCTAAAATCACCTGAGATTTACACACAATCTATATGGTTTAAATGTTAACAATTATCATCCAGTTTTATAAATGTTTGGTATCATTTGAAATGTCTCAGTGCGGCTGGTACAAAGGTCTCATTTCCAAATAGGTAAAACAAAAAGTAATAAGGTTTTTAGGAGTTTAGAGATAGCTGGCATACAAAGGAAGGTGGTCTCCTGGCAAATGGTCTCATACCCCCAAAAGGTGTAACCTCTGAATGCAAATTTCCATTGTTAGCAGATATTTACATTTATTCATTTAGCTGACGCTTTTATCCAAAGCGACTTACAATTGCTATATATGTCAGAGGTCGCACGCCTCTGGAGCAACTAGGGGTTAAGTGTCTTGCTCAGGGACACATTGGTGTCTCACAGTGGATTCGAACCCGGGTCTCTCACACCAAAGGCATGTGTCTTATCCATTGCGCCACTACCACCCCATTGCCACTACCACCCCTATTTCCATGTGAAAGAGGTTCTGTCTATATAATGGAATGCAATGAGAAGATCGGGGCCTTCTATTACTCAGATGAGCCCATGATGTTGAAGGACCTCAAAGAATTCAGCATCATGTATTTTAATTTTGGGTTCGCATCTCTTCTCTTTATTCCAGAGCATTTGATGTTTTGTATCGAGTATCTTTGAATTGATTATGAAATTGGCACGATACATTTACCTGACATAATAAATTGTTACATTTGATTATTCTAACCGTCTTTGACATTATTTTCATTAAAGAGTTAAAAGGAATAGCCAAACATTCGCTCACATTTAATGATGCACAGATATCATTAAAACTTTTCATTTATGGAGTCAGATGAAATAACGAGAGAATACATATTCAAATGTATTGCGTTTAATCAAAAAATACTTTGCCTCGAGAAAAGACAGTAACACGTAAATTACCTTCCGTGCTGGTCGGATGCCGGACTTTGGGCCGATCGAGCGTGACTTTACACTGTTCCGCATTTTTCATTGAAAGCATATTTCGTAATATATTTTTAAGATGGAAGAATGCAGTTTTACAGATGCTAGAAATGTGGCTTTCAAATGAAAGATTGGTATCAAAGAGCACACCCAGGTTCCTAACTGACGACGAAGACTTGACAGAGCAGCCATCAATTGTTAGACAGTATTCTGGGATAATACGTGCAGATGATTTAACAAGTTTAGACAATTCTTCATCTCCTATATCTCAGGGAGACTACAATGCACTCTCTGATGCGATACTGTAGTAGACGATTGCATAGTTATAATTTTCACTCTGATATTATCAATCTTGTAAGTAAAGAAGTTCACAAAGTCACTGCTGTGCTGTTTGGAAACGTCCGTTGTTGAAGCTTTATTTTTTGTTAATTTAGCCACTGTTTCGAATAAATACCTAAGGTTGTGTTTGTTTTCTTCTAAAAGTGTTGAAAAATAAGCAGATCTAGGCCTTTCTGTATGCAATCATGCTTTCTCTCCAAGAAATGCGAAAAACTTCTAATTTTGTTTTCTTCCAGCTACGCTCCATTTTTCTGGCTGCTCTCTAAAGGGCCTGAGTGTGCTCATTGTACCATGGTGTTGGAATATTTCCTCTAATATTCTTTAAGCACAATGGAGCAACAGTGTCAAAAGTGCTGGAAAAGAGAGAGTCAATCATTTCTGTTGCAACATCAGAATACGGCATAATAAAACTGCATGTACATGATCAAGACATGTAAGATGTTGTGACAGTGCAGATGACAAATGGCAAAGTACATATGTGTCATTTGGCCCAACGAAAGTAATTTCTTTGGTCATATAAGGAGTTAGTCAGAACTACATTAGCTAAGTCAGTCTACTGGTGCTTTCTTCCGGCATGAGAGGTAAAATAACCCAGTAAAAATGAGAATTGGGCAATAACGGCCCAGTGTGTTTTTCATATATAAAGCACACAAGCTCACTGTGATAGTACTTTCACACACAGCAATGGGGTGGATAGATAATCTCCTGATTTGTTCTTTCTTTGTGTCAATTTACCTGCTGACACAGGCTAAATGTGGTAAGCATTTCTTCCATTGTTCTGTCTGTCTCCTTTCTATGAGAGAAATAAATAATTGTAAGACATAGAGTGCATTGATATTTTCATTGTGATTTAGGTCCTATGAATACAGCCTCATATAGGAGTGATGAAAAAGACACTTCGCTTGAGGTGGGTTTCAAGTGTAACTGGTTAAACAGACATGCTTTTTTCAGATATGACTTCTTGTATTGTCATTTGACTTCAGTTTACAAGTATACGTGAAGTATATGAATCAGTATACAATCACACTGTTTAAATATTTGGGGTCGTTAATATTTTAAAAATATTTTTGAAAGAAATCTCTTGTGCTCACAAAGGCTGCATTTATTTGATCAGAAAAACAGTAATAATGTGAAATATTGTTACATTTTAAAATAACTTTTCTAATTTATTTATTTGTGTTATTTTAAAAATGTAATTTATTTCTGTGATGGCAAAGCGGAATTTTCAGCATCTCTTCATTCTTCATTGTCACACGATCCTTCAGAAATCATTATAATATGCTGATTTGGTGCTCAAGAAACATTTCTTATTATTATCAATGTTGAGCACATTGTGCTGCTTAATATTTGTGTGGCTACTGTGCAGTGTTGGGGTAGTTACTCAAAAAAAGTAATTAGTTACTAGTTACTTCTGTAAATTGTAATGAGATTACTTTACTAGTTACTGCATTTGAAAAGTAACTTCACTACTTATTACTTTACTTTCCCATTTCTTAATTTACCCTGTAGATACGGACAAAAATCATAGCCCTATCATCACTTAGCCTGTCCGCATAGTGTTTATAAATGTAGCCTATACAAAATGGCATGTAAAACCATATGAAAGAACAATATCCATGTCTGCACAAAGAAATATGCCTCACTGTAAAATCCACAGACAACAGGATAAAGGACAAATGTCTGCGGTGGTAGACACATAATCAGGGCTGGACTGGGACAAAAAAAAATCGGCCCTGGCATTTTGGCCATAATAATAATAGCACACTAATATGCATATATTGTAAAACAAATGCACTGAAAAATAAAGGAAACTTTCATAATTAGTTTTGTACTAATTTCTATACTTGAAAGAGATATAAGCACATGATCTTTTATTTTGATGGAAAACATGGTTTACAAACGCGTCTCATTAAATTTATAGTAAATTACGGTAATCGTCAACTATGCAGATGTGGAAATAATGTGTTACTGGGTAATGGGTTCCTACACTCATGACATCCCATACACAAAATAAATATATTTGAAATATATTTTCAGAGTATATTTTGGAATATATGCAAATATTTGAAATTGGCCCAATAAATATATTTCACACTTAACATCATATATTTTTGTTATATTTCAGAATATATTTCAATGTATTTGGAATATATGCCACATATATTTTGACACTTTTGGGGACCCATACAGAAAAAAAGTACATTGAAATATATTCTGAAATATAACAAAAATATATGATGTGATATAATATGGTGTGAAATATATTTATTGGGCCAATTTCAAATATTTGCATATATTCCAAAATATACTCTGAAAATATATTTAAAATGTATTTATTTTGTGTATGGGATAGCCTAAGTGTTTTGAAAGTAACTGTTAGTTCTGCTTACCGCAGGCTCTACACTTTCTCATGTCTGTCCTGATCCTCATCATCAGCCACGGGAGCTGATGAAGGTCCTGCTGCTGCAGAAAACATTTTGACACAGTTTACAGTGTCTGCTTGAAGGGTCTGTGTCTATTTTTCACGCTAATTTTCTCTGCACATTCCTTGCGTTTCTTCTCCATCTCTCAGACTATTTTGACAGATACACACTGAAACACTTGTACGCTCGCTCAAAGCCCAAAGGGGGAGGTGTTTAAAGATGTGATTGGACCAGCCCAGTGTCAATCAAGAAAAGATCCAATGGGCCAAGGTGTTTCATGGGCCGGTCAGCTATCAGGAAAAAAAAAAACTGACGAATACTTTTTTTAACTAATGCATTACACCGGCACGCACTTACTTAACCCAGCGCCGCCAATTAAGCAAAACGAATGGGCCGCCGATGTACGAGTTTTATGGTCCGTTAAAAAAAAAAAAAAAAAAATTTTGAGATGTCGACCCAAAAGGCACGTCAGCCCACTGGGAATCTCCCGGTAGTCCCGATGGCCAGTACTTGCTGCCTGAGCATATAAAGTGCATTTCACGCGAATATTTTGGTCCTTTCGAGCAATAAACTGAAAGAAATGTGAATATCGCCACTGGCCGAAACCCCCTGTCCGTCTCCTCCGTCTCCATTTCCCGCTCCCCTTCGCACCAGCAGCTACGTCACTCAAATCGATCTCTATGACAACGGTGCCGCGCGCGCACACACACACACACACACACACAGACAGACATGCACGCAGCACAAACAGATCAGAGCTTTACACGCAGGCAAACACGAATTGGGTAACGCAGGAAAACGCGTTCCTATAGTCTAGTAAAGTAGTGTAGTTACCGATATTTTTAGTGTAATGCGTTACTTTATTTCGTTACCCAAAAAAGTAATATCGTTACTGTAATCCGTTACTTTGTAACTCGTTACCCCCAACACTGCTACTGTGATACACTCTTTGATAAATAGAAATAACACAAAAAAAAAAAAACTTTTTTTTACATGAAATCTTTTGCAACATTATAAATGTATTTACTGTCACTTTTGATCAATTTAATGCATCCTGGCTAAATAAAAGTATTAATTTATTTCTACAAAAATGACTGAACCCAAACTTTTATGCCAAGTCAAGTCACCTTAATTTATATAACGCTTTATATATATAGATTGTTTCAAAGTGGTTTCACAGCAATAAACAGGAAAAGAACAGAATCAATTATGCAAACTTCATCAAATATGAGACAAGTTCCAATTCCGTTGTAAAGCAGCTCTGCAAAGTCAGTTCGGTGTGGATTCAGTGGTATACAAGAAGTTTAACTGGTAGTGTAAATGAGAAGTTTCTAACACAAAAATGCAGCTTGAAAAATATATCATTGGCAAATTGTATATTTATATATTGTAATGTCTTTCACGCACTGTAAAAACTGAACAAAGTCACTCATTTTAGACTAAAGTGAAATTTTCCACTCATTTTAGGCATGGGATTTCACAATAGAAACCCTGGTGAGCCTGTTTTAATCTTTGTTTTTTGCATATTAGTTTTATAGACATGCACTTTTAAATGTACGTTGTTAAAAAAAAAAGACCTTTTTCATTATCTTTCTGTAAACTAGCCTACTAAGGACTATACAGGTATGTGAATTATATTTTATTCAAAACCATTTTATTCAGATATTAAACCAATTTGATTAGTTTTCACCCCAGGCCAGTTCTACCAGCTTGAAGTTTCCATCCCAGTAAAACATTGTACAACATGAGTAGAAAGTGTCGGTCTTATCATCCGTGATTATTTAGGGATAGGCAAGGAGATGAAGATTCCATGTTGGGATTCTTACAAAGCAGCGAAGGATAATATTGATGGTGAGTCAACCATCTTCATCTACTCAAACTTAAAAGTATCAACCATGCAGTTCCATCTTGCACTCATATTCATTACAATGTTTATATTGGTGGACATGTTTTCAGGTCTTAAAAGGCAACTGGAGGATCTTTTTAAACAAGTCAGTGCCACCAAGAGTCCAGCCAAGGATGGTATGTTGAAAATGATACCTATGAACAAATAATGAAATAAGTCTCCTTTTTTTAAAAACATATTGTGAAAAGACAATAGATTGACACTTATTACCCTTGTTTTCCGACCATTCAGTCTTAAACATTCTCCAGAAAGTCATCGACCTACAGGAGATAGATGCGATAAAGAACACTGAGACAGATCCCACAAGGATTGAAAGTGCGTTCCAACAATATTACAATATTTTATTATTAACTTGAAAACCGGTACATTTCCTGTGTATAGTCATGCAGGTATTTAAAAAATCAACAGGACTGTTGAAGCATCGACAGGAAGCAGAGGGAGTCTTGTTAGAGATGAAGAAAGAATTTTCAGGAAGTGTTGAAATGTTCAAGCATGCAGGTACAGAGACACCCCCTTTGCATGGAGCAATACCACACTGACACTGCGTTTTGAGCCCTTGCTCAATTCTTAACCAGCAGGACTAGAAGTAATTGTTCTTGTTTTTTCCTCTAGTTTCACAGATAAGCTCAGAGGCATTGAAAAGTGATAAGGCAACATCAACCCCTCTTAATGGTGTGTATGATGAAAATATGTATGAATGTTACTTTACAGTTGGTTTTGCACATTCTTATGTATCTAATCCACAGAATTAAAGAAATACCTGGAAGACAAGCTCAAACAACAAGGGGGACAAGGTGGCATTGCAAACCAAGGTGAGTTTAATGAGGATGAGAACAGTGGAGCCTTTCGATCATACTTTTATCAATGATTGTGGATAAAGTTCTGAATTTTTTTGAAAACGTGGCATTGCAGTTTGAGTCTTTTCCAGATGACTCAATACAGTTTTTGTTTTTTTAGTACTGCAGATTGTTACATTGCAAATAGAGGCAATTGAACTAAAGATGCGTCTCTCTGGTAAATTTAAGATGCAAGTGCAGATGGATGGTGAGTGTTCATTCTTTGATGTTTACAAAATCCATAGGCTAGGAATTGTGAAGTTGCAGTTGTGAGATGATCTGAATGGATAATTTTATATGTGCACAATCATTTCATCTCATTTAATGTTTACCAGTAATTAAAAGCAAACTGGAGTACAAAAGTGGCCTCCTATCAGATTTGAAAGAGGAACGAGGGGAGAGGAGAGAAAACATAGAAAAAATTGGTATGTTATTATTCAGTGTTTGTTTTCTTTTTTTGTAGCTCCACAATAAATGTATAGTATCTATAATCCATGTTGTGTGACAAATAAGAGGTAACTTGTGAGATCTGCAGCATTTCCTTCCCATTTTCTGTTATGGATTCACAGATAAACTCATTGCAACACTGGAGAAAGAAATATTGGACCTGAATGCTGAATTATCAGCACTTAAACAAACACTTGCTCAGCTTATTGGTACTGGAATCAAACTAGTATTGATTTATATATTATTTTGAATTTAGATATGTGAATCAATATTTCATCCTGCCAATGACTTGTATCTTGTAGGACAGACAAATGAATTTGATGGGAAAAGAACTGGAGTAATTGATCAAATTGCCAAATTGAAGGGAAAAGACGAGTTAAGTAAGTTTCTTTCATTTTAATATACCTGATTCTCATTTTTCATGAATTATTCTATTTCGTGAATTCTAGTCTCAATATCGCAATACATAAATGCAACAGTATGTATCGTGGATAGTGACAATCTTGTGTATAGTTCACCCAAAATAAAAATTACTGTGCTGGTCCTGATAATGCCAAATGTCTTATGTTACCAGTAAAAAGTGGCCTACATTATTTTAAATATATCTAGTCAGTGACAGAGTGAAAGCATATTCATCTAAAATAATTCTGATGAATATTTGAATATTTGTATTCTGGTGTCACCATTGTCCAGTGCATTGGGTAACCAGCACCAAGTTCAAGCCTATTCATTTCCACCCCCAATGTAATACCAAATGTAGTATTTTAATTAACAGTACATTTGTTAACCTTTTACCATATGTCTTGGAGTATCGCAATAATATTGTATCGTGACTTCGGTATTGTGATATGTATCAAATTGTGACATGAGGGTATCGTTACACCCTTAAGTTTTACTGTTGCATCATCAGTAATATTATACTTTTTTTGGTGCTATTTTTAGTTTCTAGAATTCTTACACTCCAGTTTGATTTTATGGAGGCGCTAATCACTGCACAGGGACAAAAGGAAGCAGACGAATTTAAGATAGCTGGTGAGATCTGAATGGTTTTTAATTATTATTTTTTTAAATATATATATATATATTATTTTGATTGATTGACAGGCTTTAAAAAGCAGCGAATTGTGATGTTTGTGTGTGATTTTGGGTTATGCCTTCTCAGATTTCCAGAAAGAGCTTGAAAAGGAGAAGGACAGGGCACTTTATCTGGATTCTGACAACAAACGTAAGATATCATCTTGTAATTACTTGCCAACTAGGGATGCTTTTAAATCAATAATTTATATCCCACTGATGAAAAAAACTTTTTCTATATATGTTTACATTAATTTAAATGTACATTTATTCATTTAGCAGATGCTTTTGTCCAATGTCTTACAAATGAGAAAAATCTGAAGCAATTTATCATAGGAGCCAACAATATTCATTGTATATTGGGTCCTTCATTCCAAAATCAAACATAGATTGTTGAGTGATCTGTAATCTTTTCTACACCCAGGTTTACGCAGAAAGCTGATTGACCAGATAGAACAATGCGAAGACATGTTGAATATGTACATGAGTAAGATATTTTACTCTCCTTTCCTCCCAGCAAGTGACAATATGAAAGCTTTGTTGACATGAAAGCAACAAAATACATTTTAAATGTAGATTTAATTAAAAACATAAAGGTCCATCTCACGATTATTGTGTTGTGATTATTATTTATTTATGTATGTATCATCTTTTCCAGATGCAGAAACTAAACTGGGTGCTGAAGTAGATAAAATAACAGATTCAACCTTAAAGACAGGCAAGTTGAGTGAAATTTTAGAGACATATATATATTATTTTTACCCCCATTATTTTCAGTTGAAATTAATATACAGTACAGTTAATTTAATATACATGGCAACATTTCATTTCCACAGCCATCCAGATTATTTTGCTGGGCTTTGAAATAGACCAATTAACGAAACAAATTAAAGCATCTTCATCTAATGATGGTATGTCTCTCTGAACCTTTTTTGTACTCGTGATTCTGTCAACTTGAAAAGCAATCCGCATTAAAAAAATCATTCTGCTAATTTCTATTTTTGTACTTTGAACAACCAATAGATTTGAAGCGAAAGCGGGATGAAAAACTCAAAGAACTTAAGGCAAAAAAGGAGGAACTTCAGAAAAGTGACGCTAGCTCTGAGAAAAGTGAGACTGGTTCTCTTTGCATTAATATCTGGCATAAAGTTTTGTGTACTGATTGCCTCTGCTTGTCAGTCCTTAAGGTGATATCGCAGATGGAGGAAATCTGGAAGCTACAGAACAAAGATCCAGACAACTTAAATCAAATCAGCAGTGAGTGTATACAGTACACTTGCAGTAATTATGTACTAATTGGAAAAATGAACAGTCAAATTTCAACTCATGTTCTATTCTGGTTTCAGAGCTGCAAAAGGATCTCTTGAAATTGATTACAGAATTAGACGATAAAACGTCTGCAAAACCAAGTGAGTGGAGAATTATGGTTCTTGTTTGGACTTAAGGCTTGTGTTATTTGAAGTTGTTTACACTCATATTTGGCCAGTTTCACAAACAAAGCTTTACGCCTATAGTCCCAGACTAAAATGCATGTTTGAGCTGTTTTAACTGAAAGCAACTTGCACTGACATATCTTAAAATATGTCAGTGCCATTGTTTTGTCTCAAGATGCACACCCGTTGTGTTTTTTCTAAGGCACTTTTCTAAAAGGTACTTAAATGTCCTAATTGAACTAAGGCTTAATCTAAGTCTCGTCTGTGAAACCAGGCCATATCCTTCGGATGAGACGTAAAACCGAGGTCCTGACTCTCTGTGGTCATTAAAAATCCCAGGATGTCTTTCGAAAGAGTAGGGGTTTAACCCCGGCATCATGGCCAAATTTGCCCAGTGGCCTCTGTCCATCATGGCCTCCTAATCATCCTCATATCATTGGCTTCATCACTGTCTCCTCTCCACCAGTAAGCTGTGTGTGGTGGGCGTTCTGGCGCAATATGGCTGCCAAGTGGATGCTGCACATTGGTGGTGGTTGAGGAGATTCCCCCCTTCTATGTAAAGCGCTTTGAGTGCCGAGAAAAGCGCTATATAAATGTAATGAATTATTATAATTATTATTATATATAGTTAAATAATTACACTTTCTGAAGTTCACACCAAGGATGATTACTATGATAAAGACTTAAACAATAGCTGAGTCCACAGTCCACACCACAACTGAAATGATAATGGCACAGAGAAATAATATTGTTCGAATCACTTTCACAACTGATGAACAATAAAAACACTGACCAATTAGAATCCATCCTGCTTTAAAGAGCTGAAGCATTTAAGGCAGCAGACAACATAACTGCAGCGCGTACTTATATTAAACAAAACATTATCATGAGTTTGTTGTGCATGCGATCGCACATTTGTGGTGTGAATGGGCCTTTTTGAGTATTACATTAGCTTAAATCAGTTAATCTAAATTTTATTATACCAAATTCATAATTTGTTCATATATTTTTGGCAGAACAATCAATATTATTATTATAATTTTTTTTTTTTTTTTTTTTTTTTTGCCTCAGTGTTGAAAATCCTGGCTCTCCAGTCTGATGTAACCTGGATAACGGAAATGCTGAAAACAGTGACTACACAGGCTGAGATGAAGAAAATTGGTTGGCACTGATACTTTAAAGAACTTTTAAAAGTGTTGATATTTCTTAAAGGGATCATGACATGAGAAATCAAATTTGCCTTTATCTTTTGACATATAAGAGGTTTTTGTACCATTAACTCTTTCCCCTTTTTTTGATCATTTTCACAAAATGTTCATGGCCCCCAGAATATTTGGCTGTATGAATATCTGAACATGCAATATATTCAAAAGAAAGATCAGAGCCTCTGCTTTTAAACAAACAAACCAACACACACACACACACACACACACACACACACACACACACACACACACACACAAAACGTTTTATTCTAGCTTCATGCATTATTTAATTTTTATTTTTTATCAACACTTAAATGTGGGTAAGTTTCAATAAAAAAGCAACATTTTGCATCAACGCATTTTTGTCAAAGACAACATCGAGATGGGATTCAGAACGATGATCAAAACATAGATGGAGTAGAGTCCATCAACACCCCCAAAGCTTCACAGTCCTATAGGTCGACATTTCATTCGACGATTTATATGCTGTTTAATGTTGATGATCGCGTTATTTTACATAAGCATCTGCTTACATATGATATTCCTTGTTTTTTCTTCTTTTAACCTGTGTTTTGATGTGGAGATTCTGTACTCTTTCAGAAGATGTCATAGCGCCCCCACCGTATAACAGTGAAAACACGGAAAGCCGGAAAATTACGCCAATGGCGGGGAAGCGTTGTCTCATAAATGAGGATTAAAACATCCTCCATATTATAAACAAAGCATTTGTTTAATCAAGCTCCAAAAGCTCTGTCTTGTTTTGATATTGCAGGATCTGTGACGTCACGCTGGCAAATACATTTGCATACAACTGCATCGACGAATAGTCCTACATCGTCACACCATATATAGGCCCCGCCCACTGGTGTTCAACCACTTAAAGCAGCACTCAGTAGCTTCGGGACTTCTTCGCTGTATTCTCGCTTTTTGCTCGCAGGTTTCTCTAGAGCTCCCCCCACAGCTTCGGAATAGATATTTGACAACACTGTCGTAAAAACTCGTTGTTGATTCTCAGACACCAGAGACTATAGATCAACGACATCAAAGCAGATGGGACGTTCTTTAAAACGTCTTCTTCATTCGGGTTCGGACAGCGTGAGGGAGCGCAATAATGACAGCATTTTAGCAGATTTCTTTTGGCCGTAAATTAAGCAATTGTTTACATCGCGAGACCTGATATCACGCGAGACTTCCTGACGCAGCGGCCGGCGGCTCGCCGGCTCAAAGTTGCAAGTGCGTATTTTCCGCTCACGGGCACCAGGGGGGTGCGAAACGACTACCATTCAACCCGAAATAAGTAATATAACCATTCCAATGACTCCGAAGCTGTTCAGTTAAGGTAAAAAAAGTTACTTAGTTCACCTTTAACGGCTGACATGACATTTGCCTACACTGGATGTGAGTGTCATGTCACATCAAAAGCAAATAGAACTCATTATTATAATCACTGATGCTGTATACACCAGATACAGTATACAGATTAGCAATTAGTTTCTGACATACTTTACGCGCTAGTCTGTCGACAACATGACAAACGGAAGAGTGAAGAACGTTTGCTTTGACGCGTCCAGTTTAAACAGCTTGTTTGCATCTCTGTAGAAACTTCAGAAGGATCCCAGCGCCAGAAACAAATGGATGGTTTATTTTAATGGCTTCCCGGATCGCATCAGAGGATTATATGTTTGTTCGGAGAATTTTGTTTTGTAAACAAGTCACAGTATAATGGAGAGTTCGCAAAGAAACTTGTTGAAAAATGAAGCTACCAACTGTATTGAATCTGACAGCAGCTGCATCACAAACCACAAGTAAATTATTACATAATGCTTCGTCTGTAAACCACGGTTTTATATGGATAATGTTTTCAAAACACTTACTTACGTGCAATAGGGAGTGGGTATTGATTCTGTTTTCCTTTGCAATGACTTTAGCCAATCATAACAGTGGCAAGTCTTAAAGAAGCCGCCCCTTAAAAACTGATCATTTCAGACAGAGGGTCAGAATGAGGATTACAAATAATTGTTTTCCGCATACAGTATATATATTGTTTGTTTGTGCAAAAAAAAAATCATTAACATTATAAGTTAACCTCAAGGAACTTATTAAAATTATTTTAAAAATCCATTTCATGACCCCTTTATTTTTAATATTTATTTTTTTACATACAGATTGTATTTGTAACTGCTCAGGTTGGATTATTGCTATACTTACACTGACTTTTGACAGAGCTCCAAAAAGCACTGGATGAGATGGAACGTATCCTGAAGGAAAAAAACAAAGAGCTGGCTGCTGGGACCGGTGACATCCGTCAGTTACGTGAGTGAAACCTTTCATTTTGACATTTGAAACAGTAACTAAATGAAAATCTATAGTGGCAGGCCATTAAAATGCTTGATTTGCAGAGAGAGACATTGATCAACTGAAGAACGATGTTTCGATGCTGAAAAAGGAAAAGGACACAGTTGAACAGACTGCAAAGCAGAGGATTAAAGGTTTCAGTTTCACCCTGTACAGCAGTCAACATTTGAAGTGGATCAAAACCTTTCATCAAAGTTATACATGAATTTTGAACAATACCCGTTCTTGTCTTAGGACAACTTTGATTAACTTTTTTGATCCATTTCAAATGTTGACTACTGTATTTCATTTCAGTCACATTAATTCAACAACAATCCATGAATTGATTTTCATTATTATTCTTTCTTTGATTAAAACGTATTACTCAATCTGTCACAGATCTTGAAGGTAAACTAAAAGAGAGTAATGAGGCATTGGATGATGCAAATAAAACTCTGAAAGAGAAGAATGCCACACTATCACAACAAAGTAAGTGGACAAGCACTGAAGAGATTCAGCCAATCAGAAAATGATGTCGGTTTGCAATAATGATCAGGATTGGAAGATAAAACATGCATTTGTCGATTTGTCTGCCAATGTCCTGTCAGAACATCAGATCATTGCTTTATAACGTTTTAACCTCTTGTCCCCCTAGTTACAAAGATCAACAAACTCATGGACGAAGTGATAACCTTGAAACGGCAAGAGCAAGAAAAAGAATCGCAAGTAAATGCTAGAATAGCTGGTGAGTTTATTCAATCCACGTATCCATCAGATACAACCTCCCTCACTTATTTAACAGTAAGCATATAAAAATTGGGCCTTTCCATTAATAAAAGAACACTTGATGTTGTTCTTTTAGAGCTTGAAAGGAAACTGAAGAAGGAGGAGGAAGAAAATGCCAAAATTCGTGACGATAATGAAAGTAAAACCTTCAGCAATAAAATCTTCAACAATATAGGGTATTTAAAGTCATTGTCTCAAGAACAATTCCCCTTCTTCCCGATTCTGTCTCTCTCTAGAGCTGAAAAAAAAATGTGTGGACACCGAGTATTGCCCTGAACTCCAGGAGAAATATAAAGGTATGTCTGCTTTAAAGAGATTGTCCTTTCAGAACTTTCGGAGAGTTGTATAAATAGGATACTTGGTGGCTGTGTGTTACAGAAATGCAGGCTGAATATAACGATACCATTTCTAAACTGAATGGTGAACTTCTTAAGAAGGGTGAGTGAAGCCCTAATTTATAATTAAATTAATGACAAAATTCATCACAAAATATTGTAATTAAAAAAACATCATATTGTGTTAAACCTTATGTAAGTCTACTTCACTCTTATTTTGTCACATAATTCTCTCTCTCTCCAATGTTGTTGTTGTTTTCAGTTTTTATCATTAAAGCTCTAATTGATGAAGTGGAGTATCTGGATAAGAAAGCTGAACAAGGATTAGGTAATGAAGGATGTATATATTGATTCTGATATCACAAACTGCAATACTTTTAGACATACATATAAAAAGAAGTCTCTTCTGCTTACCAAGGCTGCATTTATTTGATCAAAAAATACAGTAAAAGCACAATTTAAATGAACTGTTTTCCATTTTAATATATTTTAAAATGTAATTTATTCCTGTAGTGGCAAAGCTGAATTTATGTATTCCATGTTTGTGCTGCTTAATGTTTTTGAGAAAACGGTGATTGTTTTTGAGGATTCTTTGATGTAAAGATCATTCAAATAACAGCATTTATTTAATATATTGTAACAATGTAAAATTCTTTACTGTCACCATTGATCAGTTTAATGTGTCCTTGCTAAATAAATCTATGAATGTGTTAATTTCATTTAAAAAAAACCAACAAAAAAAACGTACTGACCCCAAACTTTTGACTTGTTGTGTACATTTCATACTATTTGACATCAGCAATGCAGGTGTAAGACTTTCCATAATTATTCACATGAATGAGCATCACTGAACAAATTACGCACAGACCTAACAGACTATTTTCACTGCACCTTTCCAAGACCTTAACTTTCAAAATACCAAAAATTTATTAATCTATTCGATTTTTCACTTTATGTGAATTTAAA
This sequence comes from Leuciscus leuciscus, assembly GCF_965113295.1. Taxonomy (NCBI): domain Eukaryota; kingdom Metazoa; phylum Chordata; class Actinopteri; order Cypriniformes; family Leuciscidae; genus Leuciscus; species Leuciscus leuciscus. The sequence goes on along the minus strand of NC_138730.1, from coordinate 34,322,437 downwards.
TGAAAAATTTGTAAGGGGAAAAGACCAAGGTTTGTGTGTTTTTGTTCCATTCGCTCCATCTATGGTTATCTGCTTTTCAGGAAAGAGCAAAGAACTGGAAGAAAAGAAAAAAGAATTGAAGGAGGCAATGCAGCAATTGAAAGCTGAGGGATCCATATCAGCCAAAAGTGAGTGAAACCCCATTTTACTGAATTTTGGGCCTTCTTTATCTAAAGAGAGACCATTTCATACTTACACAATGGTTTGTTACAGCTCTAGATGTACTTCAGTTACTAACTGAGCTATGGAAGCTGCAAGAAAATCCAACTGTAGAGAATTCAGCAAAGATTCAGCGTGAGTTGAAACAAATCCATTTCGTCCCTTTAAAAACATCTCATTCATTAGCTCACAATTACTGATTTTCTTCTCTTCATTTAGAACTGGAAGCTAAATTAAATGGTTTGCTGACTGAGTTGAAAAACTCTGGAGAGAAGGGGCTTGAACTGAGTGAGTTTAATCTAATTTCCTTTTAAATTGCAATAGAGTAAAAACCTGTGGGTATTATCTTAATCTGTTTAATAATAACAGCATTGTAGCTCAAAGAGTGGAGCATGGTGCTTGCAATGCCAAAATCATGGGTTCGATTTTTTTTGGGGGGGAATGCATGAAATGATAAAATGTATACCTTGAATGCAATGTAAGTCGCTCTGGATAAAAGCATGCCAAATCCATAAATGTAAATGTTTTTCTTATAAATTCATACAGCCTTGAAGATCATTTCTGTAAAGGAATCAATGTCCAGACTAAAACAAGCAAAAGAGAAAATGCAAGAGGAATACAAAAGAGAAATCAATGGTAAGCCAATCTTAAATGCATCTATTGCCATTAAATGATCTGAAGAGTGCGGATTATTCATTTAAAATTAAAGGGGAAACAAAGACTACTAAACTTTCTTTTTTATGTTGTTGGTTAGGTCTAAAGAAGGAAATAGAGGACAAAGAAAAAGAGATTTTGCTTTTGAAGGCTAACTGTGATCAGTCCACTAAGCTGAGTAAGTTGTGTTAGTTCTTACCATGTACTCTGCATTTTAACCCAGAATATTGTTAATAAAAACACGTTGGTTTCCAGAGGACAAGATAAAACAACTAGAGAAGGCGGCTGAGGAAAGCCAACAAAAATTGAAAAAACTACAAGAAGAATCAAAGGATAAGATTGCAGGTACGTTTGATGTGCTATTAAGTTGTATAATGTATAAGTATAATAACGTTGGGACTCCTAAAGAACAGATCTTCATTAGAGGGAATGCATCCTGTTGGGATACAATCACAAATAACTTAAAAACTAAATCACAGTTTTATTAAACATGAAAACAATTATGATGCTTAATAAATCATTTCTTTCTTTTTTTTCTCAGCGCTAGAGAAACAAATAAAAACAAAGGACCAGCAGCTGGCAAACTCTGAAGATAAACTTAAGGAGACAAATGCTGAAAATGCTGATTTGGGTAAGAAAAAATATTATTTATGTTTGATTTCATATTGTGTCACCTATGCATGACTGGTCATTCCAAGAATTTCATTTTTGTGTGTTTTGTTTCAGTCAAAAAGCTGAACAGTCTAAATGATGACATAAAGAAAATCAAAGAGGAGAACAATAATGCACTACAGAAAGCAAATGAAGAAATCGCCGGTATGACGACACTATCAAAACACCAAAGACGTGCTTAAATTCATTATCTTTTATAATATTTTTTTAATGCTGACATGCTGAAAGACGCTCCAAAACAAAGAATAAAAATGACATTAAAGGATTCCTAGCAGCATGTGAGAAATAAACTACAATTATAGTGCTATGATGACATACTTCTAGTCCGTGTATGAAGTGAAGTATACAATGGCTAATGGGGTTCTCTCTATAATACATATTTCCACTGGAGACATTAAGTCTCTATGTGCTATTAAATATTTAACCTCAAATTCGACACATTATGTGTGCAATTTGCAGCATCAAAATTTGTAGAATCAATTTGACCATTTCTTATTGTCCTAACTTCATTTTTATGCTCTGTCAGGTTTAAATGAGAAATTGCAAAGACTGGAAAATGCGCTTGCTAAAGAGAACCTGAACCTGAAGGAGAAGGATGATACCATTGCTAAATTGAAAGAGCTACGTGACAAAATGGAGAAAGAGCTTGAAAGAGAGAAGAAGAAAAACGAAGGTCAGTGAGAAGAGATTTGAATATGTGGTTCATAAACTGGGGAAAATTCAGAAAACTGTCAATCAAATTAACTACAGATAAAAAAATTAAAAATGATGCTGCAAATTGCACACTTGATGCATCATTACTCCTTTTTTTTTTGTTCTCCAGAACTAGTGACAGAGTTTAAAACAAAGGACCAGCAACTTGCTAAAACTGAAGCCAAACTTAAGGAGATAAATGCTGCAAATCAAGACTTAAGTAAGAATAAAATCTAGTAATGAATGTGTTCCAATATAAAATTGACTAAATGAATGCATTATAGTAATTGATTCTTTCTTTCTTTCTTTCTTTCTTTCTTTTGTTTTAGTTCGCAAGCAGGAGGAAAATGAAAGAGAACTAAGAAAAATCATAGAGGAGAAAAACATTTTGCAAAAAAAATCACAGGAAGAAATCTCTGGTATGACAATACTGCCAATTCACTCCAAGTCATGATAAAGTTCACATGTCCATTATTTTTTACACTTTTATATTGCATTACATTGATTTGGATTTTATAATTTGGTCTATTATATTTCATTCAAACCTCACTTTGACACTGGAAGCACAAAAACAAGAGCTTGCTGAGAAGGACCAGAAACTCAAGAATAAGGACAAAAAAGTTGCTGAACTTCAAAATGAGTTAAAACAAGAGAAAGATAAATTCAACGGTGAGTGCGGTGCCACTATCTTTTGGTACAGTCAATAAACAATGCAATGGTCAGGGACCAAAAAAACTTTGATTTTGCATGTTTCTGTAGATGGAAATCTGACAGGTTTGAATATTTTCACAATATTTATAGGTGTGGTCAGTGAGAATGGGAAACTTAAACAAGAACTGAATGAGACTAAACAGAGAGTGGAGGAACTTGAGAGTGAGATATTTCCTTTTTTCCTGAGCAAAAAAAAACAACTATTTGCATTATTTATTATCAGAATTAACAGTATGCTTTTGTTTCTTTTATAACTCCTTTTTTATTTTTTATTATAGAAGGGAAAAAAGAACCTCCAACGGAAGGTAAGTTTGTGATTTCAGTCTGGTTGTAATAAACAGAATAAAAAAAAAATATTAGTTACAGACTGTAAAAACGCAATTAAACTGAAAAATGTCTGCCTGTGTGCCCATGCCAGAATGGCCGAGGTTTGACGCAAACACCGCCCACCGCAGACTCATCTTGTCGCAAAATGAGAAAGAGGCAAGAACCTCTTTATTGGCTCAGTCTGTACCTAACACCCCTGAGCGCTACGACACAGCTATTGCAGCTCTGGCAAAAGACCAATATAATTCTGGAAAACATTACTGGGAAATTGGGGTGGTTGGAAGAAATTGTTATGTTGTGGGAGCGGCCAAATCGTCCGCTCAGAGAAAAGGTATTCTGACATATGGCCCTTCGGCTGGCTATTGGGTTATTCTGAAGAAAAGAGATGGAGCACTTGTTGCCATTGAAGACAAGCATGTTCAGATAAATGTTCGTGGAACACCTTCTGTAATTGGGATCCAGGTGGATTTTAAAAATAAAGAGGTAACTTTTTATGATGCAGTAAATAAATTTGAAATCTTTAGGTTCACTGGCAATGAGCTGCAAGGTAACATTTACCCATATATTGAGACCTGCAGTGATTCCAATGATTTTGACCCTCCCTTGGTCTTAAAGAAAGTTCAATCCATAGATTGGCTGAAGCAATGATCTCCATATATTAGGAGTCTGTTTATGTATGCAAAGAAAATGCCCTCTGCTTTGAGATTTTGGATTGTTACTACTCTCAACTGCATTCTTGAATGTCTTGCATCTTTCATTTTAATAAAGCATTTACATTTGAAAAACAATATTTATCCTATATGTTTGGTGTCTTTTAACATTTAGAGTGCAAATGTTAGGTGATAGGTGCGTGGGAAAAAAGACCATGTAGATAGGTCAAGTAAAACAAAGAACTCCCGCACACTATCCGTACTTGCAAAAAAATATTTGATATAAATTTGATACTTTTTTGCAAGTACGGATAGTGTGCAGGAGTTCTTTGTTTATTTGTCTTTTAACATTTAAAAGGATAAAGTCATGCAAAATCTGTCATCATTTACTCACTTTCATATCGATGCAAACCTGTATCTTTCCTCATAAAAGAAGATATTTTGCAAAATGTCTTTTTTTTGTCCATACAATGGAAGTCAATGGTAACCAAAACTGTTTGGTTACCTACATTCTTCAGAATATCTGTTCCATAGAATAAATAAATGCATACAGGATTGGAACAACAGAGAGTAAACAATGACAAAATGTTAATTTTTGAATGAACTTGAATGTCTGAAGCAGCAAATCCACACAGAGGAAACATAAATGAAAAACATTATTTTTTTTATTTAGGGGAAAAAACTACAACAGGTTTTTGCTTCCAAACATGAACCTTTTAAGAGTAAACATAGTGCTTGAACTACGGTCACATGCATACCAAGCTCAGCTTTTCAAAAACCTATATAACAGTATAATAGTCCATAGGAGACTTGATTTCAGTTACATTTTAAAGAGTGAAAAAGACAAACAAATAAAAAACATTGTATGAAGACCTCAATCTCTGCCTGCTGTTCCAGCAACCCGGCTATAGAAGTATGCAACAAAGGTTGGGTCCTTTTCCTCTAAGCTGTTCAAAAAGGCATTTCTCTCCTCTTCACTCCATGAATCAAACCACTGAGTCCACAGTCTTAACTGGCATTCAAAAATGTTGGGTGGGCGATCATTCACCTGAAATGAAGAGAAAAGAGAATACCCGTGTTAACATACAGATCTGACTACAAAGCATCTTTTGACATGGATGGATGGAAAAAAATATATAACACCTGTAGTGTGTTGAGCTGGTCTAATAAACTAGACACCTTTCCAGGCACTGCCTTTGAGATCAGATCTTCCAGAAATCGTTGCTTCTGGACAGCGTTCCATCCAAAATACCAACCAAGTACACATCGTTGCTCCTGAAGCGTCACGAAAGTCAGTGGCACAGAGTTTTCTCTTGAGCCCATGTTGAGGGACGTGCAGGACAGAGCTTCCAGACGTTGGGGGACGATGCCTCCTGATGCAGGGGGAAAGTTTGTGATGGAGACTGGAGGATGGGTTGACCAACCTTGTCCATCAGACATTCCTAACTGTGTAATGGTGTGCTTAGAGACCTGTGTATGGGACAGATCTTCCACTGTAGGGGGCATCATGGATGCATCTGGCTGGCCTGAGCCTTGTAAAGCCTGGTGGAACCAAGCCATTTCTAATAAGGTCAGAAAAAGGAGGATTTCAGCAGGCTTGACTTTGATGGTACTAAACAAAACTATAGCGTTAAAAGAAACAGGTTACCTTAATGTTGAGCATTTTCATAACTTCATACATAAACTGAAACATTAAATAAGGCACCTTCATGCATTTAACATACATCATTACATCGGTTCAAAGGCTTCGTTAGCTTTGCATTGTATCATGACTGCAGTAGGCTAGACTTGTATTCACTTCCTTGTTAAGACACACTGTGCTTGCTAACGTCAGATTGCTAGCTGACCAAAACAAACGGGTAAACTCCGTTTTAAAACATTACTTGAGTCAGAGTGTCATTTTAAATAAAACGTCACCTTTTCTTAGCTGGATTTGTCACCTTCGGTCAAAAAAGCATGTTGTTACTTTCAAAATCGGAAATTAGAGGGTAAATAATCTCGATTGAGCCGTGAAGCTCAAACGGAGCCGCTCGATGCGTTATGTTCAATAAACCGCTCGGACACTAGGGGGCTTTTGCATGTTGTGATGTCCTATTCGTGAAACAACCCGTTTTTGGGGGGGGGGATCGGATCTTTTCACATTGTTCAGAGTACTGCGTCTCGCTGACGAAACGGACTGAATGAGTCGTTCATTAAATTGACTGAATCCTTTCACCTTTCGAGTCAACAACTCACCGACTCGTTGAACTGAGAACCGGCTCTTTTGAACATGTCCGATTCGGAAAAATTAAAGGAACACTCCACCGTTTTTTGAAATAGGGCTTATTCACTTTCTTTCCTACATTTAGATAGGTGGGCAAATGCATTTTTGTCTCAGTGTATGCATTGTTTTAGTTTGACAGGGTCGGCGCTAGCTTAGCTTAGCACAATGAATGGAATCCTTTGTTGCCAGCTAGCATGTCCTGAGTAAAAGTGATATACATTTTTTTTAAAACCCACCTAATTACTTCTTGTGGCCTGCATATTCACAACAAGTACAAATAGCGATGCAGATTAACACTAGGCGATTTCCTAGGCAGATTTTGACTTATATATTAAGGACTATATTAGGGGGAAGCACAGGCGAAGCACTGCTACTTGGGCGTGATATCTCTGCGCCCAAGTAGCAGTGCTTCACCTGTGCTTCCCCCTAATATAGTCCCAAGTCAATATCTGCATAGGAAATCGTCTAGTGTTAATCTGCATCGCTATTTGTACTTGTTGTGAATATGCAGGCCACAAGAAGTAATTAGGTGGGTTTTTAAATTTTTTTATATCACTTTTACCCAGGACATGCTAACTGGCAACAAAGGATTCCATTCATTATGCTAAGCTAAGCTAGCGCCGACCCTGTCAAACTAAAACAATGCATGCACTGAGACAAAAATGCATTTGCCCACCTATCTAAATGTAGGAAAGAAGGTGAATAAGCCCTATTTCAAAAAACGGTGGAGTGTTCCTTTAAGAAACGCACTTCGCCTCACTAGGCCATGCTATGTGATTACACAAAATCTCAAGATCCGAAATTGCATCTATTTTTTACATTATTAGTCTATATAGAACATGCTTAAAAAAGGTCAATGTGTTATTAAGACGGTAATATTGGAGGACACATTCAGCATACATCTTATTAATGATGCACACAAGAATATAAACAGTATAAACGCACAGCCTTAATGGATTTATGTTAAAAAGAAAAATGAAATCACAAGTAACAATAAAATGATGTAACAAGAATACATGTTTATTGCCTGGTACTTTGTAAAACATTAAACAACTTTGATGTTCTCTGTCTGAGCTTCCACCCCGCCTCTTCCGGAAGCGCTCGTGGCGCGCTGACGTCGGTGAGGAAGGCGTTGCGGTCCGCGCGAGCTACAGAACGAGCGAAGGGAATCAAGATGGCGGACCTCGAAGACGTTACGCTGGACGGGAGGCCGCTCCATTCGCTCCGGGTAGCGGATTTGAAAGCGGCATTGGAAGAGAGAGGGCTTCCGAAAAGCGGACAGAAGAATGCTCTCATCAAGAGACTCAAAGGGGTGAGTGGGAGTTGCTGTTTTCTCTGCTCCGCAGAGTCCGAAGACCGTGATTCGGAGGCCGAGCGTCGGTGGTCTCGCTAGCTGCTAGCGCGCACTAGCTGGGGTGCTCATGCAGTTTGTAGTGTGTCATCATGCCCCCCCGCTGTTGCCTGTTTGTGTGTATGTGTGTGACATGCAAAAGCGGCTTTTATTTTCTATACATGTGAGTTTTGGGATGGAGCAGGCGTCGCTAAGGGTTCAGGGCGATGCGGTTGTGTTTACAAGTCTCTGGATGGCTGTGAACTGTGTTTTTTTTAAGTTGTCGGCGGGTTCGCGCTTTGTTAGTGCATAAGGTGTTGGGGGGTGGGGGTTATTTAACGGGGGCGCGCTTACTAAAAAGTCCTTAAAATATTACGTTTTTGTAAGATTAAACACGGTTTACCCCTTGAATATCATGTGCTTTTGTTGAAATAAACACTGAGGTCGCATCGCAGTTGCTTTGCGTCGGTGGGAGGATTTGATTGATTGATGTGCCGCGCGCAGCAGCTGCTTTGAAGTTTGATCTGAAAGTTACTGTTCCTGAACAGATGTAAACATATATCTGTATGTCAATTTTCTGATTGGATTAACTTATTTCGTGCACTTGCTTATTTGATGAATGATGAAATCAAAAGGTAAATAAATCTACGTACTTGATTTATTAATAATCAGTAAACAATCACTGAATCAGTAGGCTACATGATTTCTTTTTGTATTTTTACTGCCTTTATTATGAGATCGTACGCTCTGATCCATACAACCCTTAAATATTCATGAATAATCACTTTTGACTACTACTGTACATACATAAGCAGTTATGCCCGGCCTAGATAAAATTGACACCTCATACACATTAAAAATGTGTAAAATATTTTGTACTTAAAAGTATGTTGCGTAGTTGTGCTTGGAGTCAGTTGTTTTACTTGTAATAATGCAATGAAACAATCCAAATTGTGCGGACATAATTTTTGGCCAGGCTGATGAAATTTTAATAAGTAATAATTATGTTGTAGTCATTGTATGCTTTTTCACGAGAGCTTTTTGTCAGAGGTCGACCGATATGGGTTTTTTCAGGCCGATGCCGATCTTTTGAAATCCGGGTCGGCCGATTAATGCTGCCGATTTATTTTGGCCGATTATTTGCTTGTTTTTAACCTCTATTTGAAAGATAAAATATAACACAAATAATTACTTAAGATAGACAAGGTTTCTCAACAAAAACATTTATTGAACACTTGACCAATCTGCACTTGTGACCTTGAGATATGTTTAGTAATTGTACCTGAATGAATTGAAAATTTATTTGCTACATTTCAGATTCATATATTTGTTTTCCTTAATTTTAATTAACAGTAACTTAAACACTTTGCAGTTTGAATGATGTCTTGTATAAACAAAATGACGGAGTATGTTTTTATGTTTCCACTGTTCGATCGCATCCGCGCCTCACACACACACACACAAATATAAGTAAACACTTTGCGACTTTAATCACACGCGACTTTTCGATCGCGCCCGCGCCCCTCTCTCCCTCTCCCGAGTCTCCCTCTTTCTCTCCCACACACAAACACCATATTCCAGCATTGCAATCTTTACATCGCAGCCTGCTTCAGAGCTAAGGCGGGGCTACAGATTAGGTGTCCCCAAAGAACCCGCGTATCTAACAGTAGTTCCGCATTACATGAATTAATTTGCACGTGAGTTTTAAAAACATTTTCTTAAGCTGAAATAAAATAGAAATTTCAACATAAATGAATAACTAAAACGAAACTAACAACAACAGTTACTAAAAAACGAACTGAAATAAAATAATAGTTTTCGTAATTAATAAGCTCTCATCCTGTACTGGAAAATCACTTTTTTCCATTCCACATTCCACTTTATTTTTCAATGTATGACCGCCTCGCGTCTTTTGCATGTATTCTCCGTGTAAATTTATACACCGAACCGTGACGCCCGTACCGTTTCGGTTCAATACGAATACATGTAACGTTCCACCCCTAGTCTACAGTGAAATACAGTCACACATTACACTGTTTGGCCAGCATTTTAACCGTGTTTAATCCAGCTACTAGCTAACAGTATGCTAAAGTTAACTGCTGACTAGCGTCACGTTTTTAACGTCCGTTTTCAGAGCATCCAAGAGAAGCACAGGCATAACAGTAGCACCGAAAGAAGCACAGAAATCCGCATTGATATTCGGTCCGGTAGATAACGGTCGTTAAGGCACCAGTGCCGTATTAGCACCGGGTCTGTCTGTAGCTACCCAACCCTAGCGACGATGCTAGCAAAGCAAAGCCAGTCCTTCACTAACCTATGGTCACTTTTTTATTACTTATTTCTCTGCATTGAGTGACAACCCTCTCAAATATAAGACACACAGAACAGAACAAATAAAAGTATCAGATTCTCTGTCTGTAAATGCAAAATTCTTGCTTACTTATTGTGACATGATAGCAACCTCTGCTGTGCTAATGCAACCTCAACTACGCTATCAATATCCAAAGTAGCCGAACGTCATGTCGCCTATTCATATTTTTTCTCGAAGTTGGCAGTAACATATCAAAAGGTTTTAATTAAATATAAAGGAGTTTTCTCCAAGGAACTTAGCTCCTTCCTTAGGCACTGGATGAGGTCTGCTCACTCTGCTGGAGAATGACTCTAGGCGCAGCCTGCGTCGAACACGTGTTCCACAACAACAACAACACTAGGCTGCCCACAGATGCGCCCGCCTAATAATCGGCTTGATATACTGGATATTGGCCGATTATGTTAAAAAATGCAAAAAAATCGGCCGATTAATCGTCCGGCCGATTAATCTGTCGACCCCTACTTTTTGTTTTCTATGCATTTATTTTAAAAAAATGTGCATTGTTAAATAAAATAAAATCTCCTTCAGAGATTGACCTATATTTATTTATTTTTTAATTACAGATACCAATTATTTGTATGTTTATGTTCCCGATTTACAGAACCAATATTTATTTGTTTAATTCTGTTTTCAGTACTGCACTGAACAAACTGTTTTATTTAACACTTTTTAAATACTGAAATTTCATTCCCTCCTTGCATACAAACAAAACACACTTCTGCATCAATAAACAAATAAAAAGAGTCTGAAAAAGTGCAAAAAATAAACTATTTCTTTTAAAATAAAATCTTTGATCAGGTAAACAAACAGGGATGGAATATAGCATGTAAAAATAATTCTAACAAATTATTGTAAACTAAAACAAAACAGGGGTCTATCAACTCCCCATAAATATAAGCATTTGTTTTAAACTACAGTTTCAAAAGGTTTATGTTTGAAATATAGGCTAAAGAGTGAAGAGAATGGAATAAGCAAACATTGTCAGAAAAATAAACAAAACAGTGAATACATCATCGCAATTACCGAGTCCATCTCAATCTGGCATGTTATCAGAATGATTTATAATGTCGGTATATAGATGATAAAATAGCTGCAGACAGCGCGCTGTTTTTATCTGTGTTTACACAGAACTTCTCTCGCTGAGATAATTAATTAATTTCCACAGAGCTGTAATTATTTATATGTTTATTAGCTAAATAAAGGTTATATAGTAGACGTTAATATAATTTAAGGAGTATTAAACGAGTGGATTGTGATAAATATTTCTGAGCCTCAACCCAGTGAATGAAAGGCACTATGAATGCGACTTCATGAGACTAATGATGAGCATAGACAACAGAGAGAATTAAATTCAGCGCTTTTATTTCCAACATGCACTTACTCATGGCTGTTTTATTTAATTCATGGAAACTTGCATTTTTATTGGGACAGGACTGTGAGTTTGTCTCTATTTTTTTGCGCCAAATTTAAACTAGGCTACATATCAACCATTTATATAACATCTTGTCTTGTTTGTGCATTGAGGGCAGTTATGTTAAATAAAGTTTAATAATTAAGGTAGGCAAGTTATTTTACCTCTGAACACTCCTGTTGACTCATCTTGCCCTCAGGTCTTGCACACAATTTTCAAAACGCCCACAAGATGGCGCCATTTATAGGTGAATCCGATATTACAAAACCACTACCCGATTATGGGAAAATGCTTAAATATGGGGAAAATATCGGTAAACCGATTATCGGTCGATCTCCAGAGCTCGAATTTCGGTGCAGGGACTGCGCATAATCATTCCCGCAGGTTTCCGACTTATAATGCGGGAAATTCCCGCAAACATTGATTCACTTTAACATGTAGGCTGAATTAGTAAATTAATCCACACAGATTATAAAATCAATTCAGTCATTTTAAAACTTTTTGTGAGACGCAATTTCACAAACAGCGTGAGTGATTCAGCGGTGCTAGCCTATGTCTTCTCTCGCTGTCTCTCAAAATAGGTTGCACAAGGCAAGCGTCAAGCGCGCTTTAGACGGCAAGACTAGACAGTTTACCATTTTTAAGTCTTACCAGTTTAAACATTCAAGCGATTTTAAACTATTCAGTACTTGCGCGTCCATACACACAGTAAAGCCACCTCACAAACTGCTCGTAAGTAACAAAAGTAATTTTTCGTGGATTATATCACTCTTAAACAGTCAAAAACACAAATTATGTCAAAATTCCAGTCTTGGTGTGCATCCTCGTAAACAGTAGGTTATGTCTTAAGCATAAAACGCATGTGACAGTATAATGAAAACAGGAATGGATCCGTGCACTAGCTCTTAAAGTGACAGCAGCCTAATATGTGTCTGTCATTAATTTTGTTGTCAAAACAACAAAAGATGGCTTTAATTTTAAGGAATCAGGATTAATAGCCTATGTATTTAATTTCGTCAGGCCTAAAATACTAGCCTATCCAGTGTTATTTTACGTTTGATTACTTTATTCAGTTTCTGTAGTATTTCTGAATACTAGTGTTAGACCTATCCAAAAAAATTCTTTATTTCTCTGTATTTGTATCTTTATTCTATTGTATGTATTTGTGCTACTTTTTTCAATTTAATTCAGAGATTGAAATCAAGCTTACTTGTGTAAACTCTTAACAACAAAATCACCCCATTGTAAAAACGCAATGAGTGAGCAAACATTTAGGTGAGATAAATGTAATAAAAAAATTGTCTAACCTCATGTGTCCATGAAGGTAATCAGCTCTATTGTTTACTACTTGTGCAAAGTGTATGTAGTATAGATAATAAAATGTGTTTGTCATTCTGCATGTGCAACAGGCTCTTATGTTGGAGAACCTTCAGAAAACCTCCACTCATCACATTGGCCTGCAGCCTAACTCCCGGGTGAGCCAAACTGAGATGTTTTACAGTAGAAATAAGCATGTTACTTTTTGTTCTTGTGTGGATGACTTAACTGCACTATAACAACCGTACCATTTTGGATTACATGTGTGTTTGCTTAGATTGGGGAGGAAATGAGTCAGAACAGCTTCATTAAACAGTACCTGGCCAAACAGCAAGAGCTTCTCAGGCAGCGATTGGAGAGAGAGGCACGAGAGGCAGCTGAAACTGATGGTGAGTATCTGAAACCAAATAACACTAATAAACTTAAATTGTACCAGTGTGTGTTTAAGCTAAATGTGTATAACAATGATGTTAGCCAACACAAATGCTGCATCATTTGTATAAACTAGTGCAAAATGCCCGTGCAAAATCAGTTTTTGTGTGTGTTTTTAGTAATTGTTGGTTTGGTGCCCGTGAAAGAGACTGTGAACGCATTGAATTCAGGGAGCAGGCTAGGTTACTACAAATGATGGCTGTGAATAAACTATAATATTCAGAAGTAAACAGTGTAGCTGACTGAGTGTTTATGAATACCACAACCTTCTAAGTGCTAGTGCAAAATGCCCGTGCAAAATCAGTTTTTGAGTGTGTTTTTAGTAATTGTTGGTTTGGTGTGTTTGAGTGCTCATTGTTACAATTACACACATATTTGTGCATGGTAGAAAGCACACAGTGAACTCCGAGAAAACGCTATGCTTGAGGAAGCTTGTGAATAGGCTACTACAAATGATGCCCGTGAAAGAGACTGTGAACACATTGAATAGGATATGTTCAGTTGGTGAATAGCATAGGCTATCGTTACACAGTAGCGATAACTTTAAGCGCACCAGAATGAAATATAATATTCAGAAGTAAACAGCATAGCTGACTTACAGATTCTGTTAACATCCACAAATGAATAAACGCGTCGATTCAGGGAGCAGTGCAAAGTGCCCGTGCAAAATCAGTTTTTGTGAGCTGATCGCCGTCAAAAAAGTTCAGGAGATATTTCTTAGTGATGGCTGATTTCAACAGTTTCAATATGATAGCATTTTGAAAAAAAAGTGTCATGAATTTATTGCATTTTTGGGGGGAAATAATCCGTTTTTATAATAGATCTATGAAAATCCAAATCTGGATTTGAATTTTATATGATATTATAACCTAAAGATACTATGTGAAAGTTTTAAACAGAAAATAGTGTTTTTCATCTTGCCACTTTCTTGGTAAAGAAAACACATTTTTACTCAAATTAATCAAAATGGATTTATCACATTCTGGAACCAGAAAGTAGTGTTTTTCATCTTGCCACTTTCTTGGTAAAGAAAACACATTTTTACTCAAATTAATCAAAATGGATTTGTCACATTCTGGAACCAAACTATAATATTCAGAAGGAACCAAACTATGTTTATTTTTAAACCACAACCTTCTTGGGGCTTCTTTGACCGATACAACCCTCTAATGTCAGAATGTTTATTTTTAAACCACAACCTCTGCAACATGACATCATGACTTTGCGTAAACATACACGCCACTTTCAAGTCAAGTGGCGTGTTATTTATACGCATTTTGAGCTATCCGCGTGTATGTCCACGCCGAAACGAACCGTCATCTTCCGCGTGTATGTCTACGCCGTTAAACGTCAGAGTGATTCCGCGTGTATGTGTACGCCTTTAAATGTCCGAGCGAAACTGAGCAAAATGTATATCTACATCTGGGGAGCAATATTTTTTTTCCTAGGATGGTAGGGGAACACTCATAAATGGTATTAACCCCAGTGACGGGTAGGTTTAGGGACGCGGTTGGGGTAGGTCATATATATTTATATATACAGTAATGTAACGTTAAGTCACCGGCGTTGATAAACACGCTGAAAATCAATTATGCGTGTTGATAACACGCCAAAAATGGAAATACGAATTGGCGTGTCATACATACGCCATTTCATGAGATCAGTCTGACCTTTAAAAAATTATATATTTAACAATATCTTTAGCATTTCTCATCCAAACAACGTCAAACTTGGCGCTGCACTTACTCGTGACCGTAGCGAGACACCTGTCAAGTTTGAAATCCATCGGACTAACGGTTCGAGAGATATGTGGTTAACAGACATACACACACACAGACAGACACACAGACATAGATAGATAGGGGTGAAGGTGAACTATAGAAACACTGTTGACTCTAAAATGTAGAAGAACATTCAACATATGCTAACATGTAGCTTTTGTTAATATGCAGAACGTTTTGATATTATATAGTGATGTGGACATGCCAAATCTGTTTTGATTTGAGAATTGTAGAACATGGTTGTCTATTCTACATCATGAAATTGATATATATATATATATATTATCAGTAGCGGGCGGTGCATTTCACACCTAGGCCTTCAGTGGTGTCCTACCTGAATTAATTCCACCTCTCAATACGCTTTTAATTTACAGGAATACATTTTAGTTTATGCAGTTTGCTACAGATGTGGTTAGCTAGCTCTGACTACTAGTAATAGTACGCGCTCTGACCATCAATCAAAGGACGTGAAAATGCCAACGTTATTGTGCGCCTGCTAGATGGCCCCGGTGCCAAAGACAAAAAATAAATACATAGATGCCCTACTGACCGCTTTCGAACGTTGCTGCGATACGTCAACACTTCCGCCATATTGCTGAGGGCAAGACTGCGCTGTAAACAAATGCAAGTAAATGGGTGAGCTGCGGTTTTTCTGGATAAAAAACTAAAATAACGTTTAACCGATTTCAGTGGTTTGTACGTGGTGTACAAAAAGTTCCATCTCTAGTTATTTAAAATCTCGATAGTTAGACTTATACAAAAAAATAATAATAAGGAATTGTCAAAGCTTAGGCTTGTTATGTATTTGGCTTTTTATTCTTGGATAAGAATTGTGAGAATTTTTTTATTTTTTTTTTGTGGATAAAGCATTTTCTGTCTTTAACCCGATTTTAGCTTTTCTTGTACTTAAAATTGACCGCCATTGAGAAAATTAAACAAATCGGCAAATACAAATCACACCGGCAGGCTGCTTTCTGTATTTTTATAGCACTAAAATGATAGATATTTACAGATAGATACTCCAAATATACAATAACAAAGATAACTGATGGATCCTTTATGGTAATACATAATATGTTACAACTACAGTGCAATGAAAATAGTAAATATAAGAAAAAGTGAGAAGTAATAGATAGTAAATAGTTTAGTGTATAGTCAATAAAATAAAAAACAGCAAATAAAATAGTAATTAATAGTATAATTATATAATATCATAAGTACAATGATATAATAATATATTGATAATAGCATATAGTTTGTATAATACTATAATAATAGCAAGAGAATATGAAATATCAATGACAGAATATAGACAATAAAAAATAGTTAAATAGTGACTAGTGAATAGTACAATAATTTAACAGCATAGCCTAACTATAATAGATTGATAATCGCAAGTGGTATAATATTATAATAATAATAATAAACAATAATAGCAAATAAAATGTAATATCAATTGCAGAATAATATAGACAATAATAAAAATAGTAAATGAAATAGTGACTAGTACCTACCCGAAACAAGTACTTGTCATAAGTCGGTTTTAAGAAAAATGTAGATTAATATTTCGATTTCAGGAAATGTACTTTATTATATAAAATATAATATTTAAGCTAAAACTATACTATAAATCATGTCAACTCATGGCTCAACTTTCACAGCTAAGTTACCTAGCAACATCGCTAGCTATTATAGTCTGACTGACTCCGGTGGCCAACTAATGTTACTATATTACTAATTATATAATGACCAAATACAACCAGAAACAAATGTTCAGTCTTGCTTGTGAAAGGTAATTCCCTGAGACCTGTTTTCAATTGTGCGGTGATTTGTACAGCCCCAAGCTGCACACGAAGCAAGCATTTTTCTCAATTCCCGTTATGAGATTTATGGGAAAATTGGTCTCCGCAATATGACTGCGCCGTTGACGTACGATCCAGCGGCCAATAGGGTGTGTGTATTTATTATGTCTATGCCCGGTGCAGTCAAATCGATATTTGATTGACTGATTAAAGCAACAGTTTCATTGCTATTCATTTTAAGCTACAGGCGCCCGCACTATCAATTCTGAAGGCAGATTTCTTTGACTCTGGCAACACATGATGGCTGAAATATGATTGGATAAAAGCTCTAACATAAACATGCACTACTGGAAGCAGCGCAACCAAGAGAAAATCTATGGAATTCATGGAAAAAATATTAAAGCTCAAGTCAGTGATTCTGATAGTGTTGGATTGATGTAGTATTTAGATTTGAAGTAAAGAAAATAATTCAATTTATATTTTCTTCATATGAAATGATGGGAAATTATAATTCTGTATATACCAATAAATTAAATCTTTGCAGAGTAACTTTGTTCACTTTGTAATTTTGTTTCTATTTTTTTTTTTTTTCTGAAATACATTTTAAATTATAATAAATTCCTGAAATACTAAAAAAATGTAAAACATTTTATTTCAATAAATGTACTGTTTAGACCTGAAATGGCTGTGGACATGTCTATTATCATTTGATTCAAGCCATTAATAATTTAGACTTCATTATTTATATTTTATTTTTTTAGGAACAGACCATGAAGATCACACAGAGGCCAATGACAGTATCTGTACTGCCCCTAACCAGGTTAGAAATATTATCAATCCTCTGCTTCTACAGTGTTTGCTCAAGTTTGGACCATGAATTCTTACAAAATTAATATTTTGGGTAACACTTTATTTTACAGTGTCCTTGTTACATATGTTACGTGTACTTACAATAGTATTAACAGTTAATTATGCATTTTACATGCAACTAACCCTCAACCAAACCCTAATCCTACCCTAACTCTATAGTAAGTACATGCACTTAATTAATATTACTCAGTACTTAAATATATAATTACGCTGTAACAATGACACCGTAAAATAAAGTGTAACCATATTTTGTTTGTAGTCATGCAAGGTAAGGACATTTTTATTTTATTTGTTGCATAGCCTGAACTTACCTTCCATGTCCAACACATGTATTTCCACCAGGATGTTGCTCCCTCCTTAGTCGACCAACACAAAGGAGGTACAGCAGTTGGGGTGACTGCGAGTGAGAGTGATGAGCTCAAAGAAAAAGAAACACCCGGGCAGCCGTCCCCCTCCGCACCTGCCCAGCCTGGCGCAATAGCCTCTTTGTCGGTGCGGGTTGTTGGTGAAAGAGGACCGACTTCAAGCCATGTAATGGCCGACAGTGATGATGACAGTGAAGGTGGGGATGACAATGATGGCAAAGAGGAAGAGTGGAATGCCAAAGCTCAACGGAGTCGTCGAGCACAGCCTCCAAAAAGCCAACCGGTGAGGGAAAGATCTGGTGGCTCGCAGCAACAGCAGCAGCCACCCCCCCAACATATACCTTTACTTTCACAGCAGCTCAGACAGCCCACTCCTCCCCCATCTCCTCCTCCTGAACTCTCTTTCCCACTCCCAGACACCCCTAAACAGAGCCCCCCTAGTCCTGGAGAGCCCCCGTCTAGGCAGCGCATATCTAGCTCTTCAAGCTCTGGTAGTTCCAGTAGTGACAGTCGTAGCAGTAGCCCTGAACCAGCTGGGGACTCCACAGAACGCAGACCAGGCCCATTGACCTTACTGGCACGCAAAATGGAGTCTGAGGGAGCTTTCTCTGGGGCGGGAAAGCGTGATAGGGAGGGAATTGATGGACAGAGAAGCCACCAAGAGGGAGTTGTGTCCGCAATTACCCACACAGCTAATGCAGCGTCAGTTCTGTCATACCCTAGTTCAGTGATCTCCAACCAAGGTGTTAGTGTTGTTAGGACAGCGGTGACGGAGGAGAGTGATGGCATGAAGCAGGATGAGGGTAGTCATCTTTTATGGGAGCAAGAAAACAAAAAGAGGGAAAGGCAAGGGAAACAAGGAAGGCTGAAAGCCCTGGAGAAGGAGAGAGAGGAAAGGGAGAAGTTATTGGAACAAGAGCGAGCACGAGTTTTGGAACGGGAAAGACTGGAACGAGAAGAAGCTCTGAAACAGGAGAAGGAGAGGGCTTTACAGCGAGAAAGGGAAGAGAAAGAAAAGGCCTTACAGCGGGAGAGAGAAGAGAGGGAGAGGTTGGAGAGAGAACAAGCTTTGGAACGAGAGAAACAAGAAAAGGAGAGACTAGAGAGAGAGAGGCAGGAAGCTTTAGAGCAAGAGAGATTGGAGAAAGAGAGGCTTGAGAAAGAAAGACAAGAACGAGAACAAGCCTTAGAGAGGGAGAGACTCGAGAAAGAAAGACAACAACAAGCTCTAGAGGAGGAGAGATTGGAGAGAGAGCGGCTTGAGAAGGAAAGACAAGAACGAGCTCTAGAGAGGGAGAGATTGGAGAGAGAGCGGCTTGAGAAGGAAAGACAAGAACAAGAACGAGCTCTAGAGAGGGAGAGATTGGAGAGAGAGCGGCTTGAGAAGGAAAAACAAGAACGAGAACAAGCTCTAGAGAGGGAGAGATTGGAGAGAGAGCGGCTTGAAAAGGAAAGACAAGAACGAGAACGAGCTATAGAGAGAGAGAGATTGGAGAGAGAGCGGCTTGAGAAGGAAAGGCAAGAGCGAGAACAAGCTCTAGAGAGGGAGAGATTGGAGAGAGAGCAGCTTGAAAAGGAAAGACAAGAACAAGAACGAGCTCTAGAGAGGGAAAGATTGGAGAAAGAACGGCTTGAGAAGGAAAGACAAGCACGAGAACAAGCCTTAGAGAGGGAGAGACTCGAGAAAGAGAGACAAGAACGAGAACAAGCTCTAGAGAGGGAGCGTCTTGAGAAGGAAAGACAAGAGCGAGAACAAGCTCTAGAGAGAGAGAGATTGGAGAGAGAGCGGCTTGAGAAGAAAAGGGAAGAACGAGAAAGACAGGAAAGAGAAAAGGCTCTTGAGAGGGAGAGGCAGGAGAAAGAAAGGCAAGAAAGAGAGCGAGCTTTAGAGAGAGAAAGACTGGAAAGAGACGCTGCTTTGGAGAAAGAGAGACAAGAAATTGAGAGGGCCAAAGAACAAGAAAGACTGGAGAGAGAGAGGGCTTTGGAAAGAGAAAAACACGAAAGAGAAGCTGCTCTGGAACGCAAGAGGCAGGAGCGAGAAAGACTTGAAAAGGAGAAAGCTTTGGAAGAAGAGCATGAAAGAGAAGTACATAGAAAAGCAGAGCAAGAGCGAGCGTTGAAAAAACAGAGAGAGGAGCAGGAGACTGCTTTAAAAGAAGAGAAGCAGAGAGCCTTGGAGGAGAGGGAAAGACTTTTGGAGCAAAAAAGAGTGCAGGAGGAGAAAGAAAAGGCTTTGAAACACGAAAAAAAGGAGGAACAAGAGAAAGAAAGTCGTCTTCCTCCATGGAAGCGTGGTCGTGATATCGGTGGTTTCTCGAGTCCATCGGAGAAACCAGACGAAAGTAAGGCTGGGGAACCACAAAGCGCTGGCAAAGATGCTCAATCTTCAGAGTCTGTCCCACAACAGTCACCCACACTTGCAACACCACCATCCCCTCAATCTTCCTCCAAGAAGTCCCGCTTCCTTAGAGATGCCCCTGTGACAGTTCCTCTCCCATGCTCGCCAACGTCTGTGCTGAAGAGACCTCGTACTTTCTCAGACAGCCCGATGTCACAAGCCCCCTCAATTTCATTAGCATCTAAACCTGAGGAACCGGTGCAAGAAGATGCTCAGCCCCCTCAAACATCAGTCCCTGTTGCAGCACCCCATGAGTTTGAGAGCAAGACCCCCAAGGTGGCCACCCAACAACATGCACCACAAGAGGAAGAGAAGATGGAGACATCAAAGAACAGCGTGGCAAGCAAAGACACTAAACATGAGATGTTCAGAAGAACTCAAGATGAGAAGAAAAGAGGAAGGGAAAGGGTAAAGAAGGAGGTGGAGAAAAAAGAAAGGAAATCATCATCATCTAGCGATTCCTCTTCATCCGACTCAGATTCTGGGTCTTCATCCTCCTCGCGCTCCTCCAGTTCATCATCATCATCAGAGGAGGAGAAAAGTCGTTCCACTTCAGGTGGTAGGAGGGTGAGTTGTTCAAATGTTCCTCATCTTTTTGTCAGTCTTTCTCTCTCTCTGTCTCTCTCTCTCTAAACACTTTAAAGACATCGCCCATGAGTATCGTAATCGTCAAGTGTCAAAATTGATCAAATTACATGCTTCTCAAATAGCTTCAGCCAGCTGTTACAATAAGTGGCCAAAGAACTCAGAGCCATTAGAGAGCTGGCATAGTTAACTTAAGATTGATTGCCTGAGCTATTAAGATTTTTAATTTCATGACTCCATTTTCGAACCATTGTCAGTTGTTTTGTCTTTTGCTTTCCTCTACATGTGTAAATTAAACCTCTAATACTGAGTTACTGAGGCAGATGCTCACAAAGCAAACAAATGTCCACTTACAATGGAACTCTATGAGGCCAATAATGGGGTGTTTTGCCCCATAGACTTGGATTGTAAGAACGTCACTGTCCATATGTGGTGTTTTTAATACTAATTGCAGAGAAAATAGTTGAAATATTCTGTTATAATTGAGCTAAAGTTATATGATGTAACCCAGAACATACTTTTAATTCAAGTGCGATAAATAGGCTTTCATTTTGATATAATTTCACTAATTGTTTATAATGCACTTATATTGGATTGAATTGCATTGTATTATGCCTACATGCAACTCTTTTATATTCCCACAAAAGCATATCTTAAACATTTTCTTTCCATCTTCCTCAGTCTAAACAGGCCCAGAAAGATTCTTCATCTCAACCCACAGAAAAAGTTGGTCAAACTGTGACTGAAAAGCTTCCTACATCCCAGCGCAAAAAACGAGTCTTCACAGAGCAGGAGGAGAAAGATGTTTGCAATGAGGATGTCATCCAAACCAAGGTCAGTAAGCAACCAACTTTTGGTAATATAACTTGGTTCTTAAACCCTGACTTAAGCCTAGTAGCAGTAATTATGATCTTGTACCACTTTCTTTGATTGACATCTGTTTGTCTCAGTCTACTCTAAGAAACTGGCCATAAACATTTTTATGTACAGTGTTTTTTCTATACACTTTAGAAACCCTGCCTTGAACAACAAGATGAGAAGAGGGAAACAAGGAGAAAGGACAATATTGAGGAAGATGACACTAACAAAGACACTACCAGGTCTGTCTGTTTTCTACTTTGATTATAGCCTACTTGTTGTGCACCAGAAATGAGGGATTGAATGAACGCATTACTAAGCAGGAAAAAAAGGGATGGACATCTAGAGCTGCTGTACAGCCAAAACAATCTTTGTTGCATTCATTTCCTATTATCACTGTAAAGCTGCTTTGAAATAATCTCTATTGTAAAATGAAGGTGACTTGACTAGATCCAAATTTCAGTTTGGTTGGAGGGTGAGATAAAATATGGTCATTATGAGGTGGTTTAAGATGAAAGTAGGGCTGCTCGATTATGGAAAAAATCATAATCACGATTATTTTGGTCAGTATTGAAATCACGATTATGTAACGCGATTATTTCACATGACTTTGGGAACGTGTTGCATTTATTAAAAAGACACGGTAACACTTTACAATAATGTTAATTCGTTAACATTAGTTAATGTATTAACTAACATGAACTAACAATGAGAAATACATTTGTTACAGTATTTATTCATCTTTTTTAATGTTAGTTAATAAAAATACAGCTGTTCATTGTTTGTTTATGTTAAGTTTACAGTGCATTAACTAATGTTAACAAATACAACCTTTCATTTTAATAACGTATTAGTAAGTGGTGAAATTAATATTAACTAAGATTAGTAAATGCTGTAGAAGTATTGTTCATTATTGTTAACTAATGCTAATTAATGAACCTTATTGTAAAGTGTTACCAAAGACACCTTTCAACAATTCTTAAAAAATCGAAATTTGAACATTGATTGTACTTTTGAACTATTAAAATAAATAATATAGTATTTTAATATATTCCCGCAGGTCTACCACTTATAGCCTAATGCGGGAAATTCCCCCGCAAACATTGATTCACTTTAGCATGTAGATTGTATGAGTAGCCTAAATGAATCCACACAGATTATAAAATCAAATCAATAATTTTAAAACTTTCTCCAAGACGCAATTTCACAAACCGCGTTAGTGTTCAGCGGTGATGCGTCTTCTCTCTCTCTGTCTCTCAAAATGCGCTGGACAAGGCAAGCGTCGAAACTACACATTCGCGTTCAGGAGTCGGGACATGATGGAATTGTCACTTGTACAATCGGGCCAGCATTGCATCGTAACTAAAGTTGATCATTTTTACTTCGTTTTAAGTTTTATCAGTTTAAACATTCAAGCTGAGAGAGTTTATGGCATCGGGAGGGGCGGATGTGCGCGTGCGCGCGTCATTCAGAACACAAGACAAAATAAGAGCGTTCTTTCAAAACAGAACATGGCAAAATAATCGTTTTTTACTCGATTATACTATTTTGGTGATCGTTGGGAGCAAAAATCGAAATTCAATTAATTGCACAGCCCTAGATGAAAGCATGTGATTTTACAGTTGTAAGCTCTTTGTTTGCAGTGTGAAGTTGGTGAAATGTTTGGGCTGCTCAAGTATTTGTATAGCCTATTTTTTTGACCCAGGAAATGCATTAAAAAAATGATCTTGTCACGTGGAAATAATTAATTGTACCTGTAGTACTGTAGAAATATGCAATAAGAAGACAAAAACTAACAGAACAATGTTGAATCATCAAAGAACCACAGTGTTTATGTTGTCTATGCTACAAATAGCTTATTTATAATGGTCTTAGTTTGCACAGATTTGCACATTGCAGTTTTCCTCTCTTCACAATAGAGCTGCATGATTTTGTTTAAAATAGAGATCACAATTATCTCTAGGTTCTGACAAAATGTTAATTGATGCAGTTTATTTAAAAATATTTTTTTAAAGTTTAAATGAATTATTTGAGTCACTCATAAAAATGTCACTTGTTGTTTCATGACTGGATTAATCAGTGTTTTTGAATGAATCTCTTGAATGAACGATTTAATAAATCATTTTTTAACAGTCACTTGTTGCCACCTACTGGTGTAACAATGTAATTGATACAATCTTTATTTGAAGTTATTTTCAAAAGGTGATTTATTATAATTTGATATCTACCTTAGACATCAGTGTTTATATCTTAACTATAAATGTTTATCCCAGTACTTATGTGATAATTTGAGTTATGGTAACACCGAAATGATGATACTGTGTGGTTGAAAACTGTGAAGCTGTTTCATACCTTTCCATGACAACTGCTCTCTCTGGATCAGCTGCAGCGCCAACGCAGATCTGAATGTTCGTTGTCTAACTTGTCAAAGCTTTAATAGACAAAGGTGAATCGGAATAAGATTGCTTCAGTTTTTGAATCTAGATCGCAATCTTTTAATGATTAATCTTGCAGCTCTTCTTCAAATATTAAATACATCACCTTTGTAGCATGGAACACATTTTTTTGTTTTTTTATGGGCTAATAAAGAAACCAAATACAACGTTTAAAACTAGAAAACACTTGACTTATCTAACTAAGTTAAATATTTTGTATTTTGCTACGAAACTGAAGATTTAATTAAATAAAATAAATCAGCGAGTCATTTTTGAACAGCTTGTTATACGTTCCAAGGCGATACAATACAACACCACAGTTTTGTTCTGTTTTGAACAGTTGCTATTGCGCTACTAATGTAGTGAAGTTAGTAGCGTCGCTAGCTTGTTTGTTCCTCCCCAAAACGGCACGTAGCTTTACTAGCATATTTTGAGAGCGCGTTATTGAAGTATGTGTGGATTACTGACAGGCAATCAGTGCGGCTGCCTCTCAGCCGGTGATAATGGGGTCCTGCTGCAGTGAGTCTCGCGCACCTCCCTTTCTCTCATCCAAACATGGCTTTACTGCGCGTTTGACCAATAACACGGGGCTCAAGGTGGCCCGTTAGCTTTGGACGAGCGTTTTTCAATGAATTCGCGAAGTCCCGTCCGTTTGTAGCCATTAGGGAGGCGCTGATAGGTGCGTGATCTCACTGTGCATTGTGCTGCTCATCGGGGAGGAAAGAGAAGATGCTCAGCGCTACGCTCATGTACTCGCGTCCCACAATGCGGCGGAGCGTTGTTTGTCTAATGCATCTTTATGTGCTAGCGATATGTTAGTATCAGGGCGCACTTTATTTGAATCGACTAGTATTTTTGATCGTTTTGTCGGCCGTTCGAACGATCTAAAAGGGAATGAGAGTAAAAGTGACGCCACGCGTGTCACTCCACTCTGCGGGATGAGCTCTGATATGTAGCCTGGAGCTTTAATTTAAAAGGTCAATGAGAAACTGGATTAGCAAGGTTATAGATACAACCCAGAATTCCTGATCCTTCTTTCTGGAGCTCTTGTTTGTTGTTGAAGCAGGCCTGTAATTGTTGCGAGTGTTTGTAGAGGTGATTGGTCAATCTCTGTTTTGGCGGTAGTGGATAATGTAGGGATTACAACAAGATCTGTGTTTCAGGATACACAGTTTCTTTTTAGGTATCTAAAATTATCTTTTTTTCCCACATCTGGAATTGACAGTGAATCTGACTGAGAAGATTAGGAACGTGTTCTTTTAAAAGTGTCACTTAAAGGGGCAGTTCACCCAAAAATCGAAATGATGTCATCATTTATTCACTCTCATGTTTCAACCTGCATGACTTTTTTTCTTAAATGGAGCAAAATATTAGATGTTAGGCAGAATATTAACTGCAGTCACCATGCACTTTTCATTGCATATTTTACATACAATGAAAGTGAATGGTGACTGAGACTGTTGTGGTGGGGGTGAGTAAATTACTTTTTTTAAATTCCTTTAAATTCCAAAAACACCTTTACTGTGGGGTCTTTTTACTGTGGCTTTTGCAAATTTTAATGACTTATAATATTTACATACCACATTTTCCCGTTCTCTTTGCTCCTGTCTTTCTTAGAAGTGAGGTGAAGGAGGCTGTCATGGCGGAGCCTGAGAAGGTTCCAGAGAGCAGTGAGGAGGTAAGAGTGCAGAGTGCTAGGCTGACCCATCTCTACCATTCGCCAGATATCCTCCACATAAAGAGGCAAACAACATTTTATAAAGGGCTGTCACCCTTCCCCCTAATTCAATCCAAATTAATTATTATTACAGGTATATGCAGGTATTACTAATCACCTGTATGTAGTTCAAATCTGGTCACATGCTAATTTAGCAGCTCTATGTTTTGTTTGCCCTCTTTGTGGTCACAGATGATGTTTTGTGAACCTTTGCTGAAGCTGTCATAGACAGAAACAGCAGGGGGCACTCTGTCACTTTGGCTGATGTTTAAAACCCCCTTGATTGCTTTGTTGTAAAGGTGCTCATGACTCTTCCATTGCCCTTATTGGTACCTGCATACAACTACTACTACTACTACTTCTACTACAGCACCTGTTCCACTGTCTCCAAGTGCCATGGCTTTACCTGATAAGCCTTGAGTCTGCTCTGAAGTGCAACACACCTGGCAAAAATGGTCACATTTCCAGAATGGCGTTGGCTGGAAGCATCTGTTGATTGGACTGATAATGAAAGGCTGTGTAATGTGGGTTTGACGAATCGCTGAGTGTCTCATGAGCCTGTGTCAGTTTGGCTCAAGATGGCGGCAAGTGTGGAAAAGAAGTTGTAAGAAACCGTAAGCAGATACATGGACTTCTTTCAGGACTGTGTGATGTGACATTTTTTGCTTTAAATGGAGACGTTTTCCAGTCATTGTTCCAGTTGCTCGCTATATCATGGGACTAGTTTTTCCGTTTATCCTGCAAAGAAAACATGTTTTCTTTATTCCCAAGGAAACGTTGGACTCTTATCATTGCACTACTGCCTTGATGGCTGGATGTGCTGGATTTTACAGCTTTCTCATTTTCCTGTGGACTATCACAATCAAACTTAACTGTTAGTTTGAAAATGGACTCCGTTTTGCTGTTTTGTGGCTGCTTGACTGAAACCCCTTCATTCGGCCTGAACAGACAAAAACCATGTGCAATTGTGGAGCTTCACAAATATATCGGATGAGAGATTGAAGTGCCTCAGACTCGGCAATCTTAAAAAATTTCGCAGCAGTTTGTTTGAAAGACTCAACACACGTTCCAGTTTCATGCCAATACGATGGACTTCAAAAGAGACACTCAGAGCCTTGCAAACTCTACCCACGTTGTTCTACGTGAGCTCTTCTGCCATCCAGCTCTCAGATCTCTGCCCAAACTTCCCAGCCTTCTTTCATTGGACTGTTGTTTCCTAGATACAGTACATACAGACGTGCGATTGGGCCATTCCCTACCCAGTGAAGAACATGTCAATGGTACCGGGAAATAAGTAGTCATTCTCCATTTTCTACTTTAAACGTTTTGCCTAGACAATGCAAATATTTGCCCAGACTCCCTGGTAACCCTAAAATGGAGCTATTGACTACAGGATAAAGAGTAGATGTTTATATGTAAGGCCACTTAAGAGCTAATTTAAAGCAATGCTTTATTTTAATTCTCCACTACAGTAACTACCTAAAAGGATATTTCAACCCAAGGGGTGATAGATAACTGCAGCATGGCCTTTAAGAAAGTATTTTGGTGTAAGAGAGGACAAGACCGCATCTTCAGAGCAGAAATAGACCTTTGAAATAGTCAGAAGACCTCTAACCACATTAAGAACATGTACACAGTGTGTGCGTGTACACTGTGACTGAAGAGGCGGTCTTTCCTAATAGATTGCCTTTTATTTCTTTTATCAATTACTTGTTGATGGCTCATTCTATTTGGTCTCTATTTGTCATTCAGACTTATCTCCCTCATGCATACGCACATTTCCCCCCCACTGTGAACCTTGTGTTTTTTCACTATTTATTCAATCTATCTCACCTTTTCCCCTGGCTTGGATGTGTTTATTCTCTTTCAGAGCACCACGCTAAAGACCTTCTCGGCCCGAAAGATCTCTCTCGGCAGTAAGTATTTCCACAGGTTTCCCCTTGAGTGATTAATTTGGAGAGATGTTTCACTGTATTCACTGTTGAAAAGTTTTTGGTTGGTAAGACTTTTAAGAAAAATTCTCAGCAGGGTCGCAATTATTTAATCCAAAATACAGTAACATTTTTTGCAATTTAAAAACTTTTCAATTTTTCTATAATTTATTCATGTGATGGCAAAGCTGAATTTTGAGCAGCCTTTACTTTATTCTTCATCATTCTAATATGCTGATTTGGTGCTCAAAAATGTTTCTTATTATAAATGTTGGAAACAGTTGTTCTGCTTAAAAGGATAGTTCACCCAAAAATGAAAATGACCTACCCTGTTAATTTGCTCACCCTCAGGCCATCCACGATGTAGGTGTCTTTCCATCTGTGCAAGAGACAATGTTATTTACAACATTATTACCTGTAACCCACAGCCTTGGCAAACGGTCCTGAGCGTCTTCACAGCAGTATGGAGCGCAAGCTTTCTGTTGCATTATTTCCTGTCCACTAAAACAGCTAATTTTCATTTTTGGGTGAACTATCCCTTTAATGTTTTTGTTGAAACCATGATAATTTAAGGATTCTTTGAATAGAATGTTCAAAAGAACAGCATTTATTTGCTAGTAGAAAGCATTAAAAAAGTTATGAATGTCGTCTTGATTTTGAGCAATTTAATGCATCCCTGCTTAATATAAGTATTAATGTCTATTTAAAAAAAAACTCACTAACCCAAAACTCTTGAACAGTAGTGTATTATTTGACAAAGTTTTAATAACACAATGTTTATAAGTTTGAAATCAAAAAAGACGGCCATATGCTTGCTATCTTCAGGCAGCAAACCGTCTCCTGGGGTGGTGAGTTCGGAAGGGGAAGCAGAGACCGCAAGCAGTGCTAGTGCTGGCAGGAAGAGAAGATGGGGCTCCAGTACAGCTGTCACTGCCAAGAAACCCTCCATCAGTATCACCACAGACTCTTTGAAGGTCAGAGAAATATAAAATAAAAATGAGTTTGAAAGATGATTTAATGCTGAAAAAATTTCTCTCCCTAAAGTCTATTCCTGTCTTGCTTTTCTGATGAACAGTGAAACGGTCCCATAATGCAATCCTTACTCTTTACAGTCTTTAATACCAGACATCAAGCCTAGCTTGGGTCAGGAGGCTGTGTTAGACCTGCATCCGGAGGAGATTCATCTCTCTGGGGAAGAGGAAGGAGGAGAGAGGGGTGACCAAGACCTGAAAATTAGACGAACTGTAACACAGGTGCGGGTTGTTCTTCTGCTGTAAGTAAAAGTGTGTTTGATTGCTTACATGTGTTGGAATAACATTTTGGTAAACACAACAGGTTGTGCCCTCTGACACACAAGAGAATGGACAGAAAGAATCCAAAAGGAGTGAACATGAGGATGAGGAAGAAAGAAGTGAAGGGCGGGATAGACTTAGCCAGGAGGAAAAAATGGAAGGCTCCAATGAGGTTTCCATGGAGACAGAGCCGTTGTCCCCTTGGCGAGATGTAGATGCGAAGACAGGTGAGAAATACAGAAGGAACAAATTTGAATTTATAAGGGGACTCCGATTGTTCAGGCTCCCATCGTTATTGGTCGATAATAGTTTTATATAATTTGATCAGTGGTTTTTATAACAGCTGTTCAGATGACGCAAAACTCGCAAGACAATTTTTCTGTATCTTTTTTTTATTTTATAAGAATAAAAAAATGCATTTATTTACATTTATTTTCTTTATAAAAAAAAATGTAACCTAGCTTTTTAAGGAGGGGGGGTCTTGAGTAATTGTCTCTGTGTGTAGGAACGATAATGTTATTGGCTATTTGTGTTTAGGCATGTTAATTGTTATTGGTATTTTTTTAGCATATTGCTCCTTAACTTTTATTATTTACTTTTTATACACTCTTCTAAAACAATTGTTATGTACTTTTGACAAAGTTGTTTGTGCTATATAAATAAGTTGAAATTGAAGTAAAATTGCTTCACTACATTCACCGGTCTCATCTGGCAGTTCTACCAGATGTGTGAATCTATTTTTTTTCCTCATAGCGTTGCACTTTCGTTCCTCCCTAAAAGCCCAACCTTAACATCAAATCAGCTAAATCAGTGATTGTTGTAAAATATAGTCTACTGTTGCTAAACTGCAGGACATGCTCGATAATAAAGAGTTAATTAAACTGCAGTGTTATACATTTGATTAGCCTACTTTCTGTTGATAAAGACTGTTTATTTTTTTATTACTACTAATTTCACTGGAAAGCTGTATTTGTTAAACTCTTAAGCTGTTCCTAATCACCTCTAAGAGAGGTAATGGAACATGTTGCTTGCCAGTAAATAAAAAGTTGTCAATTCATGATACTTTCTAATCTTATCTTTCTTAAATTTCTTATCTAATTTTAATACTTAACAGACATTAAGAATAGATAAATAACTGCCATGGGTCTATTTGAGGCCTTCTATTTATGTAGTAGTAGGATTTATTTTGGTGATCGGTATCGGACGATCCTGCTTTAAGTGATCGGCCCCAAAAGTCCTGATCGGAGCACCCTTACAACTTTTAAGTGCAGTATTGTGAAATTTAAGTTTTGGATAGAAAAATCTGATATGGGGTTCTCACCCTTTTCTCCTGTTTTTTTTCCCCTGCTTAGTCGCTCCCAGTGACACGCTGATTCGGCGTTCGATTAGTCAGCAGAAGTCGGGAGTGAGTATCACCATTGATGACCCTGTCCGCACAGCCAAACAACCCTCTCCTCCTCGTGGCAAGCTGTCTAACATTGTCCATGTCTGCAACCTGGTACGTCTACACACAGACACACATTGATGATTCTGGAAATGTTTTAATAAGCTGAAGATGCTACATGCATACAGTTTTAGCTGTGCCTGTGTCATTGTCCCAGGTTTAGTGACCTAAGACTTGCTTTGTGATGTTTCTAAGGTGAGGCCGTTTACCCTGGGGCAGCTGAAGGAGCTGTTGAACCGCACAGGGACTTTAGTGGAGGAAGGTTTCTGGATTGACAAGATAAAATCTCACTGTTACGTCACAGTAAGTCTCTTCCCTGCATCCCTCTGGATTTATTTTGTTTCTTTTTTTTCATACCGTTCACCTTCTTTGCTTTCACTCAGTACTCAAATGCAGAAGAAGCGATGGCCACTCGTACAGCATTACATGGGGTTAAATGGCCCCAGAGTAACCCTAAGTTCCTCAGTGTTGACTTCTGCATGCAAGAGGAGGTAATGTTTTGTTTTTTTCTTTATCTGCTGAATTTAATCTTTTTTATACTTTTTTTTAATATATATATAAAAACTAATTCCCTTTCATTCCTGGTACATCTTATCAGGTGGACTTCCACAGGGGTTTGGGTCCAGCAGGAGAAAAGCCACCAGAGGAGCCCCGTGGGGCGGCAGCCGCTGGGCCTGGCCGTCCGGTACCCTTGCCTCTCCTACCGGAGCGTGACCAGTGGGCAGAACGAGAGAGGGAAATGGAAAGGAGGGAGAAATCACGTGCAGAAAGGGAATGGGACAGAGATAAGGTGAGGGACTTCAGCAAACCTGGAGAGGAAGCTGGCGCCAGAAGATCACGTTCACGAGATCGTGAGAGGAGGCGCAAGGAAAGAGGGAAGAGCAAAGAGAGGAAAACTGATAAGAAGGGTGAGGAAAATGTAATCTTTTTTTGCAGGATAGTAACTTGTTATTATTATTATTTGATATTTAAATGTATTAATTTAAGTATGTTTTATTTAATTTCTATTTACATTTGTAAATATGTATTATATAAATTATACTTATTTAAATCGATTACTATTATTATTTGTAAACTTAAATATCTTAAATATAAAATATTTATATAATATATACATTTATATTTATTATTCTTTTTTTCTTTTTAGAAAAAGGACCCGAAGAGCCACCCGCTAAACTGCTGGATGACCTCTTCCGCAAAACCAAAGCCGCTCCATGCATATACTGGCTCCCCCTCACTGAGGAGCAGGTACATTTCTTTGCATATTTTAGTTACTTATAAAGTGGTAACGGTAAGGGAAAAAAACTGATTTTGTAATACAGTGGTACTCATTACCCACCGCACTTTGAATTGCAGGCAGCACAGAGGGTAGCGGCTCGTGCCGAGCGC
The DNA here is from genome assembly GCF_965113295.1 of Leuciscus leuciscus. NCBI lineage: Eukaryota > Metazoa > Chordata > Actinopteri > Cypriniformes > Leuciscidae > Leuciscus > Leuciscus leuciscus. The sequence goes on along the minus strand of NC_138730.1, from coordinate 34,290,538 downwards.
ATGAGGGAAAGAGAGAAGAGGTGGAAGGAGATGGAAGAGGAGGATAAGAAACGTGAGGAGGAACACCGGGAGAGGATGAAGACCAGCGGGGCCACCGGAGGGGACGGTGAGAGAGACCGCGACCGAGACAGAGGTCGAGAGAGGGAGCGAGAGGGGGACAAACGGAAGGAGGGATATCGCAGGCCTGGCGGAAACAGTGCAAGCGGGAGCAGGAGGTCCCGAAGCCGCAGCGGCCCTCTGCCCAGAGATCGACGACGCTAAGAGAAGTCTGGAACCGTTCAGTTTGTAACCCCTGTTCTTGTATGTGCTGTAACAGCTCTATGCCTACCTTCCTGAGGACCAACTCAGACTTCATACAAACACACATGCACACACACTCTGCATAAAGACACACGGGTGCACACACACACATTGGGACCACGTGGTGCTGTGTCTCCATATAGACTCGTCTCAATGTCTCTTGACTGGGCTTAAAGACTCCTGGTGTTCATTTCCCCTCCTCAGTGTTAATGGACTTCTGGTATAAGTGGGTCGGACTGCAAGACATTCACCAGGTTTGGTGACGTCCTCTTTCTCCTTCAGTGTAATGTCAACACAGATCTGAAAGAGTGAAGCTGCGTTCAGAAAGAGATACTCTGAAAGCCTGTAGTGTCACTTGCGTTTTCCTCTTCTGTTTTCCTCACATTCCTTGTATCCTTTTTCCCTTCGATTGTCTGCCTTTTATGACCCCTTTGTTTTTACCAGGTTGCCATGGATAATGGGATGCATATTTAACCTTTTCACATTTGGTTTTTAATTTTTTTTATCGTTTTAGCATAAAAGCTTAATTTTGTTTTCTTTGAATTTTTTTGTTTACTCCTGTAAGTGCTGAATGTACAAATAATAAAAAGGTTACATCTAAGGACTGGAAAAAAAAGTTATTTGTCAGTTCTTGTAGGGGGTCAACGTGGACCATTTATCTGGAGTTTATCTGCAGATTTGCGCTACATCTACACGTCTGTTATGTGTCTAGATCCCTCTGAATATAATCAGCTGAGCTGTGCACATGGCAAGCACCCAATGCAGTTGACCCATGTCCCACTTCTATTTTCGAGTTTATTCAGCTACTTGATTTTCCGGTTTGTCAGGGATTATTATTTTTTTTAAATTGCAGATTTTATAAAAGGATTTCTATGAATTTCATTCCCTAGTCTTGGTTACGTCAGAGAAAGTCTGTGATTCTTCTAATCTCTGGACATAGCAATGTATTTAAGTCAAAACTGAAGTATGGAATGGGGATCTCCATTCACCATTTCACTGTTGCTGATGTTCAGACTCGAGCTCACAGCTGATTGGTTTGTTGGTGAAAAAGGGGACACAAAGCTTTAATGCTTCTATTGTGAACACGGTGTTGCTGGCCAGCTTGAATCCTTCAGAATGTAAGATCTGCACTCAGCAAATGGTCTTCTGGTGTTATATGACTGTTATAGCATTTTTCTGTTAGTTTTATTTTGAATGTGAATTGCTACAGTCAGCAGTATCAGGTGTCTTGTTAGGGCATGAACTGTTACAACCACATATTTGACTTGGCATTACAATTTGTTAACTTTTTTTGCAATGTTCAAGTCGTTCAAGCATGATTACATTGTGTGAACTAACGATGAACTTTAATGTAGGTTGTTAATTTATAAATATATTATTGTTAATTTGGTCATACATTTAATGTTAATTTACACAAATGTAAATATAAAAATGTATTAGTATATTTAGAAGTTAACGTTAACCTAAATGTATGCTATTTATACCCTTCCAAAGTTTGGGGCCTTTCAGGTGTTTTTGAAAGAAGTCTCTTATTGTTTACCAAGGCAGCATTTATTTGATAAAAAAAAAAGATATATATACAGTACCAGTCAAAAGTTTGGAAACATTACTATTTTTAATGTTTTTGAAAGAAGTCTCTTATGCTCATCAAGCCTGCAGTTAAAACTGAATTTTCATCAGCAAGTACTCCAGTCTTTGGTGTCTTATGATCCTTCAGAAATCATTCTAATATGATGATTTGATACTCAGTTATTATCAATGATGGAAACAGTTGTGCTGTTTAATATATTTTTTTGGAATACTTTTTTCAGGATTCATTGAGTAAAACGTTAACAGCATTTATTCATTAAAACAGCATTTATTCAAAATAAAAACATTTCTAACAATATAAATCGTTACCATCACCTTTTATCAATTTAACGCATCCTTGTTGAATTAAAGTACTAATTTCAAAAAAAAAAAAAATTATTGTTCCCAAACTTTTGAACGGTAGTGTATATTGTTACAAAAGATTTCTATTCTAAATAAATACAGTTCTTTTTAACTTTTTATTCATCAAATAATCCTGAAAAAAGTATCTCAGGTTATAAAATAAATATTAAGCAGCACAACTGTTTCCAACATTGATCATAAATCAGCATATTAGAATGATTTCTGAAGGATCATAAGACACCAAAGACTGGAGTACTTGCTGATGAAAATTCAGCTTTGCATCACAAAAATAAATTAGAGAAAGAGAACCATTATTTTAAATTGTAATAATATTTCATAATATTACTGTTTTTTTATTTTATTTTTTTAACTGCAGGCTTGATGAGCATAAGAGACTTCTTTCAAAAACATTAAAAATAGTAACGTTTCCAAACTTTTGACTGGTACTGTATATATTATGAAATTACTACAATTTAAAATAACTTGATGACAAAGCTGAAGTTTCAGCATCATTACTCCAGTCTTCAGTGTCACATGATCCTTCAGAAATCATTCTAATATGCTGATTTGGTGCTCAAGAAACATTTCTTCTCAATGTTGAAAACAGTTGTGCTGCTTAATATTTGTGAATCATGAATCAGGATTCTTTGATGAATAAAAAGTCCAAAGAACAGCATTTATTTAAAATATAATCTGTTGTGGCAATACATTTTTACTGTCACTTTTCATCAATTTAACTAAATGCATCCTTGCTGATTAGAAGAAGAAAAAAATGACTGACCCCAAACCTTTGAATTGTAGTGTAAATGCTAATATTGTTAACAAATTGAACATTAAAGGAACACTCCACCGTTTTTTGAAATAGGGCTTATTCACCTTCTTTCCTACATTTAGATAGGTGGGCAAATGCATTTTTGTCTCAGTGCATGCATTGTTTTAGTTTGACAGGGTCGGCGCTAGCTTAGCTTAGCATAATGAATGGAATCCTTTGTTGCCAGTTAGCATGTCCTGGGTAAAAGTGATATAAAAAAATTTAAAAACCCACCTAATTACTTCTTGTGGCCTGCATATTCACAACAAGTACAAATAGCGATGCAGATTAACACTAGACGATTTCCTATGCAGATATTGACTTGGGACTATATTAGGGGGAAGCACAGGTGAAGCACTGCTACTTGGGCGCAGAGATATCACGCCCAAGTAGCAGTGCTTCGCCTGTGCTTCCCCCTAATATAGTCCTTAATATATAAGTCAAAATCTGCCTAGGAAATCGCCTAGTGTTAATCTGCATCGCTATTTGTACTTGTTGTGAATATGCAGGCCACAAGAAGTAATTAGGTGGGTTTTAAAAAAAATGTATATCACTTTTACTCAGGACATGCTAGCTGGCAACAAAGGATTCCATTCATTGTGCTAAGCTAAGCTAGCGCCGACCCTGTCAAACTAAAACAATGCATACACTGAGACAAAAATGCATTTGCCCACCTATCTAAATGTAGGAAAGAAAGTGAATAAGCCCTATTTCAAAAAACGGTGGAGTGTTCCTTTAAGTGTTTTAACACTGCATGGCAGGAGCCTAAAGGACTATCATCATTATTCAACACACCACAAGGAGGCAGGCTTTCCAAAAATCTAAATCTACAAGTCACATGCTTCTGCCTCTTAGACTGCCCTTTTAGTCCTGAAGGTTAAAGCAGCTCATATACCTCAATTTTAAGCAACAAAACCTTGCTGTTGTATGTATAGGCTAATGTAATTGGGTTCCTTATGCAGCTCGTGATTGGTTGTGTGACAAGGAAGGTTCCAAACTCATTATCTCTGAAACCTATTGTTGTCTGGTTACGTAGTGCACACGAGCAGGTAAATATAATGCCTCAAATGTTTACACCCTGTCTGTGTCTCAACTCCCACCCTTCTATTTTTATTGCATTGTTAGCTGCTTCCTCGCTCAGTTGCTTAGTCTTCCCTCTCTCTCTCTCTCTCTCTCTTGCTTCCCTCCATCCCTCCATCCCTATGCTCCGTCTTTGACGTCCTTCCTGTCGAGCTCAGCAATGGTCCTCTGTAATTAGCGCCCTGGTGGCTGAGTGGAGCATTTTTCCGGCCTGATGCAATGAACACGCTGCATAGGGCCGCTGAACTGGGTCGACCCTCCCGTGCCCACACACAGCCCAGCCCAGCCCTGCCCCGCTCTGCTTCTATGACCTACAGTTCCTTCTCGTAAGTTTGTAGATACTTTATGAGGAATTACTTGAGTCTTTTGCAGTTGTTACATTTCTTAAGTCGCTTTAAGTAGGTACTTAAAGGCCAGTTCACCCAAAAATGAAAATTTGCTGTTAATTTACCCTCAGGCCATCCAAGATAGGTGACTCTTTTTTCTTCTTCAGTAGAACAGTAAAGAAGATTTTTAGCTGAAACCGTGGTCCTCTGTGATTCATATAATGGAAGTCAATGGGTTTCATACAAAAAACATGTAGACAAAACAAAATTAAAACCTGCGGCTAGGCTACTGATGATACATTGAGGTCACTGAGGTACTGTAGCCTACTTGAAATCCATTTCCCAGAGTTCTTTTTTGTATGGAGTTTGTGTGTGTCCGACAGACTCTGGGATTAGGTAGCACTTGTTGCATCATTCTTTTCAGGAGTTTCAAATCTGAGTCAGGTTTTTTTTTTTTTTTTTTGGCCAAAATAAGTTCTTCAGAAGTTGGTTTGGTTATCAGTGCAGCAGTGTACAGTAATTCACAAACCACACGGGCAGTTGAACCATATAGGGCACATGGGAATAAGTCCTAAAGGAATATTCCATGTTCAGTTCAAGCTGTCGACAGCATCTGTGGCATACAGTCGAATACCACAGAATTACTTTGGCTTGTCTCTCATTTTATAAAAATAAGTAAAAGTTGCGTTTACAGTAATGCATTTACAATGAAGGTTTATGGGGCATGGCATTTACCGTGTGAAAAATGCTACAATACTGTGTATAGCACACTACTTAAACATATCTTTAACATGTAACTAGTGTGATAAAATCAATTACTAACTTTGTCTAATCAAAGTAATATGCAATTCTTCAATTCCTGTTATGGCTAATGCTTGTAAACCCTAAACCTTCGCGCCATGTGCAAGGATAACAGAAAGTACATACAAATGCACACGCATAATTGAGTCTATAATATAACCACCTAGAGCATTACTAATTGGGGGGAATCCTCTAAAGAATAAAAGAAAATGACAAAATCTATATACTCCATATGACAACAGTTCAGACCCGTCTATCAAGCTCCAAAAAGGACAAAATCATGAATAAAAGAATTGAAGCCTAGTCCATGTGACTTAAATTCACTAATGTAGGTTTTTGTAAGCTTTTTTAAGCTGGACAGTTCTAGTCACTATAAACCATAGACTGTAAAAAACTGCCTCTGAATGGACAAGCGGTGCATGTACATTCTTCCAAATGTTTCTTTTTGACTTCTGAAATAAGAGCATGCAGGTTTGGAAGGATATGAGAGTGAATAAATAATGACAGAATTGTGATTTTTGGGTGAACTATATCCCTGTAACTTCTTTTGAACCTGAAAAAAAAAAAAAAAAAACACTTTAAGGGAAGCAGGGAGAAGAACAACTATGCATTTTGTCCTAAATCTTGTCCAGGTCGGGTAATGTAAGGATAGCATACTCCCCCACTGCCCTGGCCCTCAGATCAGGCTACAGTACCACATCCTGTCAGACCTGTGATAACTGCTGATGAATGAGCAGTGTAAACAGATTTTAAGCAATCTTCAGCAGACGCCCCCTTCCCACCGCACTGCCTTTTGTGTCCAGCAGTTGGAGAAACTAACCACAAGGCTCCTTTTTCAAAGCCCCCCTCTGATGTGGCATCTTAGAACTCTTTCTAACCTCCTTTCTTTCTCTCACTACCCCCAAAGCCACTTGATTCAAGCTGTAGAAACTTGAATTCTTCATGCAAAAATTCTGCTTATGGCACAAAATCTGGAAACCGCTGCTTTTCAGACGTTTTACGAACACGTTTAGAAAGAATCGATGTAAACCTTCTTGTATTTGTTTATCATGTTTCTCACCCGTTACCTTTGTTTTAAGTTAGACTTTGATGACATAGATTTATATATGAGAACCATATGTGCTTTAGTGTTGGAGGAGGGGCGACGGGATCTAATGCAAGTCAACCTGACGAGAATAGAGGGAGCACTGGTGGGGGTGGGGGGGAATATTAAATACAGACAAGGAGGGGAACATATACCTCATGCTTCTGATGTGTGGCAGTCCAGTCATTAAAGTCATAAGGTGAAGAAAGAGTCCAGTTAACTGTTGCAGGCCTGAACTGAAGCAGGGGGGTTTCCTGGAGGATGTGACTGGGTCAGAGTGAGGGTAACAGGGTTTGGTGCTGTAGGAAGGGTGGGGGAGGGTAAAAGACTGATTCAGCAGCTCTTGGTGGGGAGTCTTTTCCTGCCCAGTTTGGAAGTGTTTGCCTTTTAAAGAAGGAGGGAAAGAACCAACACTGAGTTTAGAGATGTTGATTGTTTTACTTCCTATAACCTGTTTTTTTCCCCACATTCTCCTGTCTGGAACAGCAGAAAAAAACTACTCACACCACACCCTGTCTTAAGTGTAGACGGTATGTTTCCCATAGCTCAACACGTTAATGCAGGTGCCTCTTCTTTTATGCACATTTCTAGCACACTCAGCATTACCTAACTAGATTTATTCTGTACTGGCATGTAAGAAAATGCAAACTGTCAAGAAAAGTAGTATATTGTGTTTGATTAGTAACGGAACATATATGATGTGTTTGCATTGATGGTAGCTGGAATATGTTCTAGGTAGACATTTTTTTATAAAAAAATAATAATAATTATGTAGAAGTATCTTATGCTCACCTCCAAAGCTGCATTTGTTTGAGTAAAAACAGTAAAATTACAAAATATTACAATTACTTTTTTCTTCTATTTTATTGATTTAAAAATGAATTTTATGGTGACGGTTGTATTTTATACTTTGTATTGTCTTCAGTGTCACATGATCCTTCAGAAATCATTCTAATATGATGATTTGGTGCTCAAGAAACATTTCTTCTCAGTGTTGAAAACAGTTGTGCTTGCTTAATTTTTTTTGTGGAAACCGTGATACATTTTTCTGAATTCTTTAATGAATAGAAATATCAGAAGAACAGCATTATATATGTAACATTATAAATGAACAATTTAATCTGTCCTTTCTGAATAAAAGTATCAATTTCTTTCAAAAAACACATTACTGACCGCACACTTTTGAATTGTAGTGTTCATATGGAAATGTATTTAGAGAGATGAGTTTGCCAAATTTCATTGTAGCTGTTGTATGTAGGTGTTAAAGCCCATTGGAACCGAATGACTTATGATTTGCTGCTTTATGGCTTGATGAAACTAAAACCATGTGCATCCTACATTAAGACTTGTATTTTTTGTTAATTTACATCCTGTACAGGATTGAAAGTTACTGGCTGTGGAAAAACATGTGTTTGCATTTAGGAGCATCACATTCACATGCCCCATATTTTTTCCACAATTTTTCTGTAACATCGGAATCTTTTACCCCCATCACTGTTAACAGATCCTTTTAAGTGTGATAACCTTAACATGATTCGTATAATGGCTAAAAATCATTATTGTGGTCCGGGTTTTCTTTTGTTTTCCCTGAAAAGATTATAATTTTGTTTCCTTTTTTCTCTCCCTTCATTAAAGAGGTAAAATAGCCAAGATACCCCTTTGTCTATTTAACCTCTTTAATAAAAATTAAAAAATTATAATTTCAGGGTTATTGTATGAAAAGAAAGTTTTCCCCCACTTCAAGGTCTGTCTGTTTTCTCATTAGGCTTGGAAAGACATGAATTCTCTCCACAAGGAAAGAAGTGGACACAGCTTGTAAGTAAGGGTGTTAAATAGCATGTGACCGACTTCATTCGAACTAGCAGAGCACTGTGAAGACGTACAATGGATCACAAACACCAGGCAAGTCAGCCAGAGACCTTCAAAAAAGAGAGAATGTGTTTTAAGAGAGAGACTTGAAATGTTTGTGGTGATACTAATGTTTTCAGTTAAGCCTTGTTTAAGAAAAAAAAGTGAGTCACTTAGCAGAAACTGCAGGAAACTCAACTCTACTTGCCTGGAGAAAAAGAGAGAGAGAGAAATGGAGGGAATTGTGGGCAGAGCAGAAAGTGCTGAGGTTGTTCTTCGTACTGCAGAATCAGCTGGGAAAAGATTGAACTTGCTTAAAATGTGTGCAGAGTGAAATAGATTGAACACTCGTGTAGCAAGATACGCTCTGGCTGAAATACACACACAAGTCAGTGCCTTTAGGAACAATGCATCACAAATACTTTATACATCTTTGAGGGCCTGTCATTGGGTATCTTATTAGAATAGATTGCAATGCACATTTATGTTTTGACATGTCTGATAAAAAAAAAAAAAAACTGTGTGTGCACATATAAGCCGTGTTTTCTTCTCTCTCCTGTAGTGTGCTGGTATTAAGGCAGTTTGGATTCCAGATGTTGTTGATGGAATTCTCCTTGATCGTTGGCCTCCGAACGTCCGCCTCCCAAAAGCCTCGTGACTGGATCCGGAGTTGCCAAAACATTATCCATCTCCTGACGCTTATTCCAAACAGCAAATACATTCGGCTGTCTTCACTAAAATGTATATTAACACACTGAATTGAGTGTCATCTCTCACTTACATGTATGATTTTTCCCCAATCAGTATCTGGAAGTGTAATTATTCTCAAAGACGCACACGCTCGCATTACAACAGAGATATGTTTCCTTGTGAACAGTGCCAAAGGGGTTTGCAGAATTATAATCATTCCTGGTTTTGCTTAATCCTTGGACCTAGCCTGCTTTTTCCATCCCATTTATATGGCCAAGTGTTTCCGAGTGCCAGCAAAAGGGAGGAGAAAGAAGTATGGACTGAAATGACATGAAAAAAGGTAGTTCTATGCAAAAGAAATAAGCTTATGTGGGGGCATCAAACTGTATGTGTGAAAGAGCAGGATGTTTGTCTTATTCTGTGGTCATAACTTAATAGCAGAATGAGATGCGCTAATGCAAGATATGTTTCTTACAGGGAGTTAAAGAGCAGTTCGGAAAATATGGCTAAGGAAGGCAAGAAGTCTTGGAATCGGATGCAGGTTAAGAGGAGCAGCTGGAGATTAGGACACAGAGATGCATTTCCCTTCCCCTCGCTGTTGTGCAAGAGAGTGAGTGGGCTAAACAAACATGTTAAAGGGATAGTTCACCCAAAAATAAACATTATGTCATCATTTACTCACTCTCATGTTGATTCAGACGTGTTTGACTTACTTTTCTCTGCATAACACTAAAGAAGATATTCTGAAGAATGTTTTGGTGACCATTGACTTCCATTATAAGGAAGAAAAACACTGGGACATTTCTCAAAATCAAAATCTCAAAATTCTCTGTTCCACAGAGGAAAGAAAGTCATACAGGTTTTTTTGGGGGGGGGTGTGTGTAAGTGATAACAGAATTTTTATTTTTGGGTTAGGCATTCAGCTATGACATATGTTTTAAAACAACATAGAAAGTATAAAAAAAGAAAAATCTGACAGCAAAGAAAACTTACAAAATATTTTATTTTTGACTTAAACATAAAAAAAAAGGTTTGAAACAAGCACAATTTATTTTTAGATAATTATCATCATCATTTAAATATTATTATCATTATTGTTTTGTTTTTTATCCAACTTTAAAATTCCAATTTAAAAAAGCACCACAATTATCAATAATTGTAAACACAAGCAGTGAAAATTTTTATTTTCATATTTAAACATTTATTTCATTTCAAAAATACAAACCCACCCATTCACTTTCCCCCAAATTAAGGCCACTTCATAAGACATACATTATTGCCTGTCCAGCAGGACATTTTTAATGACAATTGTTAAAATAAAATAAAAAAGAAACACATTCTTGACACGGAGAACAATAACAATAGTAATAATCATAATGATACTGACATCATCATTATCAATAATAGTAATTATTTAAAATACAGTACAATATAAAGCCATACTACTGAAGGACACAGACAGACAGCACAGCTTTGCAGGCATTGTTAGTGGGATAAGTATCAATTATCTTTGGAAAGGCACATGACTTTGGATTCTTAACCTGAGTTGGGAGTTACATGGGGTGGGAGCAGACCCTGTGTTGGTTTAGTTATAAGAATTACCTTTCATGAGCCAATGCAGATAATGTTTCATGATATCTGGTGCACACTGAATCACTTACACAAGTACTATGATGGTCCCATGGTCCAGAGATTACCCATGGTACGGAATTATTAGTTTATTCATACACTGTGGTATTTATATGGTACTACAGAGAATATCATATCATGGCACTAAAGCACTTTTTGACTGACTTTTCTAGTCTTATCCTGGAAGGAATTATTATAAATTCAAAAATTATCATCACATCAATTTCTGATATTTTATAATATTTAGAGTATAACTTTAAAACTAGATTTACATTTTTCCTAATGATATTTCAAAAGTATTTTAAGTTTAATAATTTCAAACATTTTATTTCCATCACTGTGAGGACCCTTTACCATGGTACCACATCCAAAAACCATGGCTGTACCTGGCAGTGGCACTTTTTTGTAATTATGGTTGCATAGAATGCAAAATGTGATGAGCATCGGCTGCAACCTGAGATAAGTACAAAGTCTTCTGATTGGGACAAACGCTGTTTTTGACAGCAGGTAAGAATTCACAATGAGTCAGACATACAACAACAATCACAACTTTAAAAGGACATTTACAAAAGGCTAAACAAACAGCGATGAGCTGGCGTCATGTTCTACACCAGAAGGGAAAGAAGAGAAAGACATTGAGAGAAGAGGGGAGAGATGAAGTGAATGTGACACGGGGGGGGGGGAACAAGTACCATATGCCTTTGTACAGCGTGCAGGAAGAGCTCGGCACAGGTGTGAAAGCAAAATGTTCAAGACCACTAATTACAAAATATAAAAATGCAGAGATTTGTCTGAGTGGCATCATTTCTATAGTAAACAACAAAGGGTCCCTTTTTGACCAAAACCTTTTTATTTTAATTTTTTTTCAATGCTTTTCTCATTTTGGTTTCGCTTTGCTAGTAAGTCCCCTTCTTCCATATTCTCAATTCTCTCCTCTCCTCCCCTTCCCTTTCTTCCATTATCCCTTCTTAAACATTTAAACCTTGTCCAGTAGGGAGCGTTGGCAGTAGAGCAAGCGTCTCGGTGTGCCGTATCTGCGGAAGAAGAGAAGTGCTCCGAGCGTAAGGATCACGCAGACCAGCAACATAAGTGGCACCACGACGGCAGCTGCTCCTCCCCCACTGCCAGGTGCATCTTCAACCTCGATTATGATCACCTCCGTCTCCTCCTTTTTGCCCTCTTCCTCAGTCTTGTCTTCTTCATGTGTGCGGTCACGTTCACGCTCCCGTTCCCTTTCACGCTCCCGTTCCCTTTCGCGCTCCCGCTCACGTTCACGTTCACGATCACGGTCACTTCCTCCACCACCGCCACCTGTATTGGAGTCCTCATTAGGACAGCCCATCCAATCTTTAAGTGCAGACTTGGGGTATCCAGGCTCCACTTTTAATAACTGGTTGTTAAACTTCCAGTACTTATTGGCTTTGTAGAAGTAGGTATAACCTGTGAATTTAAGAGAGAAAAGGTCAGGACTATACAATAGTAGTGATCTTTGGCCCAAAGCCTACATCCTGACTTTTAGTCACTATTTTTTTCCCTCAAAAGATTAGAATTTTGTTTCCTTTTTTCTCTCTCTTCATTAAAGAGGTAAAATAGCCGAGATGTCCCTCTTAAATAAAAAAAATAAAAAAAATTATTTCAGGGTTATTGTATTAAAAGAAAGAAAACAAAGCAAAACCTGGACCACAATAGTAAGTTTATTTTTTTTCTAGTATTAAACAGGACAGTGGAGAGAGGTATGAAAATATTTGGAAAGAGGAAGGGATGGGAGTCAGGAAATGACAAAGGACACAACTTGTGTCCTGATAAATGTGATAAATACTATATAAATCCAAAAAAGGTGTATATCTGTATGCTGATTTGGTGCTCAAGAAGCATTTCTTATTATTGTCAAAGTTTCCACCAAAAAAAATTAACTGTTTTAAACCATGTTTTTTTCAGGATTCCTAAATGTATAGAAATAATAAAAAAAAATAGCATTTATTGGAAATAGAAATCTTTTGTAACATTATCTGAGTGAACAGAAAGCATCTGATTGGCTGTGATTTTATTATATTATGCAGTGTTTTTGCTTTTTGTATGGACAGACAAATTGCTTAGAACCATTAGAAACGTGCTGTGTATGTTTTGAACATAGTAAGAGGTTACGAGGGTTTTGTTTTCTTGGGTTAATGCAGAATTCTGTGTGCCTATGTCTGATTGACAGTATACTATACAGAACTGACAAAGAACAACCATGTCAGAATAAAAAAGCAGATTATAAATCAAATTATAAAAAAAAGATTTAAGTGAAAGCTAAAACAGTTCAAGTGCATAGACTGGAGGTTGATACATTTTTTTTTTTTTTAAAGCAGACGGCAGAAAAGGACTTACTTTGATCTCGACTCATGAAGGCAGCCTTTATGTTGTCTGGAACACCTTGCCATGTACTCACAGGTTTGGGGTAACCTGGATCCACTGACTGCGTGTCTTCATTGTAACGATAATATCTGATTGAAGATAAGAAATGGTTTCAGATCTAAGCTCCCTTTGTGCTCATGCCTTATATTATGGGATATAAAAGCTACTAACTTGTTTCCTCTGAAGAAGTAGGTGTTGCCAGTAGGCGTGTAGAGGAGCGCTGCGTCCAGTTTGTCCTTCGGAAGACCATTACCCATTTCTCTCAGAGTCTTCGGGTAACCTGACTCCAAGTTCGACTCAGTGAACACCCAATGCCTGTCTCCTGCAAGCCAGAGATGACAAAATACATTACTTCTGGAGCAATAAGCAGGCCTGTTAAAGCCTAAGCACAAATCCCCCTTTTTCCCATTTAAATTATGATAGAAGACTACTAGTACCTTTAAAGAAGACAAATTTTCCATCCTCTCTTTCATAGGCAGCATTGATAATTGTAGGCAGACCTCTCCAGAAATGTCCAATTGGCATGGGGTAATTTTCCATAACCCGATTATTACGTATGCGCCAGAACCACTTATCCTAAAACACAGGTACAGGAATTGTGATGAACACATACTGCATGATCTCCAACCCAATATGTACACAGATATTCTGTTAGTACCTTAAACACAAACATTTCTCCTCTGAAAATGCCAATGGTGTCAAAATGGCCCTCGCAGATGTCAGGACCAAAGCTAGGTCCCCCGGGCCTGTATGGTGTGGGATATGGAGTGTGGTGGGGGGTCTGAGGGGTGACAGGTGGTCGGGGGCGTCCTCCCGTGTTTGGTCCTGCAGAGAGTAAAATTTCAGTTTAGTTAATTAGGTCATAAATTAAACCTAAATATTTAGTAAAATGCTGCTGTTCATCACTATATTTTCCACTGTTTTTTTAGATTTCATTAGTTGTATATATTGTATAATGTTCAAATCAATGCTTAATTAGCTTGTTTGCATTTACATTTATTCATGTCGTTTTTATCTACATGATAGCAAAGCAGAATAATTAGCTAATGTTATATATATTTATATACTATTACAGTTTTTATTAATTTTAAATTAGCTTTATTTTTATATTTAGTTTTCATTTTTCATTTGTATAATGGTTTGTAATTTTGTTATGTGCTATTGTAATCTTTGTTAGTGTATTATAATTTATTTTTGATTGTTTTAAATATTACAATTTAGGTTGGATTTATTTTTATTTCAGTTGTAGTTTTAGTTTTGCATTTTGGTTATTAATACACTTCAATGGCAATTTGGGGGACTGAAAACAAACTTTTGAAAACGGTTTCAAAGTGTACGTTTTTGAAACTGATACCATTTCTCTGTGTAAACTACAAAAATGCGAATTTGTGAAAACAGTGACATGCACATGCGTGTTACGTGTTCAGTCTGCAGGCTTGTAGCGTTTCTTTATAAAGTTACATTGCCAACTACTGGCCTGGCATAAATAATAAAGTGTTTTTAATCGTTTTAGCGCATCTGTGTGAATTTGGGATCGTTTTGATAATGTTGTCGTCTGTACGTGAAAAAACGCAAAGGAAAAACTTTTCCATTTTTAGTACATTGTTGTCATGTAAGCATATTCAAAACTTATTTCAGTTATTTGCCAAGGCAACACTTCTAATTTTTACACAGCCTGTTTTTCATTGAATATCCACTTTATTTAACAGTTGAATTAGTTTTAGTTAATGATAATAACCCTGACTTGACAGAACTATGGTGTGGTTTAACAATTAAAGTTGTGATGATATTGACTGTTATACCATAAAGTTGCTGAATCCCTTTACGGTCATCTTCAGGAAGCTCAAAGTTATCCGTGTCCATCCACTGGTAGAAGGGAGCCATGATGGCGGATGGGTCATTTGAATGTTCCATTCCCAGGGCGTGACCCAGTTCATGAACAGCCACCAGGAACACATCATTACCTGAATGAAAGTAAAAGATAACCATGTCAGCACAGGATAGATTTGGCTAACCTTAAGTAGCATTCTGTATAATTGTGTAGTGCACATTAAAAACAACAATTTTAAGACGCAAAGAATAGATAGCACAGAATGACTGCTGGGAATTGTTATTCTTTTTCTTTCAAAGCTTGTTTTTAGGCATTCAGTGCACAGCAGGGAAACATCAAAGAATGAATAAAGCTTTTCAGATAGAGACGTTCCAAACATTCTCATGAAAAGGTAAGGCTGATTCAACTCAATTAAATAAGTGTGCACAAACACCACACTTGCTTGGACTTGCCTTATACTTTCTTACACAAATTTTCAAATCAAATAGGTTGAACTAATTTATGCATGTCTAAACAAGAACCACCATCCATACTGACACAAACAAGTGAAGAACCCTAGGAGGTCTAGAGTATTCCCTAACTTCTGGTGGTGCTGCTGCTTACCCAACAGGTCACGATTGCCAATTGTCCAAGGTTCTGCTGCATCGAAGTGTGTGTCCCCTCCTATGCCATTGCCTGGGAAGTAAGCATGAGCCAAGAAGCCTCCTTCACCGTCAAACGGACTGGCGTCTCCATGAAAGCCATCAGCGAAGAAGAGCATGATGTCGGCAAAGTCTTCAACCTTGTCTCTAATGTCACTGTAAGGGATCTCTCGGAATCGCAAAGGGGTAATGCTTTCCCACACTTTAAAGGCTTTTCTGATGGCCTCATATGTCTCGTATTCACCAACTTTTGGTGTGTAGTTCTGTATGCTGAGAAAGAGATAAGAAAGAAGGATTGGAGAGGCAATTAGAGAAAAGTAGGCCATAGGAAAAAGAGGAATATAGAAAGGAGAGGGGGAGAGAAAGTGATTTACATTACAGACAAGTCACACAGGAATTTTGGCCCTGGCTGTAGTGGAGCAGAATCGTATAGTAAGGCCAAAGATGACTTTTCCATAAGTGTGGTGTGTGTATTTACTAAAGCATAGCCACAGCCATATCTAAACGTTTATGACAGCAAACCTCAATTAATTGGTAATGGTTTGGACGAGAGTTTTGCGTCTAAATTGACTTAAATGTAGTTTAAAATGCAGTACTTCTTTATTGATCCAGCAGAATAGAGTTAAGGTTGTCTCTTACCAGAATGTGAGCTCATTTTTATCCCATTTCAGTCCCTGGATTGCGTAGCGCTTCTTTCTCAGGTTGCTTTTCAGTTCGGCTCCGAACTTGTCTGGGACGCCACAGCGGGGCCTCTTCATTGCCCTGGCGATCACAGTCCAATACATTAGATCATCCACCGCACAACAGATTTAATTTCAGTGATTTTGGACAGGATGGCCGTTCATTTCTGTCCTCATATATTCTACATCTTCCGTGCCTCATTGCACACCAGTGGAGGATTGCTGACACAATGCTCTAGTTTTCCATTCTCTCTTTCCATGACTAACAAGCACATAACTGATGGCCCAAAATAATTCCACAGAGATATCAATAAGCTCTTGAATCTCCTGAACTAGCCACAGGTGTTCAGAAAATGCGACACGGATCCAATGAAGGAAATAGTGTATCATCTAGAGCCATTTTTTTTTCAGGAACATTTATATATATCATTTTTTCATTTATTTTTTAAGAAATGCAATCCTGGACATGGCAGCATTAATTACACTACAATATACTCTTGCTGTCTCCTCAACCATGTGGGCAGCTGACTTACTCTAGAGTAGTGGGATCCATGCTGCCAGTGATTTTCAGGCCATAGAATCTCTGCATGGCAGCAATGGCAGAGGAGACAGAGTGAGGAGAGCGGGCCGTATGTGTGCGGAGATCACCAGGTGGCAAATAACCATATTGCTGTAGCCATGCCTAGAATGGGACAAAAATAATAATTACTGAACAATATTTCACAACTATATGAATAGATATTAGAGTGATGTTGAGGACATACTGTCATGCAGATCTGTTGTATGACTGCATCATTAAAGTCAGTTGACAAAGTGTCCTGTTTCACGTGGTTAGTTTTTTTTAGGTCTCTGTATAAATGATTTTCTTGATCCTTATTTTGTCTTGTTTTCCAGTAAATAAAAAAAAAAAGTTAAATTTGAGAAATTGTTTATTTTGTTAATGAACACTACCATTCAAAAGATAGTTTTGGGGGTCAGTAAGTGTTAAAAAGTGATGGTAAAGACTCTTAAGTTGTTACAAAAAATAGCTGTTTCCAACAAATTCTGTTCTTTTGAAAGCCCTGTTTCCACCTGGTATTAAGATGCGTTTTGATAGATCAGATCACAAGTGGATGAGGCAGACACACCCGTTTACACCTGCTATATTAATCCATCTTTTGATTGCTTTCAACCACTTCTGTCCTGATTTCTTTGAGGGGAGAGTCTATGGGCGGGTAAAAGTATGTTGTTGTTTTTTTCAGACCTTTCGATCTAATGGACAAAATAAGCTCGTGCAATTTACATATGAACAGAGACGACGGGGAAAAAACGGAGCAGAGTTTCTGCTCTGATAGCCACAAAACCACAGCGAAACGCGGTCAGTGTGTGTTCAAAATCAGAAATGGTTAGAGAACATTGTCCTTGGTACGTTTTTGACTACCTCTGGAAATGGTCAAAAGTGGACAAGCTCAAAACGTTTTACACCTCATTTACACCTGTATTTAGCATTGTCCACTTGTGATCCTATCGACCAAAATGCATCTTAATACCAAGTGGAAACAGGGCCTAAGAATCCTGAAAAAGGTGTATAAAAATATAAAGCAGCACAACTGTTTTTAATATTGAAAATGATGAATGTTTCTTGAGCTCCAAATCAGCACATCAGAAGGATCATGTAACACTAAAGACTGGAGTAATGATTTCAAAATTCAGCTTTGCCATTATACATTATATATTAAAATAGAAAACCATTCTTTGAAAACCAAGTTGTAATAAAAAAATTGGATCAAATAAATTCAGTCTTGGTGTGCATAAAAGAAACCATGGTCTTCATTCAAAAAACATTTTAAAAAGTCTTACCGACCCCAAACTTTTCAACAGTAGTGTATATCTTGATTTTATTTATCTTGCCCCATTCCAACAAAATTTCGCAGGATTTGTTGTAAAACAAGAAAAAAGCTATTTGTAATAGCTTAAGCTAAATTCAAGATATATTCTGATTCTTATTATTTTATGCAATTTTGATTCTCAATTAAATGCTAACTTGTTTTAAGGACGTTTAACTTTTTTTACTGGACAACCAGACAACATACTGATTAAGAAAAAAATTTTTTGCATAGAGAAGATATGGTATACCACATATAGCTTAGCAGCTGATATTACTATGAATTGAATAAATAGCTTTGGTGAGTGTGAACTGGAAATTGAGTTGACAGAACAAGAACTTGGAGATGGTAGGAGATGGTCACAATCCCAAGGGATTGGGCAAGGTTCCTTACCACAATTCATGAAACAAAAGTACAGTAACAGGGCCTCTATTCAAAATTCACTTAAAGAAATACTTCTAAACAAATCTATATATCAAGTGTGTGTCTAGACTGATTTATGACCTTGCTTTCCTTTGAGACAAAAAAAGCTGCATTATCTCTGTCTTGAAACTGAGTCAGTGATGGCACAAATGCATTTCTGTTTGTAGCAATATAGGATGATAGATGAGATAATGAAAGGTGAAATGTTATCTGTCTGTGACTCCCTCAGGGAGACAAGATACTGTCTCCAGTTAAACCAAACTGTCAGTAAGTAATTTCCCTGGGAATTTCTGGTTAATACCATTGAAACCTCAGAGACAGAGCCCTTATCCCGTAATCCCCCACCTCCTCCACCACTCTCTCTCTCTCTCTCTCTCTCTCGCTCTCTCTCTCTCTCTCTCTCTCTCACACACACACACACAACTGCAGGAATGAAGGGCAACAATGTAGACACACCCTGTGGGGCTTCACTAAACCCTTGTTCAGCTGTAACTCATATAGAGAAAAACATGTGGATCACATGATTTGGCTGTCGTAGCTCGTGTGGTCTTTGTGAGTAAAGTGTCAACAGAAAGAGGTTCCTCAGCATGATCAGCATGTGTTTTGGCAGCAGATGTGATTACGTCCACAGTCAGATGCTTCAGAGAATGTATTCCAAGTTGATGTAATCCTGGAAATTTTGTTTTTTGTAAGAACTTCCTGTTTTCTTGTACTCTTTATTCCTTTATTTTCTTCTATTTTTATTCATCTATTTACTCCATTTCTGCATCCTTTTTTTGTCTCTGTATCTTTTCTCGTCTGGTTTTTCCTAACTTCCTCATAATGCTTCTCCATTCCTTTCTATCATCAGTCAGTGAATAGTGCAGTTTATCTGGCTCTCTGTGACTCGCTCTTAGTCCTCCGCAGCACAAACAAAGCTTCAGTGTGTTATATCCATATGAGGGAAGGAAGGCAGTTTATGGGATATGGATTGGTGGGGGATGGCTGAGATTGTAATAGATGAAAGTAGCGTGTAGTGAACTGAAACTGGACAAACATCATGTGTGATGTATTTGCTGTTGCCCAACATTTCTTGCATCTCCCTAAAAAACAAGTTCGAAATTGGAGCTCAAAACCATTCCGGCAGAGTCTATCTCTGTTTTCAAGTACTTGCTGTGTTCCTCATAGAGGAAGTCATTTCCACAAAAAAAAAAAAAAAAATCTTTAAATTTTCACAGAAAAGTTAACTCATTCTTCCCTACAGTTATAAATACAATTTGGACATAATATTCACATGAATTACTGGCTATGCCATCCTTGACTTCTGTGGTATGCTAAAGTGGTGGTACCAGCGTCACAAGATGACCGGTCTATGATTATGTCATTATACTAAGAATCAAGACTACTACTGGGGAAAACTATTTGCAAAGATCTGTGTTGGGTTTGTACCTATGAGTATCCAAAATAGCAAATGTTTTATCATTTGAAATAGCTGACGTCCCTTGTTTTTCATTTAAACTTGGAATTCTATTCCGTTACTCAGTGGTTCTATGAGGTGATCTTGTCATAGCCATCCAGAATATTTTCAATGACTAATTTTATATTTTATTATAAAGAAAAAGAAAAATACCACCCCGCACACACCTGGGTGGTTTCAAGAGGGTGTAAATAATCACTTCCAATGCAATGGAAAATACAGAAACAGTCCTGCTTGTAGTCATAGCTTGCAAATTGTATTAAATAATTTCAGTCAACATTCATTTTTGCCTGACATGCCAGAAAATACCTGAACCTTTTTTCAAAACGTTTTACGGGGTACGACAGCATGCAATACCTTTTATAAAAGGAGCAATAGGCACTGTGATGGCCCCGATGCAGCTACACATCAGTGAGCGGTGATGTTGCGCACGCATATAGGCCTACATACAAACACCCATTACCCATATGTTCTTGTAATTTATCCTGCAAATTCTTTAGTATTTTGTTTTATTCTCTCAATAGTTTGTTTAAATATTTATTTGGCAATAAGACTCGGACACTGTTTATTCCTCATTAAGATATTTATTTGAGTTGCAGTACATCACTGACTGGTTGAAGTGCACACAATCTAGTTGGTGTTGTGCAGTACACACATTTATTAATATTGCTTTCTTTGAGTTTAAGTTACCGCTGTGTTGCTGAGGAGTGGATGACTGGAGCTTCGGATGGTGATCGGCTAGTTCCGTTTGTGGTCCGCGCGAATTAAGGGACGCCATGTCGCTTCAACTGCTATTTTAGTTCCGCTTGCCGCTACCAATCCAAGCGGGAAGGAAGTCGACCGGAAGTTGAAGCCGGCCGCGTGCCACCATCTTGTAGCAGAACTTCACTTGCGTTAGCATTCCATTGACTCCCATTCATTTTGGCGTCACTTTGACAGCGAATAACTTTACATCTGAGGCATTTGAAGACTCCATTTGTCCATTATTTATTTCTAAAGAAACACGACAATGTATAAAATGCTCCATTACCTTGTAGCTTATGTTATGGCCCCGTAGAAGCAGTTTTTGTAAAAGTAGGCTAACGATTGCGTCATAACCACACGACTCTCTGTCGCACAGTAGAGAGATTACCGTATGGACGGGAGGAGAAGCTCGCGGGAACATATTTATATGGCTCTCATTCCTTGACTGCTTGGTTCCTCACAAGTGGTGGCAGCGGTGGGATCAGCCAGTAGGGGGCATAGTTTCCCAAAAATATATATAACTTTTCTCTCTCTCCCCTCTTGTCCCTGAGATGGAGATACTCTGTATGCCATGAGCTGGGGAGGAAGGAAAGCGGCCTCAAAGCCTGCTCTAGTAGAGCGAAGTGAAGAAGTATTCCAGGAGCTGGTGGAGGATGGAGTGATTCAGGAAGTAAGAGAGATGGAGGATATGGAGCCTGGAAGCAGAGAGCCCACACTGGCAGACTTGACGAACCTGTTCCGAGCACACATGGCAAAGATGGATGCCCAAGAAAGCCACAGGAACCAAGAATATTGTCCAGCAGGAGCGGCGCTTTAAAGGTCTTCAACACCAGTTTAGTCTGTTGCAGCTGGAGGTGCAGGCTCGCACAACTCCAACCCCAAATCCTCTGCTGACTGCTGGGGACCCCTTGGAAGTTCCAGATGACGAGGAAGCTGTCTCGGGCCGTCCATTGTCTCCGTCTACTACCGGTAGGAGAAATCTCTCAGAAACCCATGGTGCAGGTCAGTTTAAAGAGCCAAGACTTGAGAAGTTATCTGAATCTGATGACATTGAACATTTCCTAATCACTTTTGAGAGAATCGCAGCTGTTTGCCCGTGGCCGAAGGATGATTGGGCCTTTCGTTTAATTCCTCTTTTGACGGGTAAGGCCAGAGCTGCTTACGTTCATTTGGATGTTGAAGATTCTCTTGAGTATGAGGAGGTTAAATCGGCCATCTTAAAGAAATATGACATCAACCAAGAAACGTACAGACAACAGTTTCGTTCTCTGGATGTTGAACCCAATGAGAGCCCTAAATAATTATTTGTGCGGTTAAGGGAACTTTATGGGTAGTGGATTCAGCCAAAATGTAGATCAGTGGAGGAAGTTGGTGAAATCTTGATTCTTGAACAATATTTGAGGATGCTTTCTCCTGAGCTCCAGGTTTGGATCCGGGAACATGATGCTAAGACCGCGGCACATGCAGCAACACTGGCCGATGTGTTCGTTGCTGCACGGAAGAGGAGTCAGTGAAAAGGTCTTCTTGCTCTGCTTCGAGAAATATGGGAGGGAGACCAGAGAAGGGATGAGCCAATGAACATTGTGTCCTATGTGGTGCAGATGCGAGAGCGCTTGGCAAGGATGACCGAATTGGCCCAATCCCACCTGGCTGAGGCGCAAACACGCCAGAAAACCTGGTATGATAAGTCTGTGCAGGAGCGAAATTTTGACCCGGGTCAGAAGGTACTGGTTATGCTGACCAGTACTGAGAGTAAACTGTTGGCGAGATGGCAAGGCCCGTTTTAAGTCAGAAGGAAACTTGGGCCGACCACCTATGAAATTGCCAAGTCAGGCAAAGACGGTCCGGGAAGAATTCTGCACATTAACCTCCTTAAACAATGGGTTCCTCGTCCTGATCAGACTGTGCAGAGCCTGATGATTAGGCAGGTGGAGGAATAAGAGGAACTGGATGACCAATACTTACCCCAGCCAGCTCTAGGAGATGTTAGTTTGAATCACTTGTCACCCCAATGGCAACTTGAGGTGAGGGCCCTTTGCTTACCGGAGGTTTTCTCAGAATATCCTGGGTTCACCACTGTAATTGAACATGACATCGAGTTGAAGCCTGATGCTGTTGTGAGGAGAATGAGCTATAGGGTCCCAGAGCATCTCCAAGAATCACTGAAGAAGGAAGTGGATTTGATGCTGAGGCTGGGGATCATAGAGCCATCCAAGAGTGAGTGGTGCCATCCTGTGGTCTTTGTTCCAAAAAAGGATGGCACAATAAGATTTTGTATAGACTTCTGTTACCTCAATTCTGTGACAAAATTTGATGCCTATCCCACTCCACGTTTAGGTGACCTTACAGATCGCCTGGGTAACTCCAAATTTCTGACGACCATCGTCCTTTCAAAGGGTTACTGGCAGATTCCGTTGACTCGCCGGTCCCGAGAGCTCACCACGTTCAAGTCCCCATTGGGGTTATTCCATTTTAAGGTCCTACCTTTCGGATTGCACGGGGCACCTGCCAGTTTCCAAAGACTCATGGACCAGGTATTACGGGGGTTAACCTTTACAGCTGCTTATCTGGATGACATTGTGATTTACAGCGACACGTGGGAGCAACATCTGCAAAACATCCAGGAGGTTATGTAGCGTCTTCAGAGAGCTGGGTTGACAGTGAACCCACACAAATGTGCTGTTGCGAAGACCGAGACTGAATACCTGGGATTTGTCATTGGTGGTGGGGTGAGGCCTCAGGTGGAAAAGGTCCGGGCCATTGAAATGTGCCCTCAGCCACAGACTCGCAAGGAGTTGCGATCGTTCCTGGGCATGGCTGGATTTTATAACAAATTTATCACCAATTTCTCTAGCAGAGCTGCCGCTTTGACTGATATGGTCGGTTCAAAATGTCCAAATCAGATCAGATGAACGGAAGAAGCGGAAGAAGCGGAAGCAGCGTTTCAAGACATCCGAACCGCCTTAAGCAGGAGTTCTTCCTTGTATAATCCTAACTTTAACCAACCTTTCTTTCTCCAGACGGACGCTTCGAATAGAGGCCTAGGGGCTGTATTATTGCAAGGGGTTCCTGATGCTCGGCGGCCCATTGCGTTCCAAAGTCGCAAACTCTTCCCCAGGGAAGTCCGTTTTTCCATTGTGGAGAAGGAATGTTTGGCTGTGAAATGGGCTTTGGACTCCCTGAAATATGACCTTTTGGGAAGGGAATTTGTCCTGGAGACCGGCCACAAGGCTTTGCAATGGCTTCAACAAATGAAAGACACCAACAGCCGAATAACCCGTTGGTACCTGGCCATGCACATTTATTAATATTGCTTTCTTTGAGTTTAAGTTACCGCTGTGTTGCTGAGGAGTGGATGACTGGAGCTTCGGATGGTGATCGGCTAGTTCTGTTTGTGGTCCGCGCGAATTAAGGGCCGGCATGCCGCTTCAACTGCTATTTTAGTTCCGCTTGCCGCAACCAACCAGCAGATTAACTGTGGGGGGGGTTCTCGAATGTTTGTGTTGGTATTTTCTTTCCTAATTGCTTTTTCTTTTTCCTAGGTTTATTTGTGTTAAAAATATGCACTTAATTATAGTGTAATTATTTAACTGGCCTTGGTATTGATTTTGTTGTTGTATTAGTGAAGTTGTTGTTTTTTGTCTTCCCTTATGTGTATAAATGTGTCCCTGATGTTTAGCTTGTAGATCAGTTCAGTTTGTCTTTACACGTACTCAGTTGTTTGAGTTTAGTTTGTTCTGTTGATCTCTTTTATAGGCCTAAACATTTGTGTTGATTATTTGGGCTTTGTTTCCTTTTTGAAACCTTTGTATATGATTTTTTTTTGGAATTCAGTCAAATATATTTTTTGGGAACATATTTTTATGGCCCTCATTCCTTGACTGCTTGGTCCCTCACAGGCACCATTTTGTGTTTGCATGCAGATGCATAATAAAATCAGAGACTTGAGAGAAAGACATGCAATTTCAAGGGAAAATGAGTCACAACTTCCATTTACTCTGGGCCAATGGAATAACACAGAATCTGGGTGAGCATGTGGTGAATCCAAATCCAATGAAGCCAAATCATAAAAATGTAGTTCAGCTGCTCAGGCTAAATGTGTCAACACCGTAACATCAACAGACACATCCCCAAAAATAAAGGGCTAATGTCATTGTAGTTTACACAACCACGAGTTTACCAGTGAAGTTTACTTATCACGAAAAATAAGCAAACTATGCAAATTCATGCACTGTGATGCACCTAAATCCCTTGGAATAAATTATATTCTTCAGTGGTATTTTATTTTTAGTTATTATTTTTTTTATGAATACTGGTGAGTGGATGCTCTGAGAAAAATCTGAAGATATACCAGTTATATTTATATAATAACAGTCAATGTATTTTATAGATCAAATAGTCAAATTTTTACACCTGGGGCACTTGACTGTTTGATGAAAAGAAAAATAATATTTTTAAATGGAAAGTGCATAATAGGAACATTAGGGAATCTTGGATATATAGGAAAGGCAGTTGGGAATTATCTTAAGAAAGACTCTTTATTACTGCAATAGTCTGTGGGTTGTTTGTCCTGAAGCGACAGGAACTGGACAATTTGTAGTCCAATTCAGCCTTTCATTTCTCTGTTATTCTATCATTTCTGAAATGACATCACTTCTCAGCCCACAATAACTTCTATTCTTTATGCAGACTTGCATCATTCGCACCCCACCACATTTCCTGCCTGAAAAGATCAATCCCATTTTATTCCCATCTCTTTGTGTCTCTTTTCTGTAACATGCCACCCCCTTCCACATCCCACTTCCTTCTTTACACTTTGACACTACATCTCTAACTGTTGGCATCATCTCACATCTGTTCTAAAGCCATGTGGTCAAGACCGTACGGAAAATCCCCAGGCCATTTCCTCTGGTTTTGTCCTATAAAGGATGTGACTAGCCATATGTGGCCAAATACACATCCCAATAAAGTACTATGATGCAAAACTCCCTGGAAGTTCTTCATAAATGTAGTAGCACTCATCAGATGACTTATCCATGACCTGTCCATTGCTGTCAATGACGAGAAGTGCATCACAAAAATAACATGTCATGGTTAGTATAGGAGTATAGAACCATAGTCTGACTTTCACAACAAAGGGAGGTGGATATAGACAGACACTAATATTGTTTAAACCACAGATGTGCATGAGTCTATGGCATAAGGATATCCTTAAGGAATTAAGAAAACTTCCTGCAGGATTGTGATGACTTCCTGTAAGCCAAAGTGAAGAAAGAGAGGAAGAAAAGAGTCCATATGGAGTTTACTGCCCTGTCTAAACCCCTCCTCTCATTTTTGACCATAACCAAGGACAGATGTCATCCATTGCAGAAAAAACCTTTCCCCCCAAACTCATCCTCAGCATATCCTTCCACCCTCTGACCACAACATTACAGTCAGGACTTTTCTTCCTGTTTTCTTGTGGTAATTGGTCGTTCTTTTTTGCGTCCTCAGCATCTTTCAATCTCTGTGGTCTCTAACTTGACCTTAATTCAGAATCCTCCACTCCTCTGCAATTTTCTATGTGTTTACTTTGATCACTGAGCAGCCAGAGAGATCAGACATATTAAATCTAAACATCTGTGACTGAATAATGCTACTGACTTTAAGCTAATGAAATCTTTCCCATATAAAGATTTAATTTCAGAACCTCACAATGTTAATAACACAGCATAATAACTTTAAAAGGAAATTAGTGTGTTATAAAGGGGTCTATAAATTAAACCTTTTTCATTTCAAATAAATCTAATGAAAACCTGTCACATGTTATTAACCCTATTTTAGGACTATTGAGTTGTTTTGCATCATGACATTATTTTCATGACACTTGAGCATGTTCCCTCTCAAATGTCTTAATGTGTATTTTGAAAGGATGATTTTCAAAATTACTGTAATGAAATATTTTTATTATTATTAATTTAATCAGCAGCATACATTAAAGAAGAGGGGTGAAATAAGACCTAGGCTTAATGCATACATATACACACGCACATGAATATATACAAATCTTTAATGAGAATGAGATTTTTGGTGCTTCTGAAAAGAAAACTGGAGATAAAAATGTTTAATGCCACAATGCAAAAATGTTTCATTTTCTTTATGCCTTTCTTTATGTATTTCCTGATTTTGTGGTGAAATATGACCCGCATATGTTCTTGAAAGTTATTGTCTGATTCACACGATTAAGACTTTAAATCAAGGGCCCTTATAGGAATAGTTAACTTTTTTTTTAAATTAAGACGATATTTTGAAGAATGTCGGTAACCACTGACATTGACTTCCATAGTATTTTTTTCCCAATGAAAATCAATGGGGTCCATCAACTGTCTGACTACCGACATTCTTCAAAATATCTTCTTTTTAGAAGAAAAAAATTCATACAGGTTTGAAACAACTTGACGGTAAGTAAATTATGACAGAATTTTCATTTTTAAGTGAACTATTCCTTTAATTCTCAGTCTCCCAAAGTCTGTACAGCATGAGTCTCATATCATACAATCTTTCTTTCTTTTTTTTTTTTTTTAAGCATTGACCTACTTCAATGAAGGTCACATGTGCATGCATGTATTATAGTAATGTTGTACAGTAATTGCCAATGAAAGTTTTATCCACTTTAAAAGTATGTTTGCATAAAAAGTGTTGCCTTTTGACTTTTATTAGACTATTTTATGGATTTAAGCATGTTGCTGTACATCTTCTAGTGTGCATTGGTGATCTCCAGACACAAACACTTACCACCGCAGAATAGATCTGGGTGTGTTATCGGTGATAAATATCTATTAAGTCTCGACAATAATGTAGGATACTCACCTCAGGTTTCGTGTCTTGTTTTGAGGACGATCTGTGCGCGCACACAAATATTAGGAGCAACAGCTCCGTTAACCCGCTCCAAATCATTCTTCAGTCGATGAGTCCTTTGTTGAAAAAAACTTTATTACTGTTAATAAAGTGTGGCTGCTCTTTGTAACTGTCACAACATAACCACGCTTTAGAAGAAAAAAAATATGCAGCTACCACTTTGGTGGTACGAACTCGTTAATTTCTCCAGGAGAAGGGAGAATACCGAAGGTTATCAAAATGTAAACAATTACTGCTATAGATTACTATTGCATCGCATTGACTGGAACTCTAAGTCCTAGAATCATATTGTTTTATGCACTACGCGCTGAAATATTGCATAGAGAGAACGCAGTGTAAATATAGAGAGTGATCCTTGGTAAATATCTCTTGTCTTATTTCTCTTTCATTGCGTTGTTGGATCAAATCATATGCACAGCATCCCCTTTCTCGGGGCTGTAGACGTGGTCGCTCGATAGGTGTTGCCAAAAGCTGATCCTGAAAAGCCAAAGCCCTGCCTCCTCAACATTAGCCCATCCCGCTCCCTTCCACTCCTCGAACTTAATGGCCTTGCTGACTATCTTCAACCGCTTTGGTTGGCTCGACCTTGTGGACAAAGAATACTTCATCTGACTGGCACAGCCTTTTTTATCCCTAACTAGCCTATTGTTTAGCTTTTGCCATTTTAATTCATGGTTTTGATCGACATTTGTTTGGTGTTTTGTGGTACTTGAATGACTGGTCAAAACATTTTGAAAGCAAACTGCATGGCAAAATGATTAATTTCACATGATTGAATGGAAAAATATGTGCATAATGCCAGGGCATTTCTTTAATCTAATTTATCTTTTTATGTTATTGTTTGTGTTGACAGTCATAAGTATGAGTGTGTATGGAAGTCATTGGAAAGTCCCTACCATTATAGAAAAACAAATAGGTCAATGTTTATTTCTTTTGACTCAGGTTTACAGGAAAGGGAATATTATAATTATTATATATCTACATTTTTAGATTTTAATTAGGTTAGCAATGGTGTATCTTATCCAGACTCTTTAACTTGTGACAAATCCCCACAGTCCATTATTTTATGATTTAACAGCCTTTCAGTTGCCAATGGATGCACAGTATCCCTTTTTTTTGTTTTCAGACTGAATGTTTTCAGTCTTGAGCTAAGGTTTAACACTGCCACCCACTGGTGGGATTCTGACATTACATGTTGCGTATATTGATAAAGAGATAAATACTGTATGAAGTGTCTAATCAGGAGCCTATCTTTTACTTTTAGAAGAGCTTCAATCCTTATTGCTGGGCCGCCATGAATCATTTGTGGAAAGATAGAGGTGAAAATGTAATTTTATAAAAAAGATTAAA
Source organism: Leuciscus leuciscus (assembly GCF_965113295.1). Classification (NCBI taxonomy): domain Eukaryota; kingdom Metazoa; phylum Chordata; class Actinopteri; order Cypriniformes; family Leuciscidae; genus Leuciscus; species Leuciscus leuciscus. Next base: position 34,261,753 of record NC_138730.1, on the reverse strand, counting down.
TTGTCAAGGTATGTTAACTTCAGAAGACATGATGTGCGTTTTGAAGTCTTTCTGGTGTTTCTAATACTTTAAGTTCTTCTCTTTTTTTACGAATATGTATGTGCCATTATCAGTGTATCATTACATCCATACATGTTGAAACAACCCTTGACCTTCTCTTATAGTAAATCCATTCAGTAGGTAACAAAGTAAAAGATTATTTATTAAGCCATATAAGTTTGTCTATTCCTCAAGTCCAAGTTTTTGTGCTTAGAATGCCATATTTTGCGACTCAATGCGTTGGCCTTGGAGACAGGCTTTTTTTTTTTTTTTTTTAAATGCCACTACGGCCATAAAGTCCAGCTTTGGGTTTACGAATAGTGAGCTTATAGACGTTACCCACTTTGCATTTGTAACTGTAATTCTGTAGCCTTTTTATACAGTTTTAGTACTCACTTTTAAAACCCATACATCACAGCAGAATACACATACCCCTGCAAACAAACATGTAGACTATACACTTTCCCCCCCGTCCTCCTTATGTGCCTCTGCATGGTTGTCATGGTGCAAGAGATTAGAGGCCAGTGCTCAGACAGATTGTCAACGCTTCCTCCAGTTTCTCCCTCACTGCGCTTGATGTGGCACACACAGAAGCAGTGCAGAGGAGTTTGATTGTGTTAGGGAGTGAGCGGATTAGGGATGCTTGTATGTGAAGAAAACTGTTTCCCACAGACCACCAAGGAAGAGTAGCATCACTGTAAATGAGATTTATAGTCTTAAAAAAAGGTGTGCGCAGTAAAAAGAATTTCATATTCTGGTTATTGTCATGTATACACAGATTTTTATTTCCATTTTGATCTTTTAGCTGTACCATGAAATTACAACTCACAGTCAGACTCATACACCCAATTCATTTCTATGGAAGATACATGTAAAAGTATCGAGACAAAGAACAAACATCACCATAGAAACAAACATTTCCACCAAGAAATATAGAAAGGGTTATCTTTTAAGCTAGATAGTGGTTCATCTCAGAATCAGTCAAATTCTACCTTTTTCAATAACTACACTGACAATATTAAAGTAACAAGAGTTTACACTGACTAACATACAGGCATGTTAAACAATCTTTCCCGACTCTTTAATCTAGTTGGTGTTAAGAGCAGTATATTGTCTAGTACTGTACAGCTGGACAGGACAAACATGGATACAATGGACAGGTTGACAGGTCATATTTACAGTTTGGTGTTTTGGTGCTTTTCAACTTTTAAAACTAAAATCCTGATGATTTAGTACAAATAAAGAATGTTTAAGTACAAGTCAACAATATTTCATGTGAATTTGCCTAGTGTAAATTTTATGAAGTGTATTAAATATCAGCTTGTCAAAAGCACTGGTTGGATCTAGGAAAACAATTGTACATGCATTTCCTCTGGGCTCCAGCTGTTCTGTCTGTGCTAAGAAGGATATCTTTTTAAACATTTGAGCTTATTAAGAAAATTGATAAGAGCTCGAATTTTTTTGGCCAAATTTTGCTAAAATTGTCGACTTGTGCATGACTGCCCTCCAAAACATAATGGAACAAGGTATCGACTTAGCCTAACAAGATCTTTGACCAAATAAAGACTTTCTCAGTATCTGTATTTAGTGCATTTTATACTTCTTAATTTGAAATGCACTCCCTCCAAATGTTACCATCCTTACAGAGTTAATAAAGAAATAGTACATCAATACAATAACTTTTAGTGAAGAACTAGTCTATTTTCATCATTGGCTTCATAAATTTTGCTCTGTTTCTCACCCAAATCTATCGTTTAAATCCTTAGCTACCTTCAGATCTTAACTTTGGAAGAGTGAACAAAACAATCATGAAAACCTTGCACAGACAAAATAATTTACATTCATCAAAAAGAACATCACATAATATTAAAGGAAGTACTATAAGATATATTTAGACATTATTACATATATTAAAATACACAATGCAGGTATTTTAATATGAAAGATCAGGAACATTTTTTAAACCAAGTTAAGACCCTCTATGTGATTTCTGTGTGTACATGTGTGGCATTATGTGCTGTGTGTTTTTTTTGTGTGTTTTTTTTGGTGAAGTCAACAATCATAATTACCCTTTATAAGTTCCTTTTTCTTGTCAGCTATTACATTGATCTCAACACTTTGTCTCTCTGTTTCTTTAACAGCGATTGGTGGAGAGGTCTCTGATGCTTGCTGATGTTTTTGGAGGGCTTGGTTTAAGAAACTCATTGATGCCCTGGTGGCAGGAAGGTTGCAAGGTGGTGAGTTTGTGACCGCTCATGATGCAACACTCTCTCTGGGCCCTTGGTCCTTGCAGGAGTTCGAGGTGCCTTGACAACTCCTCCATGGTGCTTCATATGTCCCTAGAAGTTATAGTAAGAGACGGTATTTTATTTTCATGTATCTCTCAAATTGCAACAAGATATTGTACCATGTTAAACTGTATATTCACATTGAATGACACTAATTGTTTAGCTTAATGAATTCAAAAGGCCACTCACCTTGAGTCCACTGCGACTTGCATACTCTTTTCCACATTCGGAACAATGGTAGATTTTTTTCTCTGGCATGGGAGGTGGAAGACTGGGAGTCAGTGAAATGCATCCAGTTGATTCTGTTTTGTCCATTTCAGTTCCTGTTGTATCTTTAAGGTCCACTTTATCCTTTGAGGTTGAACTAGAGTGAGTTTCCTTCTTCTGCACATGTATGTCAGGCCTCTCAGTCTCAGCTGCGTCCTCACTTGTCTTGTCTACAGTGTCTGACCCCATATCTGCATTAATACTCAAATCTGGAGTTGTCCTTTGACCATTCTTTGGTGTTTTATGTATATTATCTTCCATCTTTTCTTCCTTAGGGAACTCTTGGGGGATTGATTTGGATGTTTGGACAAGGCTTTGGTCAGGCTCATCTAGGCGTACTGTATAAGTAGACACACTCTCAGATCTCAGCGCAAGAACAGAAGGTGGTGTTGATGTTGGATGTGGCCGAGGATCCCTGGATGCATTATGAGCTTGTATACCAAGAAAATCCTCTAGATTGGATCTGGATCCAGAGCAAGAAATGGGTGAGAGAGATGTATTTTCACTGAGTTCACAGTCATCTCTTTGTGGACTGGCTTTCATTACAGCAGAGGAGCATGAAATTATTTTGTCTTCCAAGGAGGCAGTGTTGCTGGATAGTTCAAAAGATAGTTCATTAGTGGCAGAAGGACCAGTTGTTGCTGATGCTGACTGAGTGGCAGGAGGGACAAGGGAGGCTGCAGATTCTACTGGAGAAGGTACACCGAGAGAGAGCTCAGGGGGATCAGGTCTGAATGTTGGAGGTGAATGGGGGGTTGGATTCAGGGAGGGGTCAGGGCTTAGGTCAAAAGGTGGTATACGACCTGAGCTAAGTGAAGCAGGTAAGCTGGAGGTTGCGGGACATACTGTGGGACCAGTGCTGTTAGCAAGGGATTCAGTATGTCTAGAATCTGATACTGTTTGTAGATCAGCATGTAATAACTGAACATCCATAGTGCTAGGGCTTATCTCTGAAGCAGAGAGCTCAATAGACTGGGGATGGGACAAAGTATCACATTCTGTTGAAGTATCAAGCATGTTCTCTGGTGGTAGCTGTCCTCCTAAATGCATGCGGATATGATGTTGCAGCACAAGGGCATTGGTAAACTTCCGTTGGCATAAGGGGCAAGAATTCTGGGCACGACTGTTTGGTGGGCGGGCTCGATGGGTGGCAAGGTGTGCTCGAAGGCTTCCTTTAGTTGAGAAGGAACGACCACATAGCTTGCAGGGGAAGGGTCGCTCACCTAAATGAGTAGCCTGGTGCAAACGCAACGCTCTTGGGCAGCTTAACACCCGCAGGCACACACTACATTGATTTGGGGCAAGTGTCCCAGCAGAGTTCATAAGTCCCAGGTAAGGTGACTCCTTGCTGAAGAGGGATGTTGGTATTTGGATTGTAGATGATGGAAGTGAGGTGACCACATTTGTACTGAATGTGCTTGTGCTCATTAAACCACTGCTGCTATAGCTTAATGCACCTGCTACACTATGGCTGCTGGTAGAAGTCTCCCCAATGGATGAAACCCAGTGTGACTGACTGTGTGGTTCTTTCTCTAACTTTTCCACCAGTCTCTGCAGCTTTGATGTGTCCGAGGTGGAAGTTGAGATGGAAGGGGCCGCGGATGAAGCTGTGAATGGGGATGTGATATGTTGTTGCGGGGATGGCAGAAATGATCCGGCTGGAGTTGTCTGCCTGAGAAACCCATGGCCTGGAAGATGGTGAGTGGAAGATGCTGGGAAGAAGATTTTGGGTAAGTTTGCAAGCTGTGAGTAAGCAGAATGGGGCAGCAGAGTAGGTATAGGTGGGGTGTTCTCATCAAAGCGCTGTTGTTTCACTCCTTTATATACCCCAGCAATGGAGGAGGTGGATGAGGCAGGAGCTGAAAGAAGGGTGGAGGCCAGAGAGGATGTTGATGAGGATGTTATTGAGGAGGTAGTGGATGTAGAGGCTGCAGCAGCCGCAGCAGCCGCAGCAGCAGCAGCACGGTTGAGCTGAAGGAGAGAGTGTGCAGTGGTCAGCAGAGCCAAATCAATACTAGGAGGCAGAGATGAGGGTGTGGCGCGTGTTGAGGCAGTAGTGCCCTCAAGACTGTCACCACACATATCATCCTCTTGCTGGATCTGATGCTTCTGAATAGCATTTGTATTGTTGGAGGTGACAGTTTGAGTTTGTGCTGATCCTCCCATTGATCCCCCAGTTACAGATGCAAAAAGTGAACAGGGAAACAACGAAAAAGAAAGTTCAGGGTTTTGTTCACGATGGCGCAAGAAGTGGACCTTGAGGTTCCCTCGTGTGGTGAATCTACTGAAACATACAGGGCACTGGTAAGGACGCTCCCCTGTGTGTGAACGCAAGTGTATTTGCAGGGATGAATCACTGCTGAAGAGTTTCCGACAAAATCGGCATGCATGATGCATACGCCCCGATGATAAGACAGGCGTACCTCCTTGAGCAGAGAGTTTTGGACCCTGTGAGGGGGCAGTAGGGACAGCAGCTGTTGATAGAGATTGGTTCGGGAAGGTAAGACTACTGTTTCCACTGGCTGCTGTGGTGTTGGATGATTTTTGCGATGATAGGCCAAGGGAAAGTGTGAGTGGATAGTTCGAGGCAGCAGGTGTGGGCATTGATGAGGATGTGGCACCACTTGTATGATTGGTGAAGTTTGCTGGAGTAACTACCCCACTGTCATACTGTGCCTTATGGGGGCGTAAGACATTTAAGAGAGGGTGGGCATGTTTGGAGGACTTGGAGGTGGTCTGAGGTGGTAGCAGGGATGAGAAACAGGCCAAAAGAGGAGCCACAGAGGTAGGGGGAGGTGATGACTTTGGTCGGGAGGTTCTGGGGTTGTTATCAGAACCTTTTAAACAAAGCTGTGGCAGAGATGGAAGTATGAATGGCTTTGAATCCACTTCACAAGATCCACCTCCCAGCCTCAGTACTTGCCTACAGATTTCCTCAGTCATCTGCATTTGATGGATTTGCCTCTGCTGCAGCACACGTAGCTCCTCCAAGATAAAAGCAATACTGACGGGTGCACATGCTGGGGCTGAAGGGACTGAGCTTGGGCTGGAAGAGGGTGTAACTGGACTTGGGGGACCCTGAGGCACAGAATTGGGGCTTCCAGGATGTGGAGGCACACAGAGAGAAGCAGCAATGGAGGATGATGAAGAGGTTGTGGTTGCTGACACGCCTAACTTTGGAGAAGCCATGGGTGATTGAGTGATGTTGTGGGTAGAGAGGACGGTTGGTGCAGTAGTAGTGATAGGCTGATTAGTAGAATGGGATGGTATGTCAGGAATTTGGGAAAGGTGAGACTCTGTTAGGTTTAAAGGAAATTGATTGGGCTGGCAGGGGATGTGAAAGATACGATGGCTTGGTCTGGTCAGAGGTGTTGTGAGCCTCTCAACCGGTGGGTTTAAAGTAGATTGGCAGCTTTGAGTTGTAGAGTATGAGGAAGAGCAGGAAGAGTTCTTTGCAAGAGTAGAGGTGAGGGACTTCACTGCCAACTGCTCCTCTAAGAAATTAGAGAGAAACTATTTATGCAACAATTTATGCCATACAAATACTAGTCTAGTCTAACGTTTAAAATCCAAGTCCAGTAAAAAACAAGAATAAAAACGGTAACAGGTCAGGAAACTGATACTAAACAGTTATATAGTTGAAAAGACACTCATACACTATTTTAATTTCAAATCATGAAACTGATTAAGGTAGCCACTACAATATCTAATAGGTATATAATAGAATGTACAGTTTGATTAATCATTCTAAATGTATTATTTTAATTAATTTAAATCAGTCATTAGGTAATTGAGTAAAGAGAAAATAGATTGTATAAATTTAATTACACAATTAGTTTTGTCATTTTATTTATTTTATTCTCGCTAGGTTCTTACATGATCATTGTTTGTCTGCCACATTATTGTTGTTATTGCACTTGTGAACTGACAAACCCAAATGTTTTTAGCCTTATGAACCTCATAACCCAATTTCGAATCTTTAGTTCTTTTCCTTTTATTTAGTTTGTTGTCGCCTTGATTGCTTCCAAATTGTTTTTACTCACTGCTTACACAAGCATCACCAAGGAAACATAGCATATGGGGAGGCTCACAGAAGAGGATACCTCTGGCTGACCTGTAACACTGTATTTCTATTAAATGCCAACCAAAGTATAGTATTGCTGTTCTAACCAAGGCTCCCATCAATGGCACCTACTGCGCCACTTAAACTCCCGTTATCATAAATCTTTTTTTAACATTTAACTTGTAATATTAAAATATATATATTTTTAATTAAAACACAATTTGTACTTTTTATTTGTACCTCTTTTTTAAGTCAGTCTTGCACATGGCTGTCTTCTCCTCTCTCTCTATCCCCTCACTCCCTCTGAAATCCCATCCCTTGACCAGCTTACAATGCTTTTAGCACCGCTAACAGCCAACTTTGTTTCCACAGCAACAATGAACATGGACAATGAACCTCGCCACAAAATTCCCAAACCTCTTCACTGACCCACCTACCCACCCTCTAAATTGTGTAAGTGAATATATTCCATTACATCCCATATATATATATATTTAAATCTTCTCTCCGAACCCAGCAAAGCATGAAAGGTCAGTGAGCCTTAGTGCCATGTCAACCACTAAAAACAACTAGATTGCTTAAAATAAGTGACCTTTAGCATTGGAGCCATATCCAGACACCAATGTGAATTTACAGAGGACATAATAGCATGAATACAAAATTAAATAGAGATACATTCACACTCATATACTAGGGAGAGATGCACAAAGAGTTTCCCATACTAATAGAACTCTAGAATTTAAGTCACAGATCAACACACTCTTATGCACGTACTTCCTGGCAGTTAATGCCTGACTGCACGACCACAAAGCCTCACAGAGACAATTAAGTTCCATGCCATTCCCGCTCAAGTGGCTCCTTCTTTTTCAATGTTGTCCACCTTTTTCCACAACCTTTTTCTAATTCCCTTTTCAAAACCCAGTTCAGCATATTACGCATCTCTGTTCCCTTTAGGTTTGCTTTGCTATTTGGTCTTCTCATTCTCACTAGCTATACAATATCGTGGGTGGTCTAAATTCTTAGCTTGGGTCAGAACAAGATGAAAGTACTAATTGGATATTCAACGGAAGCTGTTGGGATCTATGTATATGTAAATATTACGGAATTTCCTTTTATTTTTACTCTGCTTCATTTTACTTTTCTTAACTAGATCAGATATTTTAAACGTATGAATCTATTAATGTCACAGCAAATATCTCGAATGGCATTTGCAAGATGGCTCGCTGGCAGAAACAATGGAGCTTCTCTTACTAAACGGTAAAACATTTCTCACCATGTTGAAGTAGCCACGAAGTGTTGTGGATAGGGCTGAAAAAGTGCTGAGGTCTTTTCTGTTTCCGGCGTGACATGATGCAGGGGAAAGTCAATGTCTAAATGGCCCATGGGTTGAATCAGACTGAAAATCTTTCTCTTTAAACTAAATTACAGTAAGTCTCACTGCATTAGTTCTGAGAAACAATAAAAAATCCATGTTTCATTTATATAGAGAGCTACAAGGCGAAAGGCCAAGTGCATACATGAGCAAGCAACGTCTCAAAAGTGAACTAAGCACTTGGCAAACTAAATCTGTGTCTATTCAGTGTCTAACTAAAATCCAAAGACAACTCTCCACCTCCTTTTCCCTGTTTCTCTCTCAAACACAGTCTCGGCTTGTTCTCTCTGCATTTGCATTCAAATAACGCAGAACACCACCTACTCATGCATATACCCCTCCTTTCTCTTACACCCCCAAGTTTTAAGGCGTTCCCCTAAACCTGTTTTTAAGTCTCAAGGCATTCCCCTAAACCTGTTTTTAAGTCTCAGGATTGAGTATTTAATAATTAGACACCAAGAGCATGTAAGGCTGAGATACCATATAATTGTAACCTGTTGCCAAAAAATGGCAGGGGACCAAATGTATTCATAGTTATCATATCGTGTTATATTGTTTTATAATGTCATATTCTCAGTTATGTGATTGCCTTTTTAAATCTATCTCAAATATGACTGTAAACTTTAGCTCCTTAATGTAATGCATTCAACAGGCCTGCATTAAGTTCATTAGAACTTAAAAGGACCTGCAGAGATTCTCACGTCAACGGCATTACTGTATAATTAAAATTTAAGCCAAATAATAGAATTTGAAACAATATCTACATTTTGATTGTCTATAATACAGATGTGGCATGTTTTCAGGTGAGTCCATTTCAGTAGCATAATCCAATGTCATGGTATTTATTTTAGAAAACTATAATACATCCTTGTCCTCCTCAACAGTATGATGTATTTCATGTGCATGTTTTTATTTATTTATTTATTTATTTATTTTATTTGGCTTTCACAGCATTTGGTTAACCACATATTCCATTTTACATTTATATTATTATATAATTTGTATAAAAACTCAAGACGTTATTTTTAAAATAATATGAATGCCAAAACACAATAAAGTGTTTAGCTAGCATTTCAATTTATGCTATAATACACCTCGTAAAATTCTTGTACAAATGTCATAATTACGTCAGCAAAATGCTCGCGGGAACTACAGCTCTACTGTACGCGCGACCTGTTGCGTCCTCCGGCGCGCTCTATGATCATAACCAATTATGATTCATATTTCTTATGACTACATGAAATACTTTGACGTAACTGACATTTGGAGTCTACGGATTGTAAATGGTATAAACACTTACCAGCAGACGATAATCTTTCTCGGTTGTTTGTGAAATTAGGGTAGATTACGTCGTACAGTGTCTGGGTCGTAATATCATCATTGCTGTTCCGGCATTTTGCCACCGTGATGCGCAGTCGGCTTTGACAGCACGCAGTTCGACATCTAAATTATTTATTTGCTGTACTGTCGTTACACTGTATATTGTTGTAGTCGTGACTGGTCACTTCTCACCCATTGTTCAGTGTTTGGTTTGATGGCACATTGCGATTTCGTAAAGTGATATTTCGCTATTCCTGTCATTCCCACAGTCATCCCCTCCCTCGCTGCTCTGCTTCCTTTGTATTTGGTAAAAATGGCCCTCTCCCCGGCCTGAGCCTTTGTTGAGCACACTAGCGCTGCGGCATCGACGGATGTCTGTCTGTGAGTCTGTCGGTCCAATCCGGACACTGTCTCCGCAGAGTAATTAACCAGCCATTACGAATCATGTTTGGTTTTTAACTGCCTCATGTGCGAGGCCTGTACGTTTGCCTGAGGTCTGTGACACAATTTTCTTTTTAAGATTATGTAATCTGGTAATAATTCTTAGGCTATTATGAAAAAAATGCATTTTATATGAGAATGGTGTAAATATGTCCAGGTGTTGTTCGCGTTGAATTTCACATGTGTTAGCCATAATATTGGAGTTGTACAAAAACTGTTCAGTTTACTGTGACACTGAGTAGCTACGTTGCTAACAAGTTGCTTAAAAGGACTACAACTACCACAAGGATGTGGATTTATGTGCTTGATGAGCTGGACAATGGTTGTAGTCCATGAATAACATGAAGGAGAGCAGGGCATAACACTTTTTGTCTTTCTCAGTTTGTGTAAATCGATTTGGTGTTAAGAGTATTTCCCCCCCACATTAATTCTGCACGTCTAGTAAAATGATGTGGTCTTGCTTCATTAATACAGTTGAAAAAATACACTTTTTTTTTTATTTACCCCAAAAGAATGGAAATGTAACAACATGACCCATGTGAGGGGTACTTTGTTACATGACCCTATTACTGCTTAAAATGTTATCTGATCTAATACAAATATATATTAGCCAAACTAAAATATTTGGTCAATAGAATACAATTATTAACTTTTTTATATAAAACAATGGACATTTTCAAATATTTCAAAATAAAGGAATTTTTGAGTTTGGAAAGGAACATACCAAAAGCACACAGCTACAGTATAAAGTATTATTCAAAACATGATTATTTCTGAACATTGACACTCTACTGTTCAGAAATTTGGGATATGTAAGACTTAAAAGAAGTCTCTTATGCTTACCAGGGCTGCATTTATTTTATCCAAAATAGAGTAAAAACAGTATTATTGTGAAATAAAATAACTGTTTTCTATTTGAATATGTTTTAAAATGTAATTTATTCCTGTGATGGCAAAGCTGAATCTTCAGCATCATTACTCCAGTCTTCGGTGTCACATAATCCTTCAGAAATCATTCTAATATGCTGATTTGGAGCTCAAGAAACATTACTATGTTGAAAACAGTTGTGCACAATTTATTTTTAGGATTCTTTGATGAATAGAAAGTTCAAAAGAACAGTATTTATCTGAAATAAAAATCTTTTGTAACATTATACACTACTGTTAAAAAGTTTGGGGTCAGTACGATTTTATTCCTGCGTTTTAAAGAAAATAAGAAATTAATATTTTATTCAACAAGGATGCATTCAATTGATAAAGTGATAGTAAATGCATTTATAATGTTACAAAAGATTTCTATTTCAGATAAATGCTGTTCTTTTGGACTTACTATTTATCAAATTTTTTTACAAAATTGTAAACTGTTTTCAACAAATCGTACTCGGTTACTAACGTAACCTCGGTTCTCTCTAGAAGAGGGAACGAGTACTGCGTAAGATATCTTACGCTAGGGGAAAATCCTTTTCCGCGAGATATTGAAGCCAAAAATTATCCTTAATTTTGTAATAATGCAAAACGCGTTGCAGCAGCAATGCAGACATAGGCGAGACAGCTCGCGCGCCTATTGGCTGCTCTGCGGCAACTGCAGCAGCCTATCGAGCGAGGCCTGGCGTGACGTCAGACCCAATCAGGGCACTTCGCGCCCGCTGCGTCACGTCCCGCCGAAATGGGCGTGGTCTAGGCCTATAAATATCGCTCGCAGGCAGCTATTATCTGGTTTTTCATCATCGAAGCAACCAGAGCGTGTGCATGCACGGCAAGATACGCAGTACTCGTTCCCTCTTCTAGAGAGAACCGAGGTTACGTTAGTAACCGAGTACGTTCTCTTACGAGAGGTCTCTCGTACTGCGTAAGATATCTTACGCTAGGGGACCCAGTGTAAAACGCCGTGCATGCTGAGATCTGACACCAAAGACCCAAGGGCGAAAGCCCGGGGTACATATAGTGCACAATCACTCAGTGAACTCACAGAGAGTCCGGGAAGAAGGAGGGGTGCAGCCTCACTTTTCCACATAAAGTAGCGTCGAAGGGACGCAAATTTCATCATACAGACAGGGCGGGGTACGGCCTGAACTGATGTGAAAAAATGTGGGTCTTACACAGTTTGCCCAGCTTTAAACTGTCGAAAATTGAGCTGTGCTCAGTAAACGCAGCATTCTGAGCTGAACGCATCAGGTCAGATAATACTGGTAGTTTAGACCGACAGCAGCCTGGCCTGCAGGGCGGGAACCTCTAGGTTATAAAACCTTATAAATGTAGACGGGGAGGCCCAGCCTGCCGCCATACAAATATCTTGCAAGGCAATCCCACTTGACCAAGCCCACGAAGAGGCCATGCCTCTTGTGGAATGCGCTCTGACACCCAAAGGGCACTGCATGCCCTTGGAGGCGTATGCCAGCGCTATAGCATCAACTATCCATCTGGATAGGCTCTGTTTCGACGCGGCTAGTCCCTTAGAACGTCCGCTAAACGAAACAAAGAGCTGTTCCGTCTGTCTGAAAACAGACGAGCGAGACACATAAGCTCGTAATGCCCTGACTGGGCAAAGGAGGCTCGCGTCTCTTTCCTCATCAGGGACCGGTAGGGCTGACAGAGAGATAATCTGCGCCCTAAACGGTGTGTTGAGGGATTTTGGAACATAACCGTGCTTAGGTTTGAGTATAACTTTTGAGTCATTGGGCCCAAACTCCATGCACGCCGCGCTCACAGAGAGCGCGTGCAGATCCCCTATGCGCTTCACCGAAGCGAGAGCCAGCAAAAACACCGTTTTGAAAGACAGGTGTTTCAAATCGATTGACTGTAAAGGCTCAAATGGCGCACCTTTCATGGCTTCCAGAACCGTAGAAAGGTCCCATACGGGGACTGAGGGAGGTCTGGGAGGATTCAGTCTCTTAGCTCCTTTAAGGAAGCGGATGACTAAATCGTTCCTTCCTATTGACTGACCAAGCGTTGTTTCTGAGAACGCTGCTATAGCCGCCACATAAACTTTGAGCGTGGAGGGGGCCCTGCCCCCATCCAACAGCTCTTGTAGGAAGGAAAGCACCTCCGTCACATCACAATTTGTGGGTGACACACCACGGGCTGTGCACCAGCCCGAAAACACTGACCATTTCGAAGAATAGAGTCGTCTTGTAGACGGAGCTCTAGCCTGCGTGATCGTGTTTAATACTCCTTTAGGGAGTCCAACATGTACCCGTTGATGGCCCAGACATGAAGGGACCATAGTTCCGGGTGAGGATGCCAGATCGAGCCGCGGGCCTGTGAGAGGAGATCTCTCCTCACTGGTACTGGCCACGGGGCAGTACTTGCTAACTGCATCACGGCTGGGAACCAAGGTTGGTTTTTCCAGAACGGTGCTACCAGCAGTACTGAGCATCCTTCTTCCCTGATCCGTTCTATCACCTGAGGCAGGAGAGAGACGGGGGGAAAAGCATAGAGCGGGCGGCGGGGCCACACATGGGCCAGCGCGCTCCTGCTCTTGGAGAAAAATTCTTGACAATGAGCGTTTTCTTGAGACGCAAACAGGTCCACTTCCGCTCTGCCGAATTTCTTCCACAGCAGTTGGACTGTCTGTGGGTGTAGAGACCATTCGCCTGCCGGAACATTGTTCCTGGACAGTCTGTCCGGTCCTAAATTCAAGATCCCTGGCACGTGCGCTGCTCTGAGCGAGCGCAGGTTGCACTGAGCCCATACCAGGAGGCGTTCTGCCAGCCTGTACAGTTTCTCGGATCTGATGCCGCCCTGGCGATTTATGTAGGACACCACAGACATGTTGTCCGAACGGACCAAGACGTGGTGACCTTTTATTTGGGGACAAAAATGCGTCAGCGCGTTGTCTACTGCCAGCATTTCGAGGCAGTTTATGTGCAGGAGCTTCTCCCGTTCTGACCACTGGCCGAAGAACGGTCTGCCCTCGAGCAGCGCTCCCCATCTCGAGGTGGACGCGTCCGTGGACACCACTTTCACCCTCGAGGAAGTCCCCAGGCTTACACCTGATTGGTACCAGTCGTTCGCTTTCCAGGGTTTCAGAGCTGTAACGCATTTCTGATTGACCCTGAGGCGAAGCAAACCGGGTGCCCACGCTTCGCGTGGGACTCGCGCTTTCAGCCAAAACTGCAGCGGGCGCATGCGGAGCAGACCCAGCTGGAGCACTGACGATGCTGAGGCCATGAGACCTAGCATCTTCTGAAATTTCTTGAGCGGGACAGACGCGCCGCAGCGAAAAGAGTTCTCTGTGCGTCGAATGTCTACCGCGCGCTGTTGTGATAGTTGCGCTATCATGGATAGTGAGTTCAGTTCTGTGCCCAGGAAAGATATTTTCTGACTGGGTGACAGGGAGCTCTTTGCCCAATTGACACTCAGACCCAAATCCTCGAGGTGATCGAGTAAAATGGTCGTGTGTTCTATGAGCACTGCGCGAGATTGCGCTAGAATCAGCCAATCGTTCAAATAGTTCAGCACTCGCATGCCTCTCATTCTGAGGGGTGCGAGCGCCGCATCCATGCACTTCGTAAATGTACGGGGTGCTAGGGACAAACCGAACGGCAGGACTGTGTACTGATATGCCTGGCCCTCGAAGGCGAATCTCAAATATCGCCTGTGACGTGACGCTATCTGTATTTGAAAATACGCGTCTTTCAGATCTATTGACACAAACCAATCTCCTTGGCGAATCTGCACAAGGATTTGCCTGGTCGTGAGCATCCTGAACTGTCGCTTCACAAGCACTTTGTTCAGTTGCCTTAGATCTAGTATGGGTCTGAGACCCCCGTCTTTTTTCGGTACCAGGAAGTATCTGCTGTATAGCCCTCCCTCGCTCTGATCTTGAGAGAGAGGTTCTATGGCCCCTTTGCTCAATAGTTTCGTCACTTCGGCTCGAAGTAGATGTGCTACTTCTGTTTTTACCGTGGTCTCGACGCGCGCCACATAGCGGCGAGGGCGTCGGCGAAACTGCAGCGAATAGCCTCTTTCTATAATGTTCAGCACCCACTTCGAAAACCCCGGGTAGCTTTGCCCATGCGTCTGCATGGATAGCTAGGGGTCGAATACGAAGCGCGCTCCGCTCGCTCAGCGATGGGGAAGCTTCGGTGTGCTGTAACACAAGCGTGTCGCTCGTGACATTTGAGGCATGGGGCGCGCTGATGACAGCGGGCAGATTGCCCGCGCTCGACTCCTCTGCGGTGGTTAACCGCGAGGGGGAGGGCTGGGCGGTTCCCGTGGGAACTGTCATGTCTATGTGTGGATGTGGGCGCGGGACAGCGGGCACATTTATCACACCGAAAGCATCGTTCGCTTGCGTGAAGCGAGTGCACGTTGGTTTCGTTTTTACAGAAACCGTGAGACATGCATAACGTGGTGTTAGTGGGCACATTCACCATGTTTGAAGCGCAATCGGTCTGAGCCGATTCATGTGCGCGAGCCCTGTGTGACGGGCTGTGCTTGTGTGTAGAGATGGGCACTGGGCAGTGGGCATTCTTCTTACACATAAAGCACCATCGGCCGTGGCCGGGACACCAGAAAAATACACACTTATGGGATTTATCTGGGTAGCCGTAAAAACGGCGTTTGTGTGCAGGCAAGCGGGTGACAGAACCGACTTGTTTACTGCAGGATACACTGGAACAGTCACATTTACTGGAACTGAACGAGCGAGAAGTTGCCATAGAAACAGAGAGCGTCAACATGCTGGCGTTTATTGCAGGCCTGCGTGCATTACAACAGGCTTGTTCACTGCAATATTGACATTTCCAGTCGCCTGAATTCCAGAGGGGAATGGGAAATGTATAGGAAAAAGGAGGTTGGTCCGTCCGCAGCGGGACCAGAAAAACTCCCTTTTTTCCTTACGCCAGTGACGCACGGAACACCATAGAAACGGTGTTTGGGTGCAGGCGAGCGGGTTGTACAACGCGCTCGTTGGCTGCAAAATACACATCTGCAGTCGCCTTTTCAGGGAACTGACAGAGCGAGCATTGACGGCATAATTTTATCTGCCGGTAGACCCGGGGATCGAACGCGGGTCTCTCGCGTGCAAAAACCTGAGAGTCTGCCACTGGGCCACAGGGGGAGACACATTGTAACTCAGTTAGCGCGAGTATTATAAGAGAGCGTCAACGTGCTGGCGTTTGTTTGCAGGCATGCGTGTCTTACAACAGGCTTGCTCACTGCAATACTGACATTTCCAGTCGCCCGAACTTCAGAGGGGAATGAGAAATGTACGAGAAAGAGGAGGTCGGTCCGTCCGCGGGGGGACCAGAAAACGCTCTTTTCTCCTTTCGCCAGTGACGCACGGAAACCATAGAAACGGTGTTTGGGTGCAGGCGAGCGGGTTGTGCAACGCGCTCGTTGGCTGCAAAATGCACGTCTGCAGTCGCTTTTCAGGGAACTGACAGAGCGAAGCATTGGCGGCATAATTTTAACTGCCGCTAGACCGGGATTCGAACTCCGGTCTCTCGTGAGAAAAACCAATGATTCCGCCACTGAGCCACAGGGGGGAACGCAAAGGTTTTCGGATGCACGAGCATATAAGAGCGTCACATGCTTTCTTCGGCGTATGCTTGCAGGCGCGCTTGTATTAAAACAGGCTCGCCTGCTGCAATATTGATATTTCCAGTCGCATGATCAGGGAACTGGGAATATGTATGAGAAATTGAAGGTCAGTCCATCCTCGGAGGGACTAAAAAACACATCTTTCTCCTTTCGCCGGTGAGTGACGCATGAATGGGGCGCAGAAGGCAGGGTAGCTTTCTTATAACGTAAAGAAAAACTAACCCCGACCGTCCGCTTCCAGCCTCCCTTGTGAGCGGCGCAGTTTGCGCGGCTTGAACAGAGGGAGAGAGAAAGCTAGCCCCGTGACCGCCCGCTCCTGACATCCTCTGTGAGCGGCGCGGTGTGCGCGGCTCGAACAGAGGGAGAACAGGTATCGTCCCCCAAGCAGGCAAGGCAAGCGGGCGAACCGGCAAGCTTTGCGGGTTGGGGGGGGGGGGGGGGGGGTTGGAGGAGCAGTCTCGGAGAAGGATGCCAGGTGAGTCCTCAGAGTCACCATAGGCAGTACCTAACTCGCAGTGAGGGCAGTCGCCGTCAGCGAGTGCGAGAGCTGCGTGATCAGGAAAAGGGGCGTCTTGAAAAAGACGCCCAGCTCTTTTAGTGCAATGGGAGTGTGTGTCGCGGCGGCGAGCACACACACATACATAAACACAGTAGTAGAGAAAGGATATAATGCCGGAAAGCGCAGCAGGAAGGCAAGGAAGGCGGCGCGGCCAGCGACTTCAGTGACTCGTCCCGCTGAAGGTGCTCTCTGTCAGACGGCGCGGCTTCTAATCCAGCTCCAGCGATGCGTGTGCTTCGCTTGAAGGATGAAAAATCAGATAATAGCTGCCTGCGAGCGATATTTATAGGCCTAGACCACGCCCATTTCGGCGCGAAGTGCCCTGATTGGGTCTGACGTCACGCCAGGCCTCGCTCGATAGGCTGCTGCAGTTGCCGCAGAGCAGCCAATAGGCGCGCGAGCTGTCTCGCCTATGTCTGCATTGCTGCTGCAACGCGTTTTGCATTATTACAAAATTAAGGATAATTTTTGGCTTCAATATCTCGCGGAAAAGGATTTTCCCCTAGCGTAAGATATCTTACGCAGTACGAGAGACCTCTCGTAAGAGAACAGCATATTACAATTTAAAAAGCAAGCCTTTAATTTATTTTTTTATTTTTTTAAATAGACAATTCAAATATCCAATGTGGATTGACACAGAAGGAAATGAAGGGAAATCTCGTACACACTTGAAAGTCCTTGGATCCCCTGAGTATGTTGTCAATTCCCTGAAAAAAACAAAGCTACAAGATTTTTTCTACTGCACCAAATATTTATATTTATTCATTTGTTTATTTAATGCTTTTATTATTTCATACGTTCTATAAAACACTTACAATGTTGACCTTGCATTCTTGATTTTTATGTAAATCAATGCAAATCAATTTGTCCAAATGTGACTGACTGACAAATGTGAGAAATGCCATGCTTTTATTAAAGTGCCCCTATTATGGTTTTTCGAATATTCCATTTCATGCAGTGTGCAATATGAAAAGAAGTCACTCTGAATTGACTAAACGAGTCGTCAGAAATTCAAATCACAATCAGTTACGATTACACGTCACAAGATAATTTACAATGCTTCTCAGAATCACAACCTTTAAGTATGATTAATTATTGATGTATATATTTTCTACCCGGTGTTCAAATAATTGAGTTTTGTTTTTTATATTGTGCATGTCTCCGGCTAATCGGCTTACTCACGTTATCACTGTCATACTGAAATAGTTAAAGAGGGTTAGTTCACCCAAAAATGAAAATTCTGTCAGTAATTACTCACTCTCATGTTGTTCACACCCCGTAAGACTTTCGTTCATCTTCGGAACACAAATTAAGATATTTTGATGAAATCTGAGAGATCGATATCTGCCATCCCAGAAAAGTTAGTAAAGACATCGTTAAAATAGTCCAAGTGACTGCAGTGGCTCAATCTTAAGTTTATCAAGCGACGAGAATACTTTTTGTCTAAACTGCCTCTATTGAAATGTACTGTATAATACTTTATTATACTATATCTTGATTTATTCTACATAAATATCAGTGTTGATTAAACAGTCACCATGTGACATTTATTTGCTTTAATTTCTTTTCCTCACAAATCCCTCATATTGCTTCTGTAAAGAACAGGTCATGTGATGGCTTAGCTGTTCTCTGTGTTGAGAGGTCAGTCAGTCAGTCTGGTTAAGAAGACACTGCAGGATAAGCCAGCTGCCCCATTCGCACACTCTTACATGTACATTTTGGCCGTGCTTCTGTATGAAAACATCCAGCTTTCACAAAAGGCTGCAGGACACAAAGGGTAAGTCTATTTTTCCCCCCCAGTTTTATATAGGCTAGGATATGCATCATAATGCTAACGTTAATTGTAACCAACTAATTCAGGTCAGAGGGCCACTGAGTAGGTGATCTCTTGATTCCCCAGTTGGATCTGGTATTGTCTGCAGAGAAAACGTTTGGGTCAAATAGGGCAGATTTGTTGAGATTTGACAACGGTGAAGTGTCATTTCTGCATGTCTGTGCCCTCAGCGAAACCAAACGGAATTGCAAAATGAATCACCGATTTCAAACAGTTTCCGAACACTCTTCCATTGCTCTTCAAACAAATCTCATCCCAATCGTTGGGATACTCAACAAACTGCATTGTTCTGATAGTGCCAGTGTTTACACTTTTTGGAGGAATAAACCTAAAGAGTGACTTAACGTTGTCAGCATATTAATTTACATAGACAAAAAAAAAAAAAAACCTTTTATGTAATATCTTAATGACTTTATTAGAAATTCATAGGAGATTACCTCATTTATCTGGTAGTCAAATAGAACAGCTTTCTAAGAATAGTTGATTAGGAGGCAGATTAACTGAATAGTAAGCTACGGTAATTAGTTTGTGCCAAATGGGTCTGTATAAATCCATGTGCCACGATTTGACTTCTTATGAGTCACCAATCATTTTCTTGCTTCTTCTTAAGTGGGCACTATTAAAATGAGTAAATTATTATAATTAAGTTATTATTAAAATGAATTGTTCACAAATTTACAGCTGCAATGGGCTCCATGGAAGAAGAGCACACATGCCCTATGTGTCGCAACCTGTTTTGTCGAGCTCAACCCTTTCCCTGCGGCCACAGCTTTTGCCCGCCCTGTGCGCAAGAGGCCTGGACCCAGAGTGGCAAGCGAAGATTTGCATGCCCACAATGCCTGGAGGAGCAGAGGCTGGTTGTGTGTGACTGTTGTCCGGAAGACGAGGGTGACGAGGTTCAAGCAGCTGTGAAGACCTGCCTGCGATGTGAGGTCTCTCTGTGTGAGCAGCATCTGCAGCCACATCTGCATCGGCCAGCTTACAGCACTCACATGTTAGTGGAGCCATTGATGGACGTAACCCGCCGCAGGTGCCCCACCCATCAGGAGGTATTCCGGTATTACTGCATGGATGATAGGGAGTATATCTGCCAAGACTGTATTCTGGAAGGACGGCATGCTCAACACCAGGTCAAAGGGGTGAGAAAAGTGGAGGAGGAATACAAAGTAAGTTATTAGATCTATTGCTGTTTAAGTGAAAGCCCTGTTGTAGGATTTTTAATGTCCTGGGACTGTTTACTCTGCTTTACACCGGTTTATTGTCTTTGTAAAATCAGACACATCCCACCATGCAAAAAGTAATTTCCAGGACTTCATATCCCCTACTCAAATAAAAAGAATAATACTACATTATTATATTATATTATATTATATTATATTATATTATATTATATTATATTATATTATATTATATTGCATAAGCTGCGTGACACGGGTTTGTTTGTTTGTGTGCTGAAAGTAAAAGTGATGTAGGCTAGAGTGTCACGAAATAAGAGGATCTTGACCGTCACAGGAGACGCGTTTGAAACGCATTTTAGACAGGTGTAAACGGTAATGTGTCTTGCTGAGTACTTGTGATCGGATCACCGAAAACTCATCTTAATAGGAGGAAACAGGGTTTCTCACTCACTCGATTTCTGGGATATTGTGAATAATTTGCAGGCTTCAGTGAGCCGCTATCACTAGCTGTGTCCCAATTCAGAGGCTGCATCCTTCAAAGGCCACGAAGTTCGGACCGAGCGTTGTTAAATGGGACGGTCTAGCCTACGGAGGATTGTTCTTGTTGCCTAACTGTGACAGCTGTCATTAATGAGTGGCAGTAATGTTTATACTGGACTTTTTGGAAAAGTTATATTAAACTATCTGCAAACAAAACAGGGCTCACAAACTGTCTAAATATGTTCACCATGGTCCATTTCTGTACATAATAAAGAGTATAAACTACGGTATATATAATCACATCTTAGTAAGATATGTCAACATTTGAATGGCTTAAAGATTTTTATTTTTACATTTGTATCATTAGATATTTGAGTAAGCTGAAACCCAAAACGTATGTTTAAAAGTGTAATTTGGCAATTTCTCTCAAAAAAATCCTGTCATCACTAGCGCACATTGAATTCTTGGGTAGACAAGGTTGCGAAGGATCCATCTGTTGTATCCTCCATTGCCTCGGACGAAGGACGCATTTAGAGGCAGGATTTGAAAGAGCCTTTGAATTGGGACTCCTCCTCGCAGTGTTAAAAGTGTAAGAAACAGTTGTCTAGCTACAAACCAATCATAAAAAGGGGCGCCATAATGAGGGGAGGATAGGGCCCTCTCCCAAATGGCACACTTATATGCACTTACAGTCTTATGGACATACAGTGGCCGTTGCGTGATTGTGAAGTCCAAGTAATCAGCAATCGTATGATTCATTCATTCTTTGTTGATGCCAGGTTTGGGTTATGCACTAATTTTCTGTCATGGTCTGTGGACCCCTTAAATTAGCCATGGCCACTCCATGTATAAAACACTTGTTTCTTCACTGGTGAAACATAACCTGAATACCTAGGATTAATTTGTATAACCCAAGGTATATCCCAAATATTGAAATATTGTGAAACATAAAAGACAATGAAGGAGTCTGTTAAACCAGGGTTCAAATTTTCCTGTAATATTTTATAGGTCAAATTACAGAGCCTGTTCGAGAAAGCAGAAGAGAAAGTAAAGCAAGGTGAAATTATTCTTCAAGAACATCAAAATGCTTGTCGCGCCATCGTTGTAAGTTCAAGCATCTTTGGTGTCTCATATCAAATAAACAAATTATTCCTAACCTGAAGTATAATGATTAATGGTCAGGATTTCATATAACTGAATGCATGCATTATGTGTGTTTATTTTAGGAGGACTCCTCTGTGAGTGATGTCTCTCAGGTGTTACAGATGGGCTCAGCCCTGCAGACTGTTGTGGGGCGACTAGTGTCGGCTGTAATAAACATCACTGAGCAGGAGAGACAGCAGGCCACGGAGAGGGTGCAGGAACACTGCAGCAGGGTGAGAGAAGATCTAAACCAAACTGAGAGCATCCACCGCTTCCTCGGCTCCCTGCTGGACGAGAGAGACCCCTTCCTGTTAATTTGGGTATGAGGACATACTTCATGATAAAGGTGATGCAGTGATGATGTGTAGAGGACAACTAAAATGAGAAGCCAAAGTGTCCTTTCCATTTAAATTTTTTCCACCTATTTGATGTTTTGGTTCCAGGTTAAATGCGCATAAAACCTCATTTACCACACGCTGAAAACAATATAACATTTAGTTTATGTTTGTATTATCATCATTCTATTCAAATAAAGACACATCAAAGTCTAATGAAATGTATGCATTTTTAAACTTTATTTTTTACTTCCTTTACATTAAAATAATTAATACAATAATACATTAAATGCATATTTTGTGTAGATTTTATTTAATTATAGAGCTGTTGTTAATCACCTTTTATGGTCAACAAATGCCCCTGAGAATGGCATTACATAGCCATCAAAAATTAGATGACAGAAAGACATGAACGACAGAATTATGTGCTAGAAAGAGCATTGTATGCGGTTTATAAAACGTACAGATAAGTTAATTTGTTTATTGCCTTATTAACATGTTTAATGTATCCACAGGCTTAGTTATAGCATCATATATCACTTACTCTACAAAGGGTCTTTACAGATGTCATTCAGAATAAAAGAGACTAAAATGAGAGATAATTTTGCGATTGTTCATATAGTTCTACTTTTTCACAGGCATACCAAACAGAGGATTCACAGTGAGTCTTTAGATAAACTGTGATTGTTTTAGTGTGTCGTGGAAATATCTTGTGATTTGTGAATGCAGTTGTATGTTAGTTTTGAATTTTAATCAAAGTGTGTGTAGCCTATGGCCTGGTTTCACACAGAGTTTAGATTAAGCCAGGATTAGGCCTTAGTTCAATTAGGACATTTAAGTAGCTTTTATAAACATGCCTTAGAAAATAACATTACTGGTGTGCATCTTGAGACAAAACAATGACACTGGCATATTTTAAGATTTGTCAGTGCAAGTTGCTTCCAGTTAAAACAGCGTTTTAATCTGGGTCTGTGAAACCGGGGGTAAAAGTTTTACTGTATTAGTCACTTTCTTCTTTCTTGCAGGATGATGGCAGATCTCAACTCCCCTCTGTTCACACCGCCTCAACCCAGCATGAATAAGAAACGTGTCTTAGAGAATGTGGAAAATAAATACAGAGAATTCATAGCTGAGACCCTGCACTGCCTAATTGAGCTCAAGAGAGATCTCTGTGCGTATTATCATTCATACAAGTCCATGATGCCCCATGGACATTTAGATTTGTTAAGTAATTTAATTCCAGCAAACCTAAGCATGATCAATATTTTCAGTGTGTTGTAACAGTTTACAGTAGCATTATTGCTTCATTTGCCTTGTTCAATAGTGCCATCTAGTGGCTACATTTCTAATGCCTGTTTCTCTTTGTTATTTAGTAAGCAGCCCATTAACCTTGGACAAAAACTCAGCCCATCCACTCCTAAATATCTCTGAAGACCTACGCTCAGTGATGAGGGTAAAAAAACGTTTGCCTGTCCCTGAGCATCCTGACCGCTTCGACCACTGGTCTCAGGTGGTCTCCTGTCAGATTTTTTCTTCAGGAAACCATTATTGGGAGCTGGAGGTGGAGGGTTTCTGGGATATAGCAGTGACTTACCACAGCATTGGGAGAAAAGCAAAAGAGGGCACGGCCTTTGGCTGCAATAAGGTATATTGTGTATTAGGACCCTAATACAGGGGTTTTCTAACTTTTTGATGCCACAGACCCCCAAATATGAAGATCTCCAAGATGAATTTATGTTCATTCATAATAATTGTGTACAATTTTGAAATCTCATTATTTATGATCAGTGGATAGAAACCAGATGGAATAATGTCTATTTTTAACACATTTTAATCATTATTATTATCTAATATTTTTTTAAATGTAACATTTAGATTTTTTTTTGATTCATCGTGATAATATTTTCTCTGAAAATGTATCTTAATTCAAATTATATACATATGAAACTTTTTTATAAGCATCTAATGTCAATGTTAGTTGATTTTCTGTTATCTTGCTCAGATATCCTGGAGCCTGACACAGCAGCATGACAGGAAACTTGCTGCCTGGCATAACCGAAAGAAAACCCAACTCTCCGTAAAAATGTCAGGCAACCATTTGGCAGTGGCTCTGGACTATAACTCTGGCTCCATCACCTTTTCAGAAGTAGGATCGGCTTCCACCCTGCTCCCCTTGCACAATTTCAGCACCAGCTTCACCCAGCCCGTCTGCCTGGGCTTTGGCCTCTACAAACCAGAGCTGAACAGCAGGGTCACCGTCCTCAAGAAAATATGACTGCATTTACCTCTCGGATTTGGGTGAAGATGGGAAGAGTTATGTTTCTTGATGGATATATCATGGTCTGGTTGAAAAGGTAGACTTTATTTTTCCAAGTTTTAGTTTTTCATTTTCTTTTATAATTTAAGTCTTGATGTTGAAAAAACCTAGTCTAATCTTTTATAACTGCGGTTTTTCATCATCATGTTTTCACTCAGATTTTAAGGGCAACGGAGATCCTGTGCATCTTTCTGCATTTGACAGCAATTCAAAATTAGCAACATATAAATCTATAATATTTACTTCTAGTATAGTAGATATTTTTGGCCGTGAGCGCAGAATGACGTGTTCGGCTGTTCATCTAGTGGACGTTGTTTTCATGCGCTTGCACATGCGCTGTTCAGTGCTGGGTAGATTACTTGCAATTGCAAATTGTACCTGTTACTGATTACAAATTACATGATGAAAATTGTAGTTAGTAACATAATCTAGATTATTAATTTTAGGTAATGTATTCTGACAACTTTTAGGGGCCATTTACACGACACCGTTTTAAACTGAAAACTGAAAAGTTTGACCGTTCATTTTCACGACAATAGAAAATGCAAACTTTAGCAAACGGGTCTCAAGAAGAAGAATTAGGGAGAATCAACAAATTATGAATATACCATTTATTCACACAATGGTATATTCATAATTTGTTGATTCTCCCTAATACTTCTTTTTATCTTCTTTTAACCCCCCTGCAGTCTTTCATTGAAAATATTTGCTGTCTCTTTGTTTTTTTAATGTAGTATCAATATGGTACAGAATAATACCATTCATATCTAATAAACGAGTAAGGTCAAAAGTAATCTAAGGGTACGTTTGCACGACAATGATGTACTAAAAACAGAAAGGTTTTTCCTTTGCGTTTTTCGTTTACAGAGGACAATGTTGTCAAAATGATCCTGTTCACATGGATTCGCGAAAACGGTTAAAAATGCTGTATGCAAGCCAGGACAGTAGCCTAGATGGTGATATCACTTTGTAAAGAAAAACTAGGTGCATGACGTCACCGTTTTTGTAGTTTACACAGAGACAATAATGGTGTTTTCAAAAACTTGCACTGTGAAAACCGTTTTCAAAAGTTTGCATTTTCTGGCCCCCAAAACACTATGTCTATGTATATGAACACATATTGTCTATGTACCGGTAGTCATCATGTAATCCATAAAAAAGAAATTGTAATCTGATTATGATCATTTTTAAAATGTAATATAATCTAATTACAAGTACTTAATATTTGAAATCTGATTACATAATCCAGATTACATGTAATCGGTTGCTACCCAGCACTGGCGCTGTTGTATGTGCACCATCCGCTCGGACACAAAAATTGGGCTGTGAGCGGACCCTCCTGATGACAGAAACATTACGTCACACGGACAGTCGAATGCAGATGGCCGAAGTGTACTTTGGCCTTTAAATGCCTAAAATGGACTTATATCTTTCCCTGTAGGCAGCCTTTTATGTCACAATCACTAGTGAACTTTGGATAGAAGCGTCAGCTAAAATGAATAAATGTAGTGAAGGGTTTGTGATTGTGTCCATTTTGTGGTGCCATCAGCCAATCAGCACTGTCAGCTGTCATCTACAGTTCATATGATTGGCTCAAAAATGTCTGTGCTCCTATGAGCAAAGATGACACGTTTTAAATCATGTACTTCCAAGTTGTCCTGTGCCCGCTGATGGTAATGCTAACTTCTTAGCTTTCTCCTGGTGTTATTGACCTCATCGTTGGCAGTCCTTCCTTATGATCAACAACTAAATTCAGGCATTCAAATCATAGCTTCCTGAAGCAGTGCACCCATGAAATACTTTGTTTTTAAAATGCACGCATAATTTGACAAAATGTACGCACATTCTTATTTTATTCATTGGTTTAATTTGTCGTGATACATTTTCAAAAAATAAAAAATTACTATATATATTTGTGAAATCTGTAAGTTATTCTGTTTTTTTTTTATTCCATATTTTCTTTTATTATATTAACCTTTGTGCCATTTGATGTTCATGATCCATGTGGATCAGTCATGTTTTGTGGGACACTGGGGTCATGTTATGGTTCCTGTTTTGTTCATGCTTTCTGCTGACTGTTGGCGATCATTTACAGCTACAAATGCCAGTTTGGACATTCTGTTTACATCAAAAAATAATTACATGGATGGGATTATTAGAAAGTGAGAGAGGGAGAGAGAGCGAGGTGAAGCTGGTGGAGTGGGTGGGAAGGGGAGGGTCTTGAGAGACAGGATGAGTAGGAAGATCTGTCAGATTCAGTGTTTCTCTACAGAAGCTTTGACACCTCGCATCATTACACCTGGGAAACCGAGGAACAGCCCACTAAATCAGGTGATTTTGCTATTTTTTTCCTATTAAGCTTATGAAAAACTTCATTTCATTGTGTGTTACTCCATAGGAAAGAGGCTTTAGTAAAAGACTGTTTAGCACACACACCAAAAAAAATCATTTTCTTATGTATTCTGACTTGTTTTCCTGTCAAATGTCTAAACAGCCTTGAAACCTCAAACCTCAGTATATTTTATTAGATGTATGCTTTAATAAATACAAATTATTTGCCAAGAAAATAAGAAATCTAAAAGTCCTATCTTACACATTATTATTATCATCTTTTGCTTCTCAAGTAAAATATAATTTTTAAGGACATTTAGATATGAAAAACAAGGTTAAAATGTTGCTTAAGAATTATTATTATTATTGATTAGTGCTCTAAAAGGAATTGGGCGAGTGAAGTTTTCTGAAGAAAATAAAGCGGCTGGCTTGTAAAAGAGGACATCACTGCACTGAGCAGAATTAGTTCTTATTGAAAGTGCACAAACACTGCGGTTTCACTCAAGACCAGACGCAAAGAAAGTTGACCTTTGTAAATGCCAGTGCTTCATAAAGACTATAAACATGTCTTGAATAGTAAGTTAATGAGGTGAGTGGTGCCAATTAAGACCTGATATAGATGTACTATACCTCAATATTCCAAAATGTACATTCTTTGGTTTCAGGACTTGCATATTGTTGCCGTTGTAGTGTGCCAAAACACAGAGGAGAGAGAGAGGGCTAATACGCATAAGCAAAGGAGGGAGGGATAGAAGATCTGTGTGTGGGGGGGGGGGAGAGAGAGGTCCTGCATGTTGTGGAACGTCGGGAGGGAAGTGAGAGCGTGTTAAAGACAGATGGTCTCTCAGTGGAGTTGTTCTTTTTTCTCTCTCTTGTTCTCACTCTCTCCTGGACGCTATACTCCCCTCAGCTGAAAGAGATCCAAAGTGTTACCTCATGATCTTCATCATTCACTGCTCCTCTTCCTCCTCCCCCATACACACAAGCATACCTGTTGGCTTGCAGAGCTCCTCTGACTCCTTCTCTCTCTCTGTCTTCTCACAGGTTGGCTATGATGATGGATTTTATTTTTTTATTTTTTTGGGGGGGGATGATGAGAAACCTCTAAGTGTCCTTGTCTTTGCTCCCCTGCAGGCAATTTAACAAGATAGCACAGAAGTAGATCTTCGTCAGGAAACTGTGACAGACAGGAGGGTGACTGCAAAATAGAGAGAAAGAGTGAGGGTGAAACACAGAGCCAAGGATAACTTTTAAAATAGCTCATAACGTCTCAGTTTTTCCAGGATCCTTCACTTATATCTCGCCAGTTTCCTGCAGACGACATACTTGACCAAATCGCAGGGAGCATTTGCACCTAATTTCATCTGAAATATTGCGAGGGAATTATAATAAGACAATTATGCCCTGCTCTGGGCCGCCAATGCCAATACTAGCTCTACTTCTGCTAGTCGGCCCTCTAGTGGTCAGAGGGCAAAATGACACGGAGCCCATAGTACTGGAGGGCAAATGCCTGGTGGTCTGTGACTCAACACCCTCCTCAGAACCAGCAGGTAATGCGCTGGGGATGTCTGTGCGTTCAGGTACCGGCCGTGTGGCCTTTTCTGCCACACGCCAAACCAACCATGAGCCCACAGATATGAGCAACCGCACCATGATCATCTATTTTGACCAAGTAAGTATTTCACATTAAAAAAAAAATACACTTATGTGTTTTTGCTCTGCTTAATCAGTCAATTTTTGTCAGATCTTGGTAAACGTTGGCAGTCATTTTGACCAAGAAAGCAGTATCTTCCTTGCTCCGAGACGAGGGGTGTACAGCTTCAATTTCCATGTGGTGAAGGCATACAACAGACAAACCATACAGGTACATACTTTCACTCTTTAAAAAAAAAGGTTCTTTATAGGCATATATGGTTCCATGGAACCTTTCCATTCCTTTATAGTGAAAAGGGGTTCTTTATATTTTAATGTTCTCCACACTGAGAAACATTTTTTGTTGTTGTTGTTGTTGTTGTTTTTTAAAGAAATGCCCACTGAAAAGTTCTTTGAGGAACCAAAATGGTTCTTCGATGGGGGAACCCCCTTTTGGAACCTTTATTTTTAAGGGTGTATAGGTAGAGACACATAGCAACTGTATTTCATGAGTAATTAATACAAAGAATTGATAGTGTTTTCCATTCACAGGTGAGTTTGATGTTGAATGGATGGGCGATGATCTCAGCCTTTGCTGGAGACCAGGATGTGACACGGGAGGCAGCCACGAATGCAGGGCTTGTGATCATGGAGCGAGGGGACAAGGCTTACCTCAAGCTAGAAAGGGGCAACTTAATGGGAGGCTGGAAGTACTCCACTTTTTCAGGCTTCCTGGTCTTCCCCTTATGAAGGATGTCCATGAGGGGAGGAGAAGAGGTGGGAGACGAGAAAGATTTATGAGGATTTATGTTAGGAAAATGAATGCCACAGAAAATATCATGTTTGTTCTTCTCTTTCATTTAACTGGTGTCGGAGCAGAGAAAATGCATAAAATGGGAAGTTAACCATGTGAAATTGTATTTAGATTATATAATTTATATTGTTTAGAAATATTGTTAAATATTATTATAATATAAATAATATTATAATTAAATATCATTGAGAAGAAGATTTGGGAAAAAAAATGTTTCTACAATTAGTTTTAATGTTTTTATAATGTATTTCAGATAATATGCTCATGTGTATGGTTGAACTGAAAACTGTCATTAGGGGAAGACACAATGTGACTGTCCTAATCATATTTTTTGAAATTATTTATTTTAATTTTTTGACTAAAATTAAATTTCTAAAATCACATTTAATGAAACGAAAAATTAAAATATAGCTTATCTTTGTGAGGTTTCTGTTTCTCATGTCTATGTTTGCCTGCTTATGGAGCTGTGTGTGTATATTATAAAGATTTGTAAAGATAAATCTCATTAAATTGACTCCCTTAACAAAAAATCCACATATTCTGTGTGAAATGTAATATGTCCTCAACCTGTGTTCCTTCTCTAAATGAGGTATTTTACCTGTAACGACAGCTGTTTGTAAATATAGCTCTCAGCATCAGAGCTGGCATGGTTTACCAGGAATCATCGCAGATAGCAGCATAGGCATAATGGAGAACGGATATGAACTACAGTGGCACTGGTCGAGCAAGGCAGATGGAGTTTTTGGCAAGCAGAAGTGCAAGTGTACGCTGGACTCCTATGGACTATGCAGGGTGGGCTGTCACAATCAATAAGTTACGCTGCATTGGTTTAAAGACACACTTATTCACATACAGAACAAGGAAAGAAAGAGAGCATGCAAATGATAAGGAGAGGGAGAAAAGTAAACTGAAAGAAATGAAAGAATCACTGATGTTAATTCAATAGTAATTTATTTTTCTAATCTGTCTGTGAGCATTTTTTTTTTTATGAAAGGCGACATCATGACAAGAAATTATGATAAAAACTACTCATGTTAAAAATTTATGTCGATGTTATTTATGATTAATTTGTCCTAGCACATGTTATAAATATTTATTTTGCATATGAATTTTAATTTCTAATCACTAGAATTAATAATTTGAATATTATTGAAAGTGTTTTTACATCATCCATAAAGCCTGCTGTTTGAGATTTAATCAGGTGAAATAATTTATGTAGATGTAAGTTATTTATCATTAATTTATTGCAGTGTAAAATTAATAAATGCATTATATATGTATTTTTATATAATGTTTTTGTTTTAATCAAAATAATGAATAATACAAATAATATTGAAAGTTTTGTATTGAAAAAATATTGAAAAATATCTGAGTGTCTTTTGTGGTGGCATTTTAATTATAGGCTATCTTTATTTGTAATATGTTTTCATGTTAAAATCGATAGATCTCTCTTATAAAACAGCCCATAAACCCATCAACTAAATTCATAAATATTTTTGTATCCATCTAAGACATTAATTATATGCTATACTATAACATGCAAGTATTAGGCAAATATTTCATTCAGCATCACAAGCTTGGGACATTTGGAAAAATGCGATTTCTTAACGTAAAGTTATACGACATTGTTTTTCCCTCTAAATAATAGTCATTTAGAATTTTTTTTTTTTATTATTCTAACAAGCGAACATCTCAAACCCGGTGATAACAAGTAGGCCGCATTTAGTGCAGCCTCAACCAAACTACCCGTACGACCGATACCCATTAATGTCTCCCGCCCTGTAATTCCGCACACTGGAATGACAGACAACTTGTTCCACCAATGGAAGGTTTACTTTTTGACAGCCCTTCTGATGATCGGCCAATCAGCGAATAGCAGATGAGATGGGGGGCTGCGCGTTCGACCTAGCGCTGGCAAGATGTTAGTTCCTGCTCTACGCTGGCCGTTTCCTGTAATCGTACAGTGTTGTGAGACGGAGAAAGCCATGTGTGTCGATGCAAAGGTAAATTTAGCACCCCGAAATTATTGCGGGGAAAGTTGGGGCAGTGGATGGCAGCGTTATTAGGGCATATTTTAGTTGAAAATACGCCCTAGCCAAGTCGAAACAGCTTTGCGGCCTTGTCCATGACTGTTCGTAGTCGGGCTATGGTTTTTGTAGCACGTTGCCTTTGGTTTGGTCCGGTTTGTTGATGAGAGAGATTGAGAGTCCGAACGAGAGACTGTGAGATGTATTATGAATGATGGAGGCTCACTGATACAGCTTAAATCGGCCGTCAGAGAAAAACAAAATGATCGAGCACATATTTAGCATTTATAGCAATAGGAATCGCCATTGTGAACATTGATGGGGTTTGTCGAGTGTCTGGTTTGGGACTGTTGTTCCACATTGATGGCAAGTCAAGGAAGACAGTATTGATTTATTTGATCTAAACATCAATTATGTGATTTGCGATTGACTTTGAAGAACATGACATTAGAGACAATACACATTTGCACTCTTTGACTTTTAAAAACAACGTTATGATACTTGCTAAGTGACAAACAGATCAGTCAGACATGATGCCATGTGAAGTGATGGCACTGCCATTCCATAAGATGCAGCAACTGTTTAGTGTAAATGGTTTAATTAATGTGTTTTCCTATCCTATGTTTTCTCCAGAGCATCAATGCACACATTTATTGATGGATCTCTTAGAGTTCACTCCAACCAGAGAAGCAAAAAGTAATTCCAGAGAGTAGGAGCGGATAGAGGGGAGGAAGAGAGAGAGAGTGAAGGAGGGTAAACCGGTGGACTCTCTCTTTTCCTGTTCCTCACTCCCTGATCATTAATTTCAGGTAAGTTTACCTGTCATGCTGCAGAATTCAGTATATTGAAATTTTTATTAGGTATGATGGATGTTTGCATTACTGATAAATTTGACAAGCTAGAAGTGTTATGATCTATAAATGTGAACTTGATAGTGATGTTGGACTTGATGATGGTACTTGCAAAAGATTTGTTTGCACAGAATAAAAAAGTAGTATGTATGTATGTATATATGTGTGTGTGTGTGTGTGTGTGTATGTATATGTATGCATGTATATGTATGTGTATATATATATATATATATATATATATATATATATATATATATATATATATAAAATATGTATTATATACTTTTGATAATTAAGGCCAATTATTACATTCGATGCTTGCTGAATGAATGTAATCCAGTAACTGGCCTTATTTATGTAAATAAAAATAAAAAATAAACTTGATGAAGATTTATCTCTATTTCTCTTCCTTTCTTCAACAGCATACCTACAGAATCTCTTCGGACTTGTTGGATGTTTTTGTACCAAAACTGGATATCACACATTCTTTGCTTTTTTTCACAAACTATTTAACAATATGGCAGACCCTATTATGGACCTCTTTGATGACACACCACTGTTCAATTTGGATTCCCTGCCTGAGGATGCGTTCTCCCAGGGCTCCTCAGACCCAGTTGAGGAGGCGCTAAAGTTGGCACTGGGCCAAGTGGACCCACCTATGGACCCCACACCGGATCTTGGTGTCCCTGCGCTCAGTGATGTTGTCACAGTTCCAACACCTGTCGCAACTCCTGTTTCCGTCCCACTGCAGACCCTACCAACACAGCAGCCCACCCAGATGTCGCATGAAGTCTCTCTTAACCCGGCTCAGATTTCAGTTCAGCCCTCTCTCTCGGTGGCCAGTAACAGCAGTGGGGCGGCAACGGTCCTGCTGAGCTCCCCCCTTGGAGTACCTGTGTCAGGGGCTCAAGTCGCCACCCAGCAGCTGCAAACTCAGCAAATCACTGCGGTTACGCAACAGGCGACAGGGCAGTCTGCTCCAAAAATTGTAATTCTGAAAGGCCCTCAGGGTCAGACTCAAGTGCTGCAGGGTGTCACAGGAGCCACAGGCTCTCCAGGGAAATTCACTCTCTCTAGAGTTCTGACAGGGACCCCTCTTAGGCCAGGAATGGCGGTTGTTTCTGGGGGGACAGTATTAAATGCCACGTCTCCTGGTCAGGGGCAGGTCAAAGTGGGCACTGGAGTGCAAAGGCTTGTTCAGACTTCAAATGGCCCGATGAAGCAGGTGTTACTGACCTCAATGCCCCAGACCCAATCGCAGGTGCAGATACCTGCGCAGACGCCGCTGCAGTCACCATCACAGTCAGCACAGATTCAGGCGCAGGTGCAGCCTCAGACGCAGATGGCTTTACAAACCCCAGTACAAACACAGGCCCAAGCGTCGACCGTTACATCCCCTGGAACGACAGCAGCGGCCGTCCGACCTCAAGGTGTCACCCTTTCAGCAGTGCCACAGCAGGTCAGTCTCTGCCAGAGTTATTATTAAATAGTATATCAATGATACTGTAATAACACTGGTCTCTGCACTCTTTATAGCACTTTTTTCTTTTACTTTCAGAATCTTAATAGTTATTTCTTTATTCAGGGTGAAGCAAAGAGGATCACTCTGGTGCTACAGCAGCCCTCGCAAGGTGGAGCTGGCCAGACTGGGATGGTGACATTAGGGGGAACCTCAGCTGCAGGGGTGGGTCAGCAGGGCCAGCAGCACAGGCTGGTGTTGGGCTCTCTGCCAGGGAAGTTGGTCCTGCAGGGAGGCCAGCTGGCAGCTCTCGCCCAAGCTAAGGCGGGTCAAACGGGTGCACAGCCGAAAGTGCTCACCATTCAGCTGCAAGTTCAACAGCAGCCCAACCAACAGGGAGCCAAGGTGAGTAAAAGGACAAGTCGTGTGTGTTGGAAGATGTGCTTTTCCTTGTAACTTGGTTGTGATGGGAAGTTTTTTCTGTATTTGCAACAGTTTCAATTGGTTTCTGGGGCAGCTAATATTGGTGGCAGCCCTCAGGTGGTGCAGATTTCTCAAGGCCAAGGAGGACAAAGACTTGCAGTGCCTCTTAAACTACTGCTGCAGCCACAGGTAGGACATTCCTTCACATCTGTTTTATGCCTCTGTGATGTTCTTTCATACTATTATTTGTGTACCACTTGGAATCTGAAGAATATGAAGTAGGCCTATTATTTTAAAGTTATTCAAAAATGTTTGATATTATGTATACAGTTTTTTTTTTTTTATGTGTCTGGTTCCATTTTCTCATAATGATTCTGATTCCTTAATGGCTCAACATTGTTTTTAGTACCCTGAAGTAAAAAGGTTTGGTTAAAGAAAAGCAATTGCCAAATGAGGGAGTTTCAATAGTAAATTAATTTCTTGCGAAAGGGACATTTACACAGACTTTAAAAATAAACTTTTTAAGAATGATTTTAAAATAAACTTTTTAAGAATGATTTTGAATAATTAAAGTCAATTGTTTAATTGCATTGTTGCTGCATAAATGTAATCCAGTAACTGGCATTATGTAAATAATTAAAATATACAAAAAAATATATACTAAAACAAAAAGGTGCTGTAACATTTAAATACATTTTTCTTTACAGTACTACTGACAAAATGCATAATGTGTATTTTGTTGTCATATGAACAATCAGCCAGTAACTAGACAGATTTAAGTCTTGTACTTAGTTGTAACTGTATGTAACTCAGTCATTGTCCTATTAGAGTAATTTGTAATAAATGGAACCTCTGTTTCCAACCATTTTGTTGAGATGCTGGCAAAATACAGATATTTTGCTTATATATATATATATATAATGCTTGAAATAAAATATCACCTTTTCCCTGCAGTCAAACACTGTTTCCAGTGCTGGTGGAGCTGTTTCTGTGGTTAAAGTTATCAATACCTCAGCTGGCAGCTCTGCGTCCTGCACCACCACCACAGCTGCGTCTTCCGGTGTGCGTTTGGTGAAGGCCCAGGAGCCCGTGCGGAGAGTAGAAACCCTGTGCAAGCAGGAGAAAGCAAATCGCATTGTTGCTGAGGCCATCGCACGAGCCAAAGCCAGGGGCGAAAGGAACATCCCCCGTGTGCTCAACCAGGACGAACTGCCTGCCGGACAGACCTCAGCAGACCTAGAGGGCGTTGCAGGGGCTGCTGGAGCAAAAAAGAAAGGAGGTGGTGGTGGTAGTGGAGGGAGCAAGAAGAAAAGCCCTAGTGTGGGAGGAGGGAAAGTGGTGGTGGGAGGAGACAAGAAATCCAAGGCGAAGACTCCAGGAGTGGTTGCTGGAGGTGGAGGCAGTAAAAGTAAATCCAAGACTAAGCTCAAGTAAGTTGAGATTTTTTATCCTCCCTAGAAGAGTTTGACTCATTGATGTATTTGCCTCTGCCTGTTTTGTTCTTACACTTTATTCCCTCTCCATAGCACCATCACGCTAGTGGGTGGTAAGAAAAGGAAAAGAAATCCATCCTCTGACCACTCAGATGTAGATCTAAGCCCACCTGTTTCACCCCGCACACTGGAGGAAGAAATGTCACAGGTATTACTTACACATTTAACTATTACTGTCATATAGGAGCCATATTAAGCCACTGAAGTGTTGTACGTGTGGGCAGGTGTTAGAAGTGCATTATGTGACATTGAATTTTGAATATAGAGCATCAGATCAATGCCATTAACAGGATTCGTTGACTCTACTGTGATTCTGTTCTCCCAACAGAAGCGACGTTCTAACCGTCAGGTGAAGCGGAAGAAGTACACAGAGGATTTGGATATTAAAATCACTGATGATGAAGATGAAATGGACGCAGACGTTGATGTGACCACAACTCCAGTGTCCGCTCCAGGGCATGTCCAGTCCATGGGAGTGGAACTACAGCAGGAGCTGGATGGGGACGGTCTTCCAAGCATGCAGTTTTTTGTGGTGTGTCAACACACCATTCATTGCCATTTGTTTCCTTTTCATAACTGGTTTTGTCAGAATTTTTCAGCTGTTTACAGTTTGGCACATTGCCACCATTCATAAAAAAAGAATGCTTATATGTATGTAACTTTGCTAGGACTATTGTCTTTATCTTCATGTATGTGGGCATGTTTCTGATTTGTGTTTCAGGAGAATCCAAGTGAGGAGGATGCTGCTATTGTGGATAAAATATTGTCTATGCGGTTGACCAAGAAGGAGGTAAGTGTCTGTTTCTCACTGTCATTCACAAAAATCTTGTGAAATCTTGTACTAGTATATTCTGACTAAACCTTCATGGTATTTTCTTGTTCTGATGCAGGTGTCTCCAGGGCAGTATACTAATGTGGAGGAATTTTTTGTCAAATATAAAAACTAGTAAGCCATTAACTGTTTTCTCAACCTTTATTTGTGGAAATGTATTTTTTATCCCTTGAAAATATTGTAATGTTTTTCTAGCTCATACATGCACTGTGAATGGGCCAGTCTTGAGCAGCTGGAGAGAGACAAGAGGATCCATCAGAAGATGAAAAGATTCAAGACAAAACATGCACAAATGAGGAACCTTTTCCAAGAGGTGAGGCCCTATTAAATTGAAATTGGGCAAATATTCCCATGTTTGGTTGGTAGTATAAGTCATATGGCTTTAGAAAATCTCACTAATTTTGAGGATAATTTATAAGTATATCTGGAACTATTTCCTGTGTTTTAGGAGGAGGAACCTTTCAATCCAGACTATGTGGAGGCTGATCGAATTTTGGATGAGTCACATAGTGTTGATAAAGACAACGGGGAGGTAAGGATTTATCGACCACACACCCAATTTTCAAATGTCAGATGAGAATTGGGAAACTTGCTTATTCAAACCGATAATGCATGAGTGTGTGAGTCTGTTTGACTCATTCAATAAAGTCATTTATTCTTGAGTCAGACTACACTGGTCTACTGTGCATAGCCAGCAAAGACAGTGTGATTTAAAAAATATATTTTGTTTTGTTTGTTGTTTCTTTTTACCACCTCTTATCTAATCACATTTAATTCAAACTGCACAAATATGACTGCCAAAAACACTGTTTTCCCTCTCCCAGCCGGTTGTGTACTACCTGGTGAAGTGGTGCTCTCTGCCCTATGAAGATGCTACTTGGGAGCTAAAGGAGGATGTTGATGAAGGCAAAGTGGAAGAATTCAGGAAGATTGAAAGTCGCCAGCCCAGACTCAAGAGAACTGTGAGATACTGTCTTGAAACTCAATCATTGCATACTGTTTTATCTACCTCTTCCTCTCTCTTCTCAGTGCCTGGTCACCAGAGCATTTTCATCCTGTCTGTATTCTTTAGTTTTCATTAAGAAACAGATGAGACAGTGGTGAATTATTAACAACTTCCTCTTCCATCAGCCTCGACCTGCTGCAAGTGCCTGGAAGAAGCTTGATGAGTGCAGAGAGTATAAGAATGGAAACCAGCTCAGAGAGTACCAGCTGGAGGGAGTTAACTGGCTGCTCTTTAACTGGTACAACAGGTAAATACCCTGCTGATACACTAAGAAGTGATAACATTTAGCTTATCAACAAAAAAAGGTGTTTTAAAGACATTCACACCTTTAAAAAAATGTTTTAACCTTCCATGCATTTTGAAGAACCTTCCACACTGGTGAATGTTTAAAGATTCCTTCAATTTTTAGTTTTGTACCTTTTATCTCTGATAAATCTTTAGGCCTATGCAATCCTAGTTGATAAAATAAACACACATGCGGCTTCTTAAATTTGCAAGCTTTCTCTTCCAGAAAAATGAACCAAAAATATTGATGATTCAATCCCTAGTCAGAGGTACATAAAAATGCTTTCTAGAATGAGATTTTTCCCTCCCACTCAATTATAAATACCACCTGCTACTGATCAAATGCTACAGCAGTGAGCAGACAGTAGCTCTGAGATACAAAACCAAAGTAAATAATTTGACAGCATACTATTTGGATACATCAACTGATGAGGATCGTGTGTGTCCTTATCAGAACATTCACCCTGGGATCCTTGTTTGAATTATGGCCTTACTCAAATGATAAATGCAGGCTCATTTCTTCTTTATTACCATCTGATTCTGGCAGGACTGCTGGCATAGGTGAAGATAGTGCTGAGAAATGCAC
This sequence comes from Leuciscus leuciscus, assembly GCF_965113295.1. Taxonomy (NCBI): domain Eukaryota; kingdom Metazoa; phylum Chordata; class Actinopteri; order Cypriniformes; family Leuciscidae; genus Leuciscus; species Leuciscus leuciscus. The sequence continues at coordinate 34,223,832 of NC_138730.1, read as the reverse complement.
CACATTTGTTTATTAAGTATCTTAATTGATTTTGTCCATGGTACAATCTATTGTTGTCACCAAAATTGTATTCATCAAACAATTTCATGGTCAAAAATTGTTATTCCAGTGCTGAGATTGAATGGTTTGGCAAAACGGTAGACTAGAGCTGTTTTATTTTATACTTTTTTGGGGGTAGAAAATGTTGTTCCTCTTTGTTCAATTCTTACACCCTCTTTTCTGTATTCATTATTTCCCACACAGGCAAAACTGCATTCTGGCAGATGAGATGGGTCTGGGGAAGACTATTCAGTCCATAGCCCTGCTATCAGAGGAGTATGCTACAGGGGTCCAGGGGCCATTCCTTATCATTGCCCCTCTTTCCACTATCACAAACTGGGAAAGAGAGTTTTCCACTTGGACCGACATGAATGCTATAGTTTACCACGGCAGCCTGGCCAGTAGACAGATGATCCAGCAGTATGAAATGTACTGCAAAGATGACAAGGTTGTTATAGATTCATTCTGTGTTTCTTTCTCATCAGTTTCATCATTACTGAGCAGGAGTATTGTCAATTTGAACTAAAACTAGTTTAGACTGAAGTACTGAAATTGCTAAAATAAATTAAAACAAAATAGAAATGTTAACAAAAATATTATTAAAAATGAAAAAGCACACAATAATATAAAACTAACTGAAATCTACAAATATGAATGAATACTATAGTAATAAATGATACTAAAATAAAACTGCTGAGCAGAAAGTTAAATTTGTTGGATGTTGAAAGGTTGTTGATACTAGTAGGATATTTTGATAACTTCCTCTCTCCTTCGTGCTCTTTTCTGTCTTGTCTAGGGACACTTTATACCAGGGGCCTATAGGTTTGATGCTCTGATCACAACCTTTGAGATGATTTTATCAGACTGCCCAGAGCTGAGGGAGATTTCTTGGCGCTGCGTAATTATTGATGAAGCTCACCGTTTGAAGAACAGAAACTGCAAACTTCTCGACAGCCTCAAGATGCTTGACCTTGTAAGAGTTTATCACCTTTAATTTTTTGCACTTCTTAAAAGAAACAATATATTTGTTAGTTACAAAAAAAAGGGGGTTAAGCGACGCTTGATTAATTAACAGCTCTCTCTTTATTCCCTTTTCAGGAGCATAAAGTGTTGTTGACAGGCACTCCACTTCAAAACACAGTAGAGGAGCTGTTCAGTCTGTTGCACTTTCTGGAACCAGCCCAGTTCCCCTCTGAGATAGAATTTTTGCGCGAGTTTGGAGATCTTAAAACTGAGGAGCAGGTAGAGAAACGCTGTGATTTTTATTTATTTATATCCAAAAAATTGGCAGGTAACATTTCCTCTTTTGAGAGCGTCAACAGTACTGAACATTCTATCCCCGTCTGTGATTATCAGGTCCAGAAACTGCAGTCAATTCTGAAGCCCATGATGCTGCGTAGACTGAAAGAAGACGTAGAAAAGAACCTCGCCCCAAAACAAGAAACAATTATTGAGGTATGACTGAGCAACAGTACTGTTTCAAGTTGTTTAATTCTCTCTGCTTTTGTAAGTTCTGAATGCATCAATTTCTCTGGTCCTCAGGTTGAGTTGACTGATGTACAGAAGAAGTATTACCGAGCTATTTTAGAGCGTAACTTCAGCTTCCTTAGCATGGGAGCCACGCACAACAGCAATGTACCGAATCTCCTCAATACAATGATGGAACTTCGAAAGTGCTGCAACCACCCTTACCTCATTACAGGTACAAAATTTATAGCTGTTCCCTTGGAGTAGGTTTGCTGCAGTAGTCTGTTACCGGCATTACACTGTGTTCGGTCGTACATCGATTACATTACTTGGCCACCGCGGCACAGCCCCTCACTTTGCTTTTTTTATAGAAATAAAAATAATTTAGTTCAGTTGGACAATGGACGCTACAATTATAAATTGAAAGCGTCTGCTCTGCTCCATACAGAACGGGCTGCAGAGGTATGCAGGAGAGATTTCTCTTATTGCATGTCGATGTGAGAGATGACTGACAGATGATGGTAGCAGAGGATTTGGTGCGCAACAGATCCTCATTCGTCATTGACAAATATAATGTAAAATGTGCGGTCAGTGCCGCTACTCCCTATACACAGAGTACATGTTATTGCGAATACGAAAGTGAAAGTAAAAAACGATCGTACATTCAAAAGCCATATTGATAGCGGCTCCCTGATGCCCGCAAATTATAAGCCTAAATACAAAGAGTATGTGTGATTGCGCATTCAAAAGCTACCTCACAGTAACATCCCTACCTTTTAGTTCCTCTTGTTTATCTTTGTTTACATGTTCTTGAGCACAACAGGTTTTAGTTCACCTATGTGACAACTTTGGTCTTGTAGTACATGAAAAAAATCTCCTGCTTATTGGTTGAACATACTGACGACTTTTTTTGTTGTCCACTTTCCGCTTTTTGTCTCCCCTCCCTGCAGGTGCTGAGGAGAAGATAGTGGCTGAGCTGAGGGCGGTATATGATCCTATGGCTTCAGACTTTCATCTCCAGGCTCTGGTGCGCTCTGCAGGGAAACTGGTCTTGCTGGATAAGCTGCTTCCTCGCCTCAAAGCTGGCGGGCACAAAGTACTCATCTTCTCCCAGATGGTGCGGTGCCTCGACATCCTTGAAGACTACCTCATACACAAGAGGTACAGCTTTAGAAATGTAAAATGTGTGATTTGAGAAGCAACTGTAGCCAGTTTTCATTCTACCATCTGGTTTGTAAGATCTGGTCTAAAATTAGATGTGTTCTGTCTGATCAGATACCTGTATGAGCGCATTGACGGGCGGGTCAGAGGAAACCTGCGACAGGCAGCCATCGATCGGTTCAGTAAACCTGATTCAGACCGGTTTGTCTTCCTACTTTGTACCCGGGCTGGAGGTTTGGGCATTAATTTGACTGCTGCTGACACCTGTGTCATTTTCGACTCTGACTGGAACCCGCAGAATGATCTTCAAGTGAGGATCTCATACCATGTTTTTCTTCATAGTGATTTCAATCCATTAAAGAAGATTTCTGTTCTTGTTTTCTGTCCCAGAAAACATTTCATAATTTTTCTTCACTTCCATACAGGCTCAGGCACGTTGTCACCGCATTGGTCAGTCTAAAGCGGTAAAGGTGTATCGTCTCATTACCAGAAACTCCTATGAGAGGGAGATGTTGGACAAAGCCAGTCTTAAATTGGGGCTTGATCGAGCCGTTCTGCAAAGCATGAGTGGAAACAAGGACAACAGTGTTAACGGGGTAAGAATGAAAGAAATCTGTGTTTTATATTGCTGTATTAGCGGATGGTTTGCCCAAAAAAGAAAATCGTTGTTCAAAACGTATGTTTGGGTGAGTTATTGCTTTGAATTGTTGACTTAAAAATGCAAGTTCAAGGCTGAAAAAGTTCATTTGTGGTGTATCATTACTCAATGGTGTGCTATAAACTTTCCTCAGATCCAGCAGTTCTCCAAGAAGGAGATAGAAGATTTGCTTCGTAAAGGTGCTTATGCTGCCATAATGGATGAGAATGACGAGGGCAGTCGTTTCTGTGAGGAGGACATCGATCAGATACTTCAGAGAAGAGCAACTACCATCACTATAGAAAGTGAAGGCAAAGGATCCACCTTCTCCAAGGCCAGCTTTGTGGCCTCTGAGAACCGCACAGATATTGCTCTGGATGATCCCGAGTTCTGGCAGAAGTGGGCCAAGAAAGCAGACATTGACATGGACACTCTCAACAGGAAGGTACAGTGTAGTTTTTTTCAAAATGTGACTACTGTATCCTTTTTTCTCTGCCAGTATTCCCTTTCATAATTTCTCTTGATTTCTTTTTTGCAAACTCAGAACACTCTTGTGATTGACACACCAAGAGTAAGAAAGCAAACGCGTCAGTATTCCACCCTGCGTGGAGAGGGTGGTGATCTGTCTGACATGGATAGCGATGATGACTACCCACCCCATAATGCCCGCCAATCTCGGGCCTCTCGACGCTCAGACCGGCATTCTGGTGGAGGTTACGGGCGCACAGACTGCTTCCGAGTGGAGAAACACCTACTTGTTTATGGGTTTGTGAACTTATTCTTTCGTTATCATATGGAGTTGTTCTTAAGAAACGGGTTTTAGTTCAACTGTTCATGTTTGAAACTTCATAGAATTATGATTTCATACATTTTAACATGACTTTCTCTCTACAGATGGGGCCGCTGGCGGGATATCCTGTCTCATGCTCGCTGTAAACGGCGTCTCAGTGAACGTGATGTGGAAACCATTTGTCGCGTCATCCTGGTTTTCTGTCTGATACATTACCGTGGAGATGAGAACATCAAAAGCTTCATCTGGGAGCTAATCACCCCTCCAGAGAATGGACGAGAGCCACAGGCTCTGCTTAATCACTCTGGTATAACTTTCTTTCATTATAATCTTCAATTGACACTCTTTCATACTACCAGCAAAGACCCTCGGGTAGTGGTAGAGCTCTTTAGATTTTCATGAGTCAACATTTTCCCTTAAGCCGCCTTTCCACTATCTCCAACATTTGCCTTTGATTGTTGCATTTCTCACTTTCAAATTGGTCGTGAAGCATCCATTACCCTCCATTAATTTAACATGGTAAAATGAATGAACAATGAATGTGTGAAAATATCCACACAAAATAACTGACCGTTAATATGTCTGGGGAAAAAAAGCATAGTTGGTTTTATAGGGCTAATCAATGTTAATAATTATGTAATAATTGTAAAATAATTAGTTTGTATTATTCCTACACCGTACTACTCTCCATTGAAATTAAATGACTTCTGCTCTGTCGTTTCTCGGAGATAATGAAAAGGAGCTTTAGAATGCAACAGCTTATGTAGGTTTTAAAACAGCGTTACTTTCATGCTAAGCAGGCTATGCACTTTTCTAGAGGTGCATAATGACTTTTTCCTTTTCTTTAGGTTTGTCCATCCCTGTCCCTCGCGGCAGGAAGGGGAAGCGAGTGAAGGCTCAGAGCTCTTTTGATGTGCAGAAAGTTGAGTGGATCCGCAAGTACAATCCTGACAGTCTACTGCTTGATGACAGTTACCGAAAACACCTCAAACATCAGTGCAACAAGTATGTTAGAACCATCAGGGACACTGTTTGATGACACTGAACGAAATATTACCGCAAGTTTCTTAATTTCATTCTCCCTCTTTTTCAGAGTGTTGCTGAGAGTACGTATGCTGTATTACCTGAAGCAGGAGGTCATTGGAGAGCATGCTGATTCTGTATTAAGAGGAGCTGATGCAAGGTATAGTCATCATCTGACTTCACTGCTTTTAATAAAAAAAATCACTTTGTTTAAAAGTCTCTGCTAAATGCATTAATATTCATCTGAATTTAAAAATTATCATTGCTTTGGATCGAAGCATCTGCTAAGTGCAAACATTTTAATTTCGTGAACTGGTCATGTACTGAACATACACTAACAATTTAGTTGTCACCAAATCTTACATTCTTCTTGGTGTTTTTTAATGCCTAGCAAGCTTAAAAAATTTGTTTTCTTTGATGCATTGATCATAGTTTTTTTTACTTTAAATTAGAAAGTGTGTTTCCTTGCAGGGATATTGATATCTGGTTGCCTGAAATGGAGCAGCAAGATGTTCCGTCTGGCTGGTGGGACGCAGAAGCTGACCGTTGTTTGCTTATCGGAGTCTATAAGCATGGTATGTGTAGGCTTTATTAACCTCGTCATCTTCAAGGATGTCTAGTTAATATAACTTCCTTATAGTATAAGATCTTCCTTATAGTTTTGCCCCCATGTTGCTCTTTTAAAACTGATGTGTTTGTCCTTTAACAACTAACAAATTTGTCTTACCCATAGTGAGGTATATTGGAGATTGTATCTAGATTTAAGGCTGACAAGTCATCCTGATACCTGCCAAAGACCAAAATATGTAGTTGTGCATATCCCTGATGTGTTTTTTTCCTCTTAACTCTGCCATTTCAGGATATGAAATGTACACCACCATGCGTGCTGACCCCTGCTTGTGTTTTGTTGAGCGATGTGGCCGTCCAAATGAGCAGGACATTAATGCGGAGCAGCAAGCAGCAGACCCAGAGCTTGGGGAAGGGTCAGTTTCAAATAGAGCTGATCTCTACACATGCATTATAATATTACAGCTTATATGGTTGACTCGTATATTTAAGCTTCATTTTTTATTTTGTTTTTGTGTCTTAGAGGAGACTACGACAAGTACTCTGAAGATCCAGAATTTAAGCCTGCGACAAGGCACACTAAGGAGGTGTATGAGGAGGTATGTGCATTTTGAATCACTTTTGTTCCTGTGTATGTGTAATTCTGGCACATTTATCTTGTGGTGTTGTTATTAGGAATTTATATATAATAATAATAATAATAATAATAAATGTGGATACTGTGCTCCTCAGGCTGATTCGGTGAATGCAGATGGTGATATTTGTGTGGAGGATCGCTCTGTTCCTGTGCAGATCGAGGGGCCATCTTCAGGATCATCAGATTTGTGTTATTGGCCGACGAGCTCATCGCTGACAGCCAGACTACGGCGTCTTATCACAGCCTACCAACGCAGTTACAGGAGAGAGCAGCTTAAGATGGAGGCAGCAGAGAAGGGCGATCGTAGACGTAGACGGTGTGAACAAGCCACTAAACTCAAAGAGATAGCCCGACAAGAACGACAACAAAGGTATGTTCCTCAAGAAACCTGTTACTGAAGCTTCCTCTTCAGTCTTCTCATAAGCTTCTCTGTTTCAGGTGGACTCGTAGGGAGGAGTGTGATTTTTACAGAGTGGTATCAACCTTTGGCGTCGAAAGGATAAAGAAAGAGGTAGAGGCTCTAGAAGGGGATGAGCATCATATGGACTGGAATCATTTTCGTTCGTTTGCTCGGCTTGATAAAAAAACAGATGAAAGCTTGACGCGTTACTTCAAGTGCTTCATGTCCATGTGTCGGAAAGTGTGTCACCTACGGCCTGCACGCGGAGAAGGTATTGAATGAGAACATGTTTGGTGTTTAAGTTGATTTAATTAAATGGAAATTTGTTTGGATTATGAATGCGGAATATATCGTCCAATATTATTTTTGCCATTATCTAATGATCTTTACAAACACTAAAAACATACATCTTTTAAAAATCCCCATTTTTTTTAATACTATACATTAGTGTTGTTATTGTAAACAAAAACTCTTAAAATCATTTTTGGTAACTGAAACAAAGCTAAAATAAAATGTAAATATCAGATGAAAAACTTGAAGATTAAATGGAAATTTAGGAATGTTGCCTTGCCAGTTAACTGAAAGAATTGTAAGTACTAAAACTGAAATAAACACAAACGCCATATAGAAATATAAAATAAAACTAATAAAAATGACAATCTCATAAGTTCTAAAACAAAAGTGCTAAAATTTTAAATGAACTGAAAATATAAAATCTAATACATTATATGGTAATAAATACTAAAATATAAATAATACTAAAATAACATTAAATACATTATAATGCCTAAATTCTCTTGTAGAATTTAAGAGGATTTTGAAAATGTATTATTGTTTTCATTTATTTAGACAAAATAGTATAGCATTTTAATTTTGGCTATTGATTGTGTATCGACCGTAACATTAATATAGCTCCCAAAACCCAAAAAATGTTGTGTAGTTTACAGTGACGTTCTTTTTTTAATAACACATTTTCTACTGTTATCTCTTCTTCTATTAGAATCTCAAGATCTGTCCCAATCCCTGGCCCCCATCACAGAAGAACGAGCCTCGCGCACACTCTACAGGGTCAGCTTGCTTTGTCGGCTACGTGAACGTGTTCTTCCTCACCCCTCGTTAGAGGAACGCCTCAGTCTGGCACCACCCAGCTCTGATCTGCCCAACTGGTGGAGCTTCCCACAGCACGACCATGAGCTGCTCTTAGCTGCTGCTAGACATGGCGTCAGCCGCACTGAACTCTCGATCTTCTCTGACCCACAGTACTCATTCAGTCAGGCCCGTCTCGACTACCTCCATAACCAGCAAGCCCAAGCTGCTTCACAGATGCACTCGTTAAGTCAGTCACAGGATTCGACCAGTATCAAAGAGGAGAGCCTAGATGATGAGTCTCGGCTGCTAGGGGTGGAGACCCTCTGTCCGTCAGACTCCCCAGCCATGCTCCTCTCCCATTCTGAGGGGAAAGTTGGAGTTCAGGCTGGATGGGCCTGGAAGAAGAGCAAAAACAATGGGCCGGGTGAGAGAAAAGTAGGAGGAGAGAGAGGTGAAGGGCCTTCAGACTCTGATTCCGATTCAGACTCGGGCTCGTCGTCTTCCTCACGTCATTCAGGCAGCTCGGATGATAGCGGAGACAGTGATGCAGAGAGAGAACGAGGTGAGGAAGGGGACACTGTTGCATTTAAATCAGGTTTATGATATCCTGCAGTAGGAAAATATTATTTCTTAGTGTTTAGCCTATTGATGATGTTCAGTATACATTTTGAAATTCATATTATAGCTTTTTGTTCTGAAATGCCTTTTTTGTGCAATCCAGTGAAATAATTACCAATCAAAAATTATAGTCAATGTTTTATCCAAGAAGTAAAAATACAGTAAAAATCTGTTCGGTCAAGGCAATATTTCCACAAAACCTAATTTCTTTCAGAATTACAAATATAATACTTCAGCAAGGGTGCGTAACATTTTTATTATGTTACAAAAGGTTTTTATTTCAAATAAATAATGTTCTTTGAGTCTTTTATTCCTCGAAGAAACCGAAAAAAAGCATCACAGTTTTCACAAAAATATTTAGCATTCAGATTTGCCATTACAGGAATAAATTAAATTTTCAGAAAAAACAAAATCTGTTATTTACATTATTGTAATATTTCACAATATTACATTGTAATATAAATAAATGCAGTTTTAGAGAGTATAAGAGATTCCCTTCAAAAACATTAAAAAAATCTTAATGAAATCTTTTGAACGATACTGATAAAACATTTGAATACATAAAAAATTACTCAAATTAATAAATCATTTTTGAATCAATTGCGTTCCAAGATTTCATTGAGTTTAAACGGACTCAAAGAAATAAATCAAACATGCCGTCTCACGCATTGTTTGTTACTTAAGCTTAAAGGAATAGTTCACCCAGAAGAAAAATCTACATTTTCAAAATTAAAACACTCAAACTTGTATTACTTTTTGGAAAATATCTTTTCTCAATCATTCTAATCTTCACTGAGTGTTAAATATTTTTTTCTTTGCCCAGCTGTAATGGTTAATGAGTTAATTTGGGTAGATTTATACGAGATTTGTAACTAGAATGACTGATCTCTCAGCAGCAGCTCTTAAGATGTGTGATGGTGATGAAGAAAACAGCCTCCTCTCACTCACACCATCTCAAGAAGGCGCCCCAGCCGAGTCCCTCACTGACCCTCTAAGAGTCGACTGGCCCAAAGACCGTGTGCTGATAAACCGAATAGACAACCTCTGTTCGCTGGTTCTAATGGGGCACTGGCCATCAGGTCGCCGCTACGTCTCTGACATTCAGCTCAGTGCTGCATCTGACGAGCGTGACCTCAGCGATGACCTGGGTTACCCCCGAGTGGGACGCAAAAGCAACAGTGCCCTATCTGGAGAAGTTCTTGACGGCCAAGAATCAGAGTTCACAGTAAAACTCCTGAAGGTGAGGTGGTGTTCAGACATTTAGGAACCGTTATGAACCTCAATAGTGTCTCTTTCTTCTGCTTTAACGTTTGTTTCGTTTTCTTTAGGAGGAGGGGCTGAAGCTGACATTCTCTAAGCAAGCTCTGATGCCAAACGGTGAAGGGAGTGCACGCAAAAAGCGAAAGGACCACGAGGTACAGAAATGCAGCCTCATTAAACTTACCTAACTAGTTTTGGGGAAGAAGTAACAACATTTAAATGTACATCAAATACCTTTATGTCCAGCTGTATAATGTGCTTTTTTTTATTATAATTTTTTTAGCTGGTAGATGCTGAAGGGGTTCTCCATGCTCCCCGCAGGAGGGACCTTCCCAACTGGCTCAAAGAAAACCCAGATTATGAAGTGGAGGGAGACATGCTAGAGGTAAGTGAAAAAACTCAGGTTGAGCTCTTCTTTTTGGACTGACACGCCTGATAATGTTCCTCTCGTTGTTGCAGTTACTGGTGAATCGGACCAAAAGGAAGAGGAGGAAGAGGATAGAGAAAGGAGCAGCTCTTACTGGCAGTGAGAGAATAAAGGTCATAGATATAAGGACGGGCAAGAAGGTGAGGGAAGACATTTGGCATTCATTATATTTCTTATGTTTTATCAGCAAATCAGCTTATTATAATGATTTCTGTAGAATCATGTGACACTAAAGACTGAAAATTCAGCTTGGTCTTCACAGGAATAAATGACATTTTAACAGGCTAAAATAGAAATTAAAAGTTATTTTAATTTGTAATATTTCACAATATTACTGTTTTTTTTTTTTTTTTTTTTTTTTTTTTATCAAATAAATGCAGCCTTGGTGAACATAAGAGAGTTTATGTATTCATGAAAAGTGAAGACAAAAAACTACAAATACACCAATCTACAATGTGGTTTGTCTGTGACCGTTATTGTTCTTGATATATTTGGTGCAGTTCAGGCCCTGTCCACACGGAGACGCGTTTCGCTGTATACGTATACATTTTTTATCGTATTGGTGTTACGTCCACACGGATCCGGCGTTTTCGGAGACTGAAACCGCTATTTTTTGAAACCGGGTCCCAAGGTGGATAAATCTGAAAATGCCGCCCTTGCGTTTTCGTGTGTACGGCCAATCCGTATATTTTGCGAAACGATGATGTCATCACACCAAGTGTCAACTAGTCAGACACCGTTAAGTCACAGCAACTACATTTATGGTTTTTCATATTGTTCAACAAAGTTCTTGATTAAAAAAGAAAAAAGAAAAAAAGAAGCTACTGTGCCTAATATTATTGTTGTATACAGCGCGCAAGGTTTATGCGCGAGCTCCAAGTCTTCTTCTCCGTTTTTAGTGTATGTCTGAGGCAGAATTACAGCGCCACATACTGGTCTGGCATGTATACTACATCGTTTTGAGTCGGTTTCAGTGGTTTCGTGTGTACGCAGATATTTCTTGAGACGACGCCGTGTTTACGGAATTTTTTTTTTGAACGGGAAAAAAAAATATCGGATAGGGAAAGCTCTGGCTTCGTGTGGATGTGGCCTCAGTTGGTCTTAATGATTTATACTCCCCTGCTTTTCAGTTTGGTGGAATTTACGGGCCTGCACTACAGGACCTGAGAGAGCACCTGGAGGAGAATCCTGACCACGCTGTAGCACCGGAATGGTCTGAGACTGTTCGCAATTCGGTTAGTGTCTCCTTTATTAGCTCTGTGTTTATCCTCATCAACCCTGGTTGTATAGCGTTAGACCAATCATAGTCGGATATCAGTTTGACTGAAATTAATGATATCCTTCTCTTCAATCTCAGGGCTTCTTGCCTGAGAGTTTATTCCACAGACTGTTGAGTCCCCACGCTTCAATCCCCAAAAAGAATCGCCATTACCTCTCCACCCCTTCGATCCAGACTGATGACCCTCTCCTCGGAGGCGGCGAAGGCGAGACGTTAGTTTCCGATGGCGCTTACATGATGGACGATGAGGACCTGGAAGACGGCGGTCACCTCACGTCATCTCACCACTTCCTTACTCCAGCCTACGATGTGAAGATGGAGCCAAGCGCTCTAGATATGGACGGAGGTGACAGTTTGTCACAAGGTGGATATGATAGTTCAGACAGAGAGGCCATTTTGGATGATGTCATCATGGCACCGAAAAATTCAGACTCTTCCTCAAGCTCAGAGGATTGACCAAATCTCATGTTAGATGTAGTAGACCGAGATCATGACAGTCTTTTATTTTATTATATTCTGCCTTCATTATTTTTATAATTATTGTTGATGTTATTGCTTAAAATATGGAGTAACAGATTTTTTTCTTGGGTTGGATTTGTACTCGACTGTTTTGCGTAGATTGAGGAGATACAGGTGCCGTTTTTTTCTTTTCTTGTTACACCTCATTCAGCACGTTGTGCTTAATTCCAGATGAAATATGAATTTGTCTCACATACCCACAGTAAGCCCCTTTCATCCTGTCTTGGCTGGGAAAGGAGCTGTTTGTCTCTCACCCTCAGGCTGAACTGTTTAACAGTGTGCTGGAGGATCCATAGTCATGCACTGAGCTGAGCCATCGTGGTGCCTCGGTCTGGTTAAGAACATGGAGTTTTTTGTTGGATGTATATCATTTTTTTGTGTGTGTGTGTTGGGGGGTGGGGACAGGGTAGGATTTGGGGTTTAGGGTTAGTTACTGAAACAATGTTAGACAGATGATGGCTGTATTGTACAAAGTAGAGTTGGTCCTATGCCTGCAATGATGCAAAAATTATGCGTTTATTCCCGTTTCAATAACTGACTCCAACTGTCTCTGTGATATAAATATGAATAGCAGTCTACAGTGGAAACTGATGTCTGTTGAATTCATTTCATCAAGTGTTTGTATTTATTTGAGTAATGACCACTCAAGGCTCTTTTTCTTGACTGCCTGGAATACATGCTGAGTAGAAAAGCAAGTTTATTCTCTCTCTCAAACTTCATACTTGGATGTGGAGAAAGATCATTATCCTTAACGATTGTTTTAATGAATAAGTAGTTTCAATTTTGCTGTCTTGTAGCTTTAGTTGACATCAGTAACTTGACATTAAATCACAAATTTAGAGTAGTTTCAGCAATTCAAGTAAGGTTGAAACTAACACATTGAAAGAGACAATAAATATCACAGAAATTCAGCATGGGGCAGGGTTAACGTTTCTTGACGCCTGCTGGAGGTAAGTCAGGTTTCACAATTTATTATGGTTATTTGCCAGCAATAACAAACAAAATTAACATTTGTCTTGGTAATGTTTACAAACATTTTCCTAAAACCTGCATATAATGTGGCTTTTTACATTTTAGAACAACTGAATTTGCTTGTGTTGCAAACTGCCTTCTCTGTCCAGCATGTGGTTTAACCATTGGGTGATCAGTATTACTGTAGTATGAGACGAATAGATTGCTGTTATGTGGTGCCTTTTGAGCTCTGTAACATCACAAGTTAATATGCCTGTTGAAATTTTAGGAAGTATTTATTAAAGAGATGAGGAGGATTAAAGTTATCAATTCCATTGCTAATATTTGGTAATGTTTGTGCCATGTTTACCCACTAAAAAATGTCACTTCCAGTGGGGTATCGCAAAAAAACTAGAACAAGTGTTAGAACACAGGAGAAAGCTTGACTAATTAAAACATTCACAAGAAGAAAAAATATTTTGTTAGACATTTTCTTAGAGAAAATTAATGCATTGCACCCAGGGACATGGTAACATAAAAACATCAGCAGCTCAAACTAGAGTAGTTATATATAGTTTTATTTAACCATTATGAAAGGGACTTGAAAATGTAATTCATGATGGGGTTAAGCTAAAAAAAAAAAAAGATTTTCCTCTAGGGGGCACATGTGACCTCATATTCTCTTTTGAGATGCATTCAAATAACAAAGCCATTTTTTGTCTTATTGAAAACAGTAGTACACTTGTGAGAATGGGCTCTTGATGTAAAAATGTAAACTCCATTGCTTTAGTCTCTATGAAATCATTAAATAAGATGCCTTCCCTTGTAATCATAAACGACTGTGATTGGTCCAGCTTGATCCTCGCTGAAAAACGTAACGGCTGCCATGTGACAATCAGCGGCGCCCTGGAAAAAAAATTGTGGTGGTTATCGAATTGGTAGTAGAGAGTGAAGGCTCAAAACAGAATAACTGTTATTTAAACTTAAGGTGTATTACCTACTACAGACAACGTGAGTCGCGTTAAGTATTTTCAGGAAAAAGGTTTCATTTTATGAGCTACGAATAAATCTATGATCGGAGTGCGATTAATGTGACTTATGAATGCAATCAGACAAACTTAACAGAGCACCGATAGAATCGGTCCATTTTTACACTGGCAGCAACTGTCTTTGCAGGGCCAGCAACTCTAATACAAACTTTCTTAAATCATTTTGAATATATATTAAGAATATACAGTTTATTGTGTTATGTAATGAGACGCTGGATATTACATATAGCAAATATACCAGACGTCTCTTTTCGAGGCCTGTGAAATGAATGAAACCTCACGTTGGGTTTAACAGCAACACCTTTGTGAACTAGCACCACTTAGCTAGTTAACGTTAGCTGCTGCTTGCTGGCTGAATTGGTAAGCCTATTAATAAACGTTTTTAACTAATCTGGTACTACTTGCGGTGAGTGTGGGATCGTGTAATGAAGTTTACTGGCATTATTCATCCGAGCAACACATACCATATACAATTGGACAATACCGAGAACAAGATGTTGTGTTTCTTGCTTCTTTTCTTTTAGAGAATAGTTTTTTTTTTTTTCTTAGATGACTTTGGTTTTTAATTTAACTTTTTTTGCTCTTGGCTTGTTACAAGATCAACCTCTTCTCTGATATCAAAAGACCCAATTTATCTATTTATTTAGTCTTAATATTATCCTCATGGATCTGAATTTTTACTCGGATCTCTCTGACGGGACTGGTCAACATGTTGATTCTGAGTTTATGGAAAACTCCTCTTACAATGGATATGATTCAGTGAACAAGGTAAATCTGACTTTGTGTGTTTAACATCTTTAGTTGAATATAAAACGTATATTTGTTTTTAAAATTGCAGCATGTCATGTAGTGTTCGTTTGATCAATATGTCTGCAGGTAAATAATACACCTCTTAACCTCTGTTTATTAGTTTGCAGGTGCCAATGAGTCATACCTGACCATCAGTGGACCTGGTCATCATTTTCTTGAGGTGGTGCTACTTTTGGTCACAATTAACTGGGTTAATTATATATATATGTGTGTGTGTGTGTGTTTGTGTGTGTTATCATTTTATTTATGCATTTACTTTTGCTTGTAGAAAACATTCCATACACCCTGTCTGGGTGATGAAGAGTTTGAAATCCCAATCTCCTTGGATCCAGATTCTGCGCTCACCATAGAGGATGTGGAGGCCCATTTCGGAGAGTTGGCCGAACAGGCTGAGAGCTCAAGGGGTCCTGGAGTTGGAAATAGTCTTGCCAGTAATACTGTAGTTGGGGGGAATGATCCCTCTTTTGCCTCTGCTTTCATGAATGCGTCTTCTCAGGGCATAGAGCACCTGAGTTTGGGTGTGATTAACCAGCCGGGAGGAAGTGCACTACTGAGCTCAACTCTGGGTGTGGTAAGCTTTGTTGTTTTGTTTTTTCAGTGATCATTTATTTTCATGCTTTCAGCTTGTTAGAATGGCCACTTTAATTGCTGTTAATGCAATTAGATCTTGAGTAAAGTATAGATTGGCACATCATATAATGATTTTTTTTGTCTTCTTGTTGTCTTGTTTTTTTTTTCTGTAGGATCTTGGCCATTCTGTTGGCTCCCATTTTAATAGTTCCTCCTCCATGACTATTGATGTTCCAATAAACGACATGAGCCACAGTCTCTTAGGACACAATCAGCTCACCACCATAGACCATTCAGATCTAAGTGCTCAGTTAGGGCTCAGCCTTGGTGGTGGAGCCAAGTCACCTGACCAACCACTGTCAACCACACCATCTCCTGCTGGGTCATTGCAGGATGAAGACATGGAGGACTTCAGACAAGTGAGTGTTTCAGTGATTTCAGTGATGATTGTGGCACATTTTCTTTCTTTTTCCATTTTGCAAGCTATCCTTATTTCCGTTACAGAAAACCATGCTGGTAGACTACTCCTCAGCGACGATCATACCGCACCTCCCCAACTTGACGGGTTCCACCCAGCTCTCTTCTGCTCCTCTAGCTGTGGTGAGGAGGGTTGGCGGTAAGCCAGCCATGGTGCCTGTGACCACATTGGACACGGGAGCAACACTGGGAGGCAAAAAAGGAAAGAAGAAAAAAGATCCCAATGAACCACAGAAGCCAGTGTCAGCCTATGCTCTGTTCTTCAGAGACACCCAGGCAGCCATTAAGGGCCAGAACCCCAATGCCACATTCGGAGAGGTGTCCAAGATAGTGGCATCCATGTGGGACAGCCTGGGAGAAGAGCAAAAACAGGTGGAGTATAGTTCTTTGAAGACTGACAGTGTTTGCAAAAAGTGCAATGCAATTCAAATATGCACAACTATTTAAAGAGTTGGGGGCTTTTTTTTTTTTTTGCTTTAAAAAAATAAAAATAAAAATACTTTTATTTAACAAATATGCATTGCATTCATCAAACTTGACAGTAAATAAATGTAAATGTTACAAAAGTTTTTATATATATATATATATATATATATATATATATATATATATATAAAAATATAAAATGACAATTTTAATTTTTAGGTGAACTATTCCTTATAAGAATGAAAAAGTTATTGCGGTTTCTACAAAAATATTAAGCAACACAACTGTTTTCAACATTCCATTGGTGGGATAAACGGATGGTCCCACCCCAAATTCACATCACTGGCTTATACTGTATAAACTTAAGGTCAATTACTGTAATTGCAATTGTGTAAAAAGACTGAAAATTCAGTAAAAAGTCTGTAGACACACATTGTGCTGGAATTGCTTTAGATTTATAACAGCATTTCATAATTTGACAATGGAGTTGCATTTTATTTTTCCAAATATTCTTTCAAAGTATTAAAATAATTAATAGAACTGTTACCGTGCGTTCACACCACCGCCGGCGAGAGCGTCAAAGTGTCTTGAAGTCATTCATTTTCAATGTGAGTCGGCGGCAAGGGCGGCGCGGCGCATCTTGGACGACGAGAGTGGCGAGAAGAGTTGAAGTCAGGTCAACTTTATGATAAGCTATGACGCGGTTCGGCAGCAACCAATCGGAATGTAGAAGTCCTCCACTTGAGAGGATTCCAGAGAACGCAGTCAATTCATTCGATCTACGTCAGAGCGTCCCCGAATCTTTCTACGGCGTCATTGGCAGGGGCGGCGGTGTGAACGCACAGTTAAGGAATTGAATCTGTAAATGGTACATTTACATTCACGTGCATTTTGTGTCATTTTGAATTTTTATGAACTTTTGCAGGTTTACAAGAGGAAAACCGAGGCAGCTAAGAAAGAGTATCTGAAAGCTTTAGCAGCCTACAGAGCAAATCAACTCTCAAGAGTGAGTGAATTGTTTCTAGTTCTTCTTTTGAGTTTTTTTTTATTTGCTGTCTTATATTATACTTTCTTTCCTTTATTTCTCATCCAGCCATCTTCTGAGGTGGATGATAGCGCTCCTTCCACTCCTCCCTCTGTCCCCTGTCCTGCACCCGTCATCCCTGCTCCTGCTCCTGCTGCCCCTGTCCGTCCACGCCTGACCCCCATTCCTGAGCAGAACACCATCACCAACATCTGTGCATCCAATATTATCCTCGACCTGCCTCAAGTCACCACCCGTTCCCGCACGGGTTCTCTACCCTTGGCCATCGGCCAGCCCCTGACCCCTAACCCCAGCCCGACACCTACTGTCACAAAAATCATCATCTCCAAGCAGATGCTGCAGGGAGGTTCTCAGCTCCACCAGATCCCCACGTCCATGGTGACGGTGATTCCGGCTGGAGTTCGAGCCGTGCATCCGGCTTCTGCTGGACGTCAGCCTCCACCACTGCAGCAGATGCAGGGCACCCCACCTCCCCCACGTCTGCAGCAGATGGTACAAACCCAAGCCCCGCCGCCTCTTCAGGCCAAGCCCCGTGGAGGGGCAGGAAGTTCTGTGGCTGTCACGGCTACGCCTCCACCGCCTCTTCAGATAAAGATTGTGCCCGCTTCAATACACTCTGACCTGTCCACGCCAATTATTGTTACTACAGCAACAAGTGCCAATCCTGTTATTTCCCCATCCACCATCTCAGCCTTAGCACATCCTGCCCCTGTTGAGGTGAAAGTGGAAGAGCCCAAAGAGGAGTTGGCCACTGGGACGGATGAGGCTCTGACGGAGGAACCCGAAGAGGTTTGTTATATCTGGGCCTTAAGAGATCAAACACAAGTACACAGCAAAGTTATTCAGAGTGTAACCTAACTCTGCTTGTTTTATCCTCTTTTTTCAGATGGAGATGGAGGTAAGTGTTGCTCCTGCGGTCTCCTCTTCCACTCCTCTTGTGAATCTCTGTGTCCGCGCTGGATGCACAAACCTGGCTGTGGACAGTCGAGACTGGGATAAGGAGTATTGCAGCAATGAATGTGTGGCCACACACTGCAGGTGTTTTTTATTTATTTTATTTTTTAAGGTGCTTTTTTTGCACAGTCAGAATCCATTTACTAACCGTCCCTATTTTTACTTTCTTAACAGGGATATTTTCATGGCCTGGTGTTCAATCAAGAGCCAGAACTCAGCCACTGTCAAATAAATGAAACGAAATCCTCCTGATTCTGGGTCTTAGCATGCCTGGATGTGTCTTTTATAATAACACAACAGAATTTTACTGGAATTACTAGTGAAAGTTTAGTGTTTTTGTTGTAAATATCTAAGGCATGAAAATGGCAGTGGAAAAATCATTCTATGAAAGGACAAATTATGTCTTTGTTACAACTATTGATATATATACTGCGAACATCATGTTTTGACATTTGTTTTCCTAGTTGAAACTGTCAGATATGGACATAGAGTGAATATTGTGTTTTTTTGGACCTTGTATTGTTTCCACTCAGTTTTTGGCCAGTGGTTTATTTGTATTTTTTTATGTATGTTACTAGTTAATGTGTTAAAAGGAGACAAATCTGAACCATTGTATTATTTTCAAATGCAGTAATTTTGATTATGATGACAAATTTAAGAGTATTAGTGAACCTCAAACAGTAATGCAATCAGTCTGCAATTCTATTATATTTTCAGTTTTCTTGTGTTGTACTGACAGTGTCTTAGATCAGTTTTCACAAGTGCTCTTGTGTAAAATCTTTTTGCCTTAGTTATGGGGTTTTGCTGACTTTTTTAGATTGTGTTACAGAAATGACTCAAGTATTAATAAAAGGCAGCCAAAATGGACTAAGTTTCAGAAATCATTGCAAACGTACCCATTTTAATGTGACACTCAAATGATTGTCAGTACACTACAAAAACTGCTGAGATCCCTGTTTTGCCCTGCTAGTAGAAACATAGGCTATATTATTTTATTATAGATGTCTGACCAGTATGTAGACAATTTAGTTCGTAAGAATTTTTAATCTGAAAAACATAAATGTGACTGAATAGAGAGCACTTTTACAAGTCTCAAGCTTTAAAAAAAAAAAAAAAATCCTTAACAACAGATGACATTTCTTGGCCATGTTCAAGGATGCATTATATGACATTTCACAAAATTTATTTTAATTTAAAAAGTACCCCCTGAGATTTTAAACTTATTTTGCCTAAAATTATTATTTTTTAAAATATGTATACATAATGAGCGACTACATAATCCATTTTCGTAACCGTGTTTTTGTCTTGTCCAGAATCTCTACGGTACACCTATAATAAGTGTTTATATTCAGACAATTTTAGACTGGTTTGGGTCGGCAGCGCTGCGGAGTAGCCCAGTAACTGCGTGATGCATCATAAACATAAACAGAGATAAATAGTTCCGGTTACAATATTCTTCCGCAAGATTCATGCAGTTCTGTTTATTAACCACTAGAGCGCAAAGAGTTACGGACTGCAGCTTTAAATTAAACTTTTGACGATTTGATTCATTATTTGCTTTCATTAACTCCCAAACCCCCTGAGGTCCCCCTAACAACCCCATTTCGGGAAACCCTGATCTAGATCAGTTGTTGTGCAAGGTTACTTTTAAAGAAGGCTGAAAATATAAATTTGCCACAAAATGTGTAAAGAGGTTCTACAAAAGTATTTGTCCGTTCAAAGGCCCCCCCAAAAAAATGTTATTGTCATCTCTTCTATAAAATACTCTCAAAGATTACTGCCCCAGGAGACATTTGCATCTCCCAGTCCATAAGAAAAACAAGGATTGGTTGGAATCATTTTCAAATTCACTGGCATGTTTTTACATTGAATTGTTTCAACTTTTGTTATTGGACGTGTGGAATAGTCTGTATGTCTTCGGTAAAGTTTCTCAATTGACTGGAGCTGTTGGAGATCATTGTCCATACTAATCATTCTATTGAGATATATTCTCCAGAGAGAATACATACATGTATATATATGCTTGAGCCTTTTAATAAAAACAACCCATTAAACAAATATATGAGGTTATTGTTTATTCAAAAAGGAACTATATAGGTTTGTCATAATGGTAATGAGGAATAAAAATTAAAATAAAATAAAGGATGTATAGCAAAAGCTAAGGTTGAGACCATTTCTTTTGTTTTCTGTAAACTCACAAATCTTACTACAAATGTTACTACATGTTTTTAATATCAAACTAAAATCATGTGATTGACAGCATAATGTTGCTGGTAAAACAAGGTAAAGATAAAAAAAGCATGTTTATAAAACAATCTCGGATAAATGTTTGCTTGGTCCATACAAAGAGATCACATCAAATGTTAAAAAGTACAAGTAAAAGAAAGTGGAAATGGGAGCAATAGTCTGACTAACAGAATTTTTTTTTTTTTAGCTTTTTAATAATAAGCTTAAAGTGAGCAAAGCGTGCTAAACAAGTAGTGAGCAACAAGACTCTAAAGTATGTTACTTTAAAAATAATTCCAAGGACATATAAACCCCTGTGAATCCTGCAGCATCCAATTATCTCCAGTGTTCAACCACACACACACAAATCCTCTTGAATGAGTCCAGACAGGCATGTTAAAAAGGTCCAGATTGTTAAAAAAGTCATTTTTACAAATAAAAGAGTTTAAAAGCATCATATAAGTATGAAAGTATTTACAGCAAGCAATAATTAGTCAAGTCTGTTTGTGTTGAGACTGCAGGACTGAACCCTCTAATGCCCTGGATATTTTACATTTAGTGGAACTACTGAAAAAAAAAAATCGTTTTTCAGAGACGTGTATATGATTAGTACAGACGCAGTCAAGGGCAAAGACTACAACAGAAGAAAACTGTCCACAAACAATCCTAATCAACATGAGAAGAACATTTACAATGTGATATCAAGGAGAAAAATAAAATAAACCTGAACACATAAAATGAGTCACCAAATGTTCCTATATCCTGCCTGCTATTGTGCGTCTGACAACTCGGGTGCTAGATTTACCGGCTGGATCCAGTGGTTCCGATGCGAGGTAGAAATATGGCGTTTGGTTTAGGCCACTCAAAACATTTGTTCGGTTACTGAAGAGTTCGAAAGCTAACTGGCGCCGAATGAGTGAGTCTGTGTTTCTCAAGGTTCTTGAGGATCCTAAAACCCTTCGAGCACAGGTTGCAAATGAAGGGCTTTTCACCAGAGTGAAAGCGCAGGTGAGCCTTGAGATTGTTTTTGAGACGGAAGCCTTTCCTGCAGTGTGGGCAGACGTGAGGTCTCTCTCCAGTGTGGAAGCGCTCGTGCCTTCGCAAGCTTTTCCGCAGGGCAAATGTCTTTTTACACTTTCTGCAGGAATACGGCTTTTCGCCTGTGTGAAAGCGTTCGTGACGCTTTAGGATCTTCTTGCGTTTGAACTTTTTGCCGCAGATCTTGCAGGCATGAGCATGCCCTTGTGAGAGGACTCCCTGCAGGCGCCAAATGCCGTTCCCGCAGTCTTTAAAGCAGCACAGCCGACGTCCCGTATGGACACGCTGGTGGGCTCGCAGATCTTTGGGTGTAGAGAAGCATTTTTTGCTGGATCCATTCGCCCTTTGCGCACTTGGCAGCATCAGTAGGTTCACAAGTTGCACAGAACAAGGCCGTAACAGTTTGCAATCGAAAGGCGTTTGGGTCAGTTGGAAACGCACCTTCTTTGCATTCAAAGCACTATTACCTGATGCCTGGCTGAGTTCAGTGGCTTCCGCTGGGGTTTTGCTGGATTGAGGAATTTCTATGTGAGGTGACTTTTCAACAGACAGCGAAGAATTTACTTCCATAAGGCCATGGTCCCACTGGTTTATACTGTCAGTGGAAAGGTCAGCACTGGGAATGTTACCTAGAACAGAGCTGAATGGATGAGACTCTGGATCTACTATAGAGTGTGAAGAAGTTTCCTCAAGAGCATCAAGTCCTTGAAGACCTAAGAGACCACAAAAAAGCATAAAAAGGAAGAAATTTGTTTTCATTCTCTAGTAATTTCAGATTTTTTTGTAAAACTGTTAAAGTTTGTTTAATATTTTTGTAAATAAAACATTTACTTTTTTTGAGAATCAGTTTATTTCTGGATAGATTTGGAAGAAAAATTGCATTTTATATATTCAGCTTATGCAGTAAAATATAAAGGATTATAAATCAAGCTGGTCAAGTTTCTTTATACCATTTTCCTGAATTGTCTCTGGTTTCTTCAAGTCATCTGTCCATGGGGTTTCATGAATTAAGCTGTCTCCTCTCCCCACTCCAATCTCCTGAAAAACAGTAAACAATATATATGACTTGGTCAACAAGGGAAAAGCAATAGAATTGTTGCAAATCTCTGATGCAGTATTTTTCTTCTTCAGCATTTTAATTCATATTAATATCTATTTGTTCTCTAGGTCAGGGTTAGTAAGGGAACTGCAGGGGGTTTGTGAGTTAATGAAAAGCTTATAGTTAATTATACCCAAATTACCCAATATAAAATTAAAATAAATAAATGGGGATTCAGGATAATTGGAATATAGCTGTGATGTTATTACATAACTGTAGTCTCATGCGCTGCATATTTCAGATTGAAACACTTGTGATCTTGTGTTTTCAGCATCTCGATTTACTTTATTTACACTGTCACATAATTTCTTAATTTTTTTTTATTTCCCCAGTATACTACCAAAATAAAAGCTTGAGGATTCGAAAAGTTAAATAGCTTAAGGGTTTGAACTTTGAAAGTGAATAAAACTTTTTTTTTTATGATTTATTTATAATTGTTTTATGATAAGACAAATATTACTATTGTAACTCATGGTGTAAAATAAATTAGCAAATATCCATTTATTTCACAGTACAATCGCAATTTACAACAGTAATATAGTTATGTCTTCATTTTTATAATTATAATTAAAATAATAATAATATTAAATTTAATTGGGTTCCCAAAAACACTAGTGTGAAAGTGGACAGACTATCACAACTAATAAAGTGGTTTGTGTCAAGTTAAATAAAACACTTAGTAAAAAAATTATTTCATCAAAGTACATATTCTAGTTGAAAGAAATCTAAGAAGAGAAAATTAAAAATCAGCGCCACCTACAGTTTCTTTGAAGATAGTGCATGGAAGGTCAACCATGCATTGCAAATCCACTTCTTCTGGAGAATCCTTGCAAAGACTTTCAGAGGGAGAAAGCCCCTCCTCTCCTTTGGAATCCTGAAGATAAATCCTGTCTTTCTCAGTGGACACACACAGATCTGAATGGGGTTTCAGGGTGGGAGAGAATACAATATATTACAATTTAAAAACACTGTGTTCTGTGTGCTGCTAGTTTTCTTAATGCACATTATTTGGAATCTTATGAGCATATTGTCCTTTTGAAAATCATTTTAACTTTTACGTTTGAAAGAAGCAGAAGTCTGAGAACCAGCTCAATGTTGCATGGACATGTGAATAAACAACGTTCATAATAACAGGTTCATAAAATATTTTGATCAAAGTGTAAAATTATGATTATAAGTTCTTATTTTACGAAAAGTCACAGGCACAACAAACTGCATTGTTTGCATTGAAACCAAGCAAGGTGGACTTCAACCCTGAAATATCAGTCAGCACTACTGCTGCAACTACTTTTCGAAATATGGTAAACCATTTTAACATTTATTTCTCCTTACAACTAAATAGTATTTATTTTATGTTACTAGTTATTTTTACAATTCAACACAGTGTGCACATCTAACAGGCAAAAAAAAAAAAAAAAAAAACTCAATGAGTGTGCTCAACACAAAAGGTAAAAAAAAAAAAAAAGCAAGGAAACGTTGGCACACACCACTTCCTTCCTTTTTTACTTTAATATTTTTAACCAATCCAATAAATATTACCTTTTCAGTTCCAATAACTAACTATTCATTAGCTAGTAGTACTTATTCCAAATAATGACTTGTATCTATTGATTTAGTCACTATTTGCTCATGTCTATCAGTTTAGAGTACATCATCAGATCACGTATAGACTTAATAAATATAGACAATTAGACATAATTAAAAGATACATAGTGTGTTCAAGCGTCTTTCTATGACAAATCATTTACTTCAAGCACTTCTCTTCATTGCTGTATGTTCATATTTAATATCACTAGAAATGTTATTGCGCATATCATGTTCAGTAGGTTATATGTTTGGTGTACAGTAAAGAGTTATTAGTAATTCAGTTTTAGTACTTTTATTTTATAGCCTAGTAAATTTTAACTAAATACGAAACACTACTGGAATAGAGACTAATAGCAAAGGATGATGAAAGTATACTAGTATCTAATGAACTGAACTACAATATACTAGAATGTATAAAAAATAAGTACCGGCGGTAACATAAAAACAGATAATAGTTCGTTTTTAAGCAATGTATATTACAACGGCTTGCCATACGAAAGCCTTCTTCCGGTTTACTCCTGTTGAATTCAACTAATGTGGAAGTAAAGCCAAGCTACATGCACACAGCTAGAGAAGTGGCTGTTGTTTACGCAAAAACATACCCTGATGGTTGGACAGCAGTGTCTCTCCCACTTGCACACCGACGCTACAAACCATCTTGTCCGAAAGATTAGTCAATGCACTTTCCATACGAGCCCTGATGTCAGGGACACGCACCAGATCTTCTTTGATCTGAGCTTCTCTGTCGACCGTGCAGCCATGGGAATCCAATGCGCGTCCTTCGAAAACTTTCGTTATCTCCACGACGGCCACCTTCAGTAACACCTCCATAACGGCCGCCACCTCTGCTTGAAACCTGGACACGGACTGGGACATTTTGCTCTCGGTCTGAACATGCAAAATATAAGTTATAATGCATAAACAAACGGATCGGTCGTGCAGTCGTTTGTGGTCACTATCCACATGGCTAAGATGGAAGTAATGGGCGTGTCTGCTGATATTCCACAATGACGTAGCACGTATTAACACGGGTGGCGCCAAATCCAGACGTCGCTTTTACATAGGAATGTTGATTGCAAAAAATGTTGTCATATGATGGTATGGATCATTTGGTTATTTATTCTAGAGTGTCTATTTTTTTAAGTTTGTATTTTGTTGAAATGCATGTTAAAGACATGTTTAGCTCCACGGAATACTATGTGGCCAGTGACAATAAACCAAACAAGCTAATTAATTAAGCCTCTATAATTAGAGTTTAGTTGAATCGTAGATGGTTTTAATACATGGCACATTTCCCGAACCTTTTGATGTCCTGTGAAAAAAGAGCCACATAGGCTATCCTATGTTTTTGTTGTAAAGCCTATTTGATATTTTTGATAAACTAATTAAAAAAAATACTGTGGGCTTCATTATATATAGTTGATCAAATTAAACACATCAAATGTGTGTACCCCATGTCAAAGGACTGTATCCACCAATTAAACCCATACAGCAACATTCATTATTTTATACACAAAACACATTAATACACATACATAAAATGTAACAAAAAGAAATATTTTTAAATTGCATATTTTAGCTTTTTTATAGTGTTTATATAAAAAATTACAAAATTACACGAATCAGGTATTTTAAGTCGCGATGAAACAGAAGTAGCAGCAGATCATTTCTTCTGTATTGTGATGTAGGCCTACATAAAAGTATAATGGATTATTGAAAAAGGAAAAATGCAGGGCAGGGCTGGGACTTGGTTCTATGGGTCAGTTATTATTGGATTTTATGATGTGGGCATTGCACCAAAAAATGCTTGCCGAGGTGGGGTTTAAGCGGACTAAATGATTGAAGAAGTCCTGCATGTGTCACCAGAGAGAAGTTTTCACCCGAAGATCCAGTTATGACATTTTGTTTAAACATTACAAAGTAAAAAATAATCATTTTCATTTCCTGTCGACTTAAAGGAATAGTTCACTTAAAAAATCTAATTCTGTCATCATTTTACTCACCTGCAAGTATTTTCAAACCTGTATGAATTTCTTTCTTCTGCTAACCACAAAATAAGATATTTTGAAGAATGTCTGTAACCAGACTGTTGATGGACCCCATTGACTTCCATAGTAGGAAAATAAATACTCTGGAAGTCAATGGGGTCCATCAACTGTTTGGTTACCGGCATTCTTCAAAATATCTACTTTTGTGTTCAGCATAAGAAAGAAATTCGTTTGAAACAACTTGAGAGTGAGTAAATTATGACAGAATTTTCACTTTTAAGAGAACTATTCCTTTAAGCAGTGAAATTAATACAAAATAAGACAGCTAATATAAAAATAGCCCTCCAAAAGATTACTTGTTTTACTGACCTTTTGTTAAAAAAACAAAAAAAACAATTTTGTACCCTATTTGAGGAAAGTGCCACATTTAAACTAGGAAAGCCGTGAAATATTGAGGGGGAAAAATCAGGAAAAAAACACCCAAGCTTATCACTTTTGTGATTTCTATAATAAACCCTTGTGACCGCAAGAAAAAAATATTTCAGGCAAAACATCTTTTGTACCAAAAATATAATTTGGTATATGAACATTTGTATCCTCACATGACACTTCATGGTGCAGAGAAGACAATGCAGTGCCCTGTGCTGAATATATAAATTCAATTTTTGAAATAGGCTATGTCTAAAGAAAACAATAACCTACTAAATCCAATTCTCAGACATATTTGAAAGGCTCATATAAAAATGTACATCACTTTATTCCAATCTGTTTTTTTATTTTAAGACTTAAGAGTAAAACCAAGTTGTCTTCATTAAAAAAAAATAATATATCAATGTTTCTTTTTCAGTAGAAAACGTTTGTGATTTACTGCACTTTTTAGACACAGAAGGAAGGCTGGACAATCCCTTCTCCGGCTAACGTCACATAAGGTCACATCCTGTCTTAACAAAGAAAGAAGGTATGACTAATGACCTTGAGGAAAAGCCTGCTTAGCACCTTTAGGTCCTATCACAGCGGGACAAACAATCCATCCACATATTAGTACAAATAAACATTTAGACAATAACAACAAATTCAACTGATGGATTTACACTTAAAATAATGTTGCTGCTCCCTCTGCCGATCTTATACATATTTTCGGTTACATTTTTTATGCTTAAAAGTCAGGTCCTTTTCCAAATGTATGCATTGGTGTATTTACCTGCCAATTGCAGTATGTCCTTATGCACGAAAAAAATGGATGGCAATGAACTGAAAGCAATATACATCTATTGCTAATGCTTTTGGTTTTATAAGTGATGTCAACATTTGGAAGTGAATATCTGAAGGTCTAAGAGAGAGCATGGTCTTTAAATTAAATTTTGGGTCAATGGGAGATAGAATGATGAGTACATTCCTAGATATGCGTGGAACAAGGTGACAATTAAATGATGACATTTTTACCCTTTTGATTTCCGACAAAAAATATTAAAGGAATTTTTATAACGTTGATGATTCGGACAGTTCCAATTAAACAGACTTTAGTTTGGACAATACATAGCATGTAAGATAGTAAGAGTTTAATCGTCGTCATCATCGTCGTCGTCATCATCGTCGTCGTCATCGTCATCGTCGTCGTCATCGTCGTCGTCGTCGTCGTCGTCGTCATCGTCGTCGTCATCATCGTCGTCATCATCGTCGTCATCATCGTCGTCGTCATCATCGTCGTCGTCGTCGTCATCGTCGTCATCATCGTCGTCATCGTCGTCGTCGTCGTCGTCATCATCGTCGTCGTCGTCGTCATCATCGTCGTCGTCGTCATCATCGTCGTCGTCGTCGTCATCATCGTCATCGTCGTCATCGTCGTCATCATCATCATCATCAGGATCGATTTTGTTCTCTAGCACATCCTCCAGCCAATCCTCCAGCTCATCAACTGTTGGCATGTCATCATCATCATCCATATCAAACCAAATACTTTCAGCCTGCAGAAGACACAAGAGCTCAGTTTGGGTCTCGAAAGACACAACATACAACAATGAAATCCTACAGTGAGAAACTTACATCATCAACCTCCACTACACCAATCTGAGGTGAGGACAGGTCAATGTCGAACGTCTTCTCCCAATAGGGGACAAGCTGCACAGAAGCCACAGAGACATGCTTAAGCTCTGGTATCCACTTTCACAACAAGGATTATATTTGGAATATCCAATGACTATGCATTTCTTTGCGCAATAAAAGCCATAGGGTTACCAGAGGGAAGTCATCGGGGTCAATCCAGACGATGCTCAGGTCGGGATTGTCGGTGTTATCCTCTGCCACTTCCTTCACGATTTCAAGGAATTCAAAGCCATCTGAAAGAAGCCCAAGAAAATGTCAGACATATTCAAGTGAGGAATAAAGTTATATTACATTTTAAAATGACAGTGGCTTTGATCAATATAAGCAGCATAATAAAAATATTTCATACCTGGGTCACCCTCCTCAGCAAAAGCAATGATATGCTCGCCATCAAGAGCATCCGCCTGTCAGAAAATGATGGTTACAGTACATAAAGGGAAAGATCTTGTGCTTTTCTGTTAGTATCACAAACAACCACAAATCACAAGATCACATCTTGGAATGCCTTATCAATATCCTTGCTCCTTTATTAACATAATATAATTTGATATATAATATGATTTACTGTACATTAGTTTCATCATGTCTAGAAACAGATGGTTTTCTAATAGATAATCCTGTGATTATATAACATGTGTAAATAGCAGTGCTTGCAAGGCAGCAAAAGAAAAGTGTTTTAAGTTTTAAGGCTTTGCTGAATGATATGGACCCTTTTCACAGACTGCAACGATGCATTTCTGCATTAATTAACATCATAAATCCAGCAATGTTTTTCTATTTTTCTTTTTTTTTAAGCTACACTATGTAACTTGGCCCTCTAGCAGTTAAAAGATTAAACTGCATGCGTCTTGCGGAAGATTTCGTTTTGTTGCTGTTCAAAGCACCGCTGTACACCAGTGGATACAGAGAATCTTATCAGAGCAGATGGACAAATAAATAAATAAAATTGTTGTTGTTTTTACAACTAGTGATTACTAGGAGGTTTGCGGTTTTGAATGATCCACGGTCAGTTTTTTAATGTGACAACCAACCTGCAGCTTCACGATACCCATGATATACATGGGCGAATGATGTACGTATGGGATTTCCTGTAAATCTTTCCCAGCTGTTCTTAAATATAAATCATTATATTAGGTTTATCAAAGTGTATTTGGTTGAATTATGGTTAGGCAGAATGTTTTGCACTCTTGCATTGATACAATTTAGTAATTTATCCCCCAAAAAATTATTATATACTTTAAATTATAGATGCCTTAATCAAGGAGGTCTGTAATACCTGGAGAGAGCTATCCATTAGCATCCCCATTCATCTCAATGGCAGAGTGAAATTATCTACAAGATGAACTTTGAAAAGAGTCTGTATGTGAAGTGGTTCAAGCTGAATTTATTGTAGCAAACTGTCAAAAAAGAAGAAAAATAGCACGTTTCAGCAATATCAAGGTAGTGTTGCCTTGCAAGCACCGTAAAAAAACGATCGTTTCACTGACACAGCATCAGCTTACCCAGATCTCATACATGTTGTGTGGCTGCATTTTCCTTAGTGTTGGCCTGCGAAGACATTTTCATTAATGTTCACATTTTCATTCATTTGATTAATTTCTCAATTTGAAGCATTTTTCACATCAGTCAACACACCTGTCATTGTCCTCAATGAATTCAACAAGTTCTTTCTCACTGTAGGGTTTACCGGGGATGACGACGGGTTCATCCATGAAGGGCTCGTAGAAGTCCACCTCATTCAACTTCAAGTCTAGTTTTGTAGCAACCTGCAAACAGGCATTGATCGACTGTCAGTTTCAGGGTTTTTATACTTCAGGGTAAATTGACATAAGTAGAAATAAAGATGCTGCTTTTAAAAAATTAATCATGCGGATTTACTTTTAATTTGAATTCAGATATTTTAATACACTACAGGTGATTATGGAGCTACAATCATCTTTAAGTACTGTGGATGCCCATAAAATATTACTGCATCAGTGTAAAGTTTTAGAAAAGTAGAAAGCAAAAAGTGAATTTGTTTATTAAAACTATTAAAACAATGGCCATTTGAAACATTCAGAAAGTCATTTTTGGATAAATAAAGATCTAGATGACATTTTCACTTATATTGTAGATAATATTTATTGTAAAAACGAAATATCCCCCGAAAGTCCAGTCCAATTGGTCATACTAGAGTTTTGTAGGTACACAGGGTTGTGTAAATTATGATTACATTAGTTACCTTTGGACTAAAGGTGGCAAAGAACTTGATGTGTGGATGGAACTCCTCTGCTGCGTCCTCATAGGCATCGTAGTCTAAAATCACAGGACCATTGGTGAACTTTTCAAAACGGTTGATTTACTTAAATTTTGTGGAAAAATGATAAAACAATGTATTCCCATTTGGATACGTACGGTCAGATTTCTCACTCTTGAAGAAGCCCACCAGCTTGATATCCTCATCAATATTATGGAAACCTTTCAACTCACGTGCATTGCTAATGATCTCAACTGGATCCTCAATGACCTGGTAAAAGAGTCAATCAGAATAGGAAGTAATGACAGTAAGACAGACTGCTGAAACTGAGGACCAAGTGTGCATCGGGTAAGAATGAGAACAACGGGGAAAAGGAAGAGCAGGATGTAAATTAAAAATGCGAGAGAAGTCTAAATGATTTTTCACGCACATCATAGAGGAACTCCACCAGCGTGTCCGCAGCAAGCTCTCCATCGTACTCAATGACCTCATCCTCAAAGAAGATATAGATACTGTCAGCCTCTTCCAGACCTGAGGAGCACAAAGATGGAAATGGGTTTGAGAAATGTCCACCAGAGGTCATAGTTGTTCTTCTGCTGACGTCCTAAAGTATGACAAGAAATCTACACAAAGGACATCAACAGAGCACAAAATAAAGCCTGAAACAGCCAAAAGTAATTTTGAGAAAGCACACAATCAGATCCAATTACACTTTCATGACAGGTCAAAAAATGACTTGTTACATATGTCATCCTATTTCCTCACAACAACCCTATAACAGGCATGAACTTCTTTTTTTTCAATTTAAATGCGCACAAAAACTCACAAACAGTCTCCCATTGAGTAGCTGATGCATAACATGCACCTTTTTAAATAAACATTAATATTTTAGGTTAACATTTATATGGATTAATAAGTGAAAATGTATATTCTAGGTGCTGTAACTGATCACCATGTCTCTTTTGTGGAGTGAAAAATAATTATTAAAAAATATAATACAAATACTATACATTATACACAAGTATGGTCATATTTGAGTGTTTTTGTAATGTAGTTACCTAGTTTCTTGGCAACAGCTCTGTCTGTCTTCTCATCGAGTAGGCCAATCCCGATGTCCTCGTCGTCAAGATCCTCCAGGACTTGTGCAGCAAGCTGGGTAACAAAAAATATAATTTTGAATGTCCTTCAGCTTCTTCGAACAGCATGTGTGGTTTGGTCGAGATGTTTAAAAGCATGTTAGTGGTGCCCTGACATGTAAGCTGTTCACACAAAATAACTGTGAGAGGGAACTCTTCAGAAGTTCCTGTGGAAACACTAAGGTAAGGTGATTTCTTGTTTTAATTTTATTAGGGTTTGCATCCTGTCAGCACAAACATAATGCATTTATTATCAACCTGAGAGCTGGTTTTGGACTGTGTTGGACAAGGACAGCACATTTGTTTTCTGCCTGCACAGATATTTCAGGCTCTGCTGTAAGAACTGTAGTTAGTTTCTTCCACAGTCTTACATCCATAAAAGCCATCATCAAGAGCGCTGCCCCTGCACTTTCTAAATCGGTGTGAAACTCGACCCGTATGATGGACAGCTGTCTCCACCAATCGCAGTGCTACATGCGCCTGCTGAGCAGGAGTAACAGGGTGCTGGGGTGGTGACAGGTTCTCCCAACCATTTCTCCAAACATTATGAGGAGCTAAACTGAAACAAATGCCCTTTCATTCCTATACAGATGCACAATATTCATTTTTTTTTATTATTATTATTTTTTTTATCCATACGTCACTCTAAAATTGTTTAAATTATTCAGTAGTGTATGTAGAATAGGATATATCAGTAACTTACATACTGACTTTGACTTTCTTTCTTCCATGCAACACAAAAGGAGAAACAATGTTCTGGTAGCTTTTCTCCATGCAATTACTATACACTGGGACTGAAGCTTTTAAACTTCATAAAGGATGCAAAAGTGGCATAAACATATCATAAACATGTTTCATGTGACATGCTTACTGTATAAGGTCTTTTGATGTCATTGATTTTCATAGCTTTGCATTAAAAAAACTGTGAGCTGTTAATGCATATACCCAGCTAACAAATAAATGTTCTAAAAACATTTTGCTAACGTTCCCGTTAGGTTCCGAAATTTATTTATTTTTGGATTATGCAAGCGTTAATGGAACATCCTTTTTATTATTTTGCAAACATAATGCGAACATTACTTTTTAAAGTTCTCTGAACATTCATTTAACAAACATTTAAAAAACATTAGACAACATCCAACTAAAAAGGATTAAGAAAAAACGCTTATGTATAAAACATTTTGGAGATCATTTTTAAAGACCAGATAATGCTTACTAAATGTTCTATTAATGTTACTGGGAGAATGTTTGTTCATTACTTTGAGAGAACCTTGCTATAATGTTAGCCAAAGTTCTGAGAATGTTCCCTGTTAGCTGGGTGATATCTACCTCATTCAACTACTTTAGATGTCTCAACACATCTGCCATTCTTGCCAAACAGTCAACATTTCAGATGCTGTCCATTACTCACACTAACACTATAACCATTATTCTTTTTTATTTACCACATGCAAAATTATCAAACATTAATGATACACTAAATCCTGTGAAAATCATCTGCTAAAGACTTTTATTGCAGATATGGATATCCTTAGGTGTAAATAACAAGGTTGAAGATGCAGTCAACTAGCTCATGAGAGCTCACAGGCTGGCTCTGACCTTTCCAATATGGCGGACAGCAATGCACCTTATGCAATATCTATATAGATATATATGCATTAACCGATGTGACCAAAACGGGTCAATAAATTAATCAGAATGAATACTTCAGATCATCCAGACTAACGGATTCATGAATCATAAATTGCTAGTTCTCTTCTTAACATGCCAAAAGGATTTAAAAAAAAAAAAAATCAATAATGTTCAATAATGTTCAGTCTGAGACTTGAAATTTAGTTTTATGGACTGCATTTATGTTATTTTAAGGACTTTTGATAATTTTTTAAGCTTGAAAGTTTCAGTCCTTTTTCATTGTAATTGCACAGAAAAAAGACCACAGAAAGCAAGCAAAATGTTATCCTTTTGTGTTCCACAGAAAAAGAAGAAAAGAAATTCACACAGATTTGGAGCAACTTGTGCGTGAGTAAATTGAGTGAATGAATTTCCGTCTAAATTCTTTAAAAAAAAATTGTGAAAGGTACAGTTCTACCAAGGAAACAGATAAAAAAAAAGAAAAAGGTTTTAAGGTTTATCCAAGTGTTTTATTACATTTTTGAATTCTTCTAGTTTAGCTGTAATATTAGCAGGAATACTCGAGTGATAATTCGTCTCTTTGTTAATGTGCTCGATCTTGGTAATGTCTCATTGATCTTTTCTTCTCAGTCTTTAGAATGTTTTTCTATCAGTTTAGTATATTAGTATATCAGCAACATATTAGCATTAAAAGGAGGATATATGTCTGTTAAACGAACTTTAGGCTAAACTCAGCAAAAGGCAAAATAGGGCACGGCTATATATAAGGCGACCCACAAAAAGCCATGAGTCAACAAGAAACGATTTTTGCAATGAATCCGAGATAGAGTTTGCTTATGACAAATCAGAGTCAGGATAGAGGAAAGAGGAGACATTTAATCCAATACACAGCCACGGATAACGCGCCCATCTCTTTTTTTCTTTACATCCCTCC
Source organism: Leuciscus leuciscus (assembly GCF_965113295.1). NCBI lineage: Eukaryota > Metazoa > Chordata > Actinopteri > Cypriniformes > Leuciscidae > Leuciscus > Leuciscus leuciscus. Next base: position 34,189,658 of record NC_138730.1, on the reverse strand, counting down.
ATCTCTTCCAATCATATCTTCATATCTTTTCAATTTGGTATATTTTCATCAATTCAAAACATAATTTTTCATAAAATAACCGACAAATCTAAACAGCCTCCCAAGAACAGAATTGAGAACACTGTATCATCTCTATAACTGAGTTCTCTCAGAGGCTTAATGAGTTTTTATTAGCCAACATAAATATGTTTTTTCATTAAGGAAATATAACCAGAAACACCCTAGGCCGGGTTGGTGTAAATGAGAGCATACAAGTGTTTCTATAAGGGCAGAAAGCAGATCTTCTGTAATGGAGCATCACAGCGGCTTGTGCCACACAAACAGCTATGACAGCAGAGGCGTTTATAATTAGAGCTGCTGCAGAGACAAACCGGGACTATTTTGGCAAGGTGGTGGTGACGTTCAGGGTCCTGGGATCCGCTGACAGGTACAGTAATGTGCCCAACACTCAGTACTCTCAGTCGACACTGCAGATTTCATGAGCTCAATCAGCACTCAAGCTGTTACAAGTTAGTTTAACCTACAACAGCGCTGTGTATTCAGGAGCAATGTGTTGCAAAGCCACATACAAAAATCTCATTCCCACAACAATGAACCATGAAAACCAGGGAGCATCGATGCTCACTATGTTCCCTATGTCCCATTAAGTTCTGAAGCGCAAAACAAAATTCACGTGAGCCAACTCAACTCAAGGGGATAGTCTGTTCTTGCCTTTCTCCCAAAACACAATGTCCATCAGAATCCATTAGCATTAAGGCTGAGATTTAGACTTACAATTAGTTACGTTAGCTCGTTTAAACTAATCCCACACAACAAACACAATACATCAATGTCTGTTGTCTCTTGAGGATTGCACTGAGACATGCAGACAAAGTTCTTAATAACAACAGACCACTGTTGACTCCAGGAGGTGACGGCACGGCTAAATGATGCTGTAACCTTTTGACCACATGGGGTGGGTTCTGCCTGCTGAGAAGATGCTAATGTTATCTAGTGTGCTTGGGATTGCTTGTGGCATTGTCCACATCACAATTGGAATGTTTATATGAAAGGTTGGTTTGAAATTGAAGAGAAGTTTGTAGATTTTCTTTATACTTTTAGTGTTATTTTAGCATTATTTAAACGCTATTAAAATGTATTCGCTTTTTTTCAGTTTTCATTTGAAAGTTTAAGTAGTTAGCAATTGTAGTAATTATTATTATTTAATTTTTTTAACTCTTTCCTTTACATCAGTGGTTCTCAACCTTTTTTGGGCCAGCGCCCCCTATCTATTATCCAGGTCCCGTAGCGTCTGTCGTTGTTATGCAACCATGAACTGCGCTCTCCGTGACATGATGAGAGAAGTATCAGCAAAGGATTAATTGATTTCTAGCCCTTGCATTAGCTTTACTACTAGATATATTTATGGAGCTGAGAAATAAAAACCCGCCCTGTACAACTATGATCAGCTGTTCGGCCGAGCTTTCGATGTTGTTACGGAAAGGCCGAAGCTGATCGGTTGGTTTTTGTCACATGACCTGCTGTGCGCTTGCGGCATTCTGAAAAGTTGAGATGTTTTCGATTTCAACCGACCGACTTCTATTATGAGAATAGAAGCCTACATTTGAAATAACGAATTTGCACGCACATAAAACGCGATATGTGAACGGCCCCTGGCTGGTTCGAGTCGGCACTCGACACCGCTGCGGGGGAGCACAGTACTTTGCAGTACCTGCAATTTTGTTTATTTACCGCTAGAGCGCCAAAAGTTACGGACTGCAGCTTTCATATAGGCTATAACTAAAAAGCATGTCAATAAAAGCCAAATAACAGATTTGATTTGACTGAACAGTGGGAATATTATTATCATAGTTTCCCAGAGAGCAAAAGAGTCATAGATATTAGCCTATATATCAGTGTAAATCAGTGTTAACGAAATGCAACGGTTACCAATTTGACATTCAAAATTGAATTATGTGGCTTATGGCAAACATAGTTTAATAAAGCCAACATTTAAAAACATTTTGGCAGTTTTTTTTTCGTTATCCATTTGAAAATCTTGGTAAAATATGCTATTCTAAACTCATAGGGGCAACAAATTAACTTCCGACTCTCTCCCATGCCACTCAAAGTAGATATAGGCCTAAGATGGGCTGTCATTGGACAGTAAAAACGACCGTAGGCTATACGGTCATTAAAGCGGTAATGTTTGCACTTAGGTTTTATTACGCATTTAGGAGAGTACTGCAAGAAGCTGCAATAAACCTTACTTTCAAAAAATAAAATAAAAAATACAATCATGATTTTTCATGAAAAATTATGTTAGAATTGTAGGCCTAAAATACCTTGGTATCAGCTTGTTTTCATAAATGGTATAATTATGGTATAATCAAAGTGGCTGGCAACTTTAAATAAATAAAAACGCTGGTGGGGAAAGAGTTAAATTATTTCTGTTTAGCTTTTTTTTCCAGTTTTAGTAATTTAGTCATCTTAAACTTATTTTATTTTAGTTAGTTTCCAAGGCAACATTTATTGTCAGCTAAGCAATTAGTTTAATAGTTTAGTAATAGCAGAGAATGTCTAATAAGGGGAGAACTTCCACTCTCAGTAAACTTCCGGCTTCTGAACTGGTTGCAGTTCCACTCTGGTTCCATATGAGGGCGCTGACAGGACGAGTGCAGAATGAATGGAGGTCTATGGCGCTATACCCATCAAAATCCACTTTTCTCAGGATATAATTTTTTGTCTAGTAATTTGAATGTTGTATTCGAAAGGAGATGCAAAGAAATTACACATTGCTGGGTGTTAGATTTTAGTCACTTATTTGCTTTTAAAAGTCTTTTAAAATGTCAATGACGTCATACACATCGTACGACCAGAGATACTGCTTTACGGCAATCCTTCAGTCACTTTGGTGCTTTCGCGCTCTGCACTTTCTTTTCTCTCGAAGCATCGACAACACAGCTGGCACAGGTAAATACACGTGGTAGAAGAGTTTTTGTTTTGTTGTTTTAAAAGACCACGCCGAAAATACACACACACACACACACACACACACACACACACACACACACACACACACGATGCCATCAAGCGGTATCTCTGGTCGTAATCAGTCCTTCACTGACCAATCAGCGTTTATTAGCAGAATGCTAGCGTGTTATGGGCAACAACAACTCAACCTTAAGAAATCGAAAGGACATAAGTACTCGTTCATTCAACTTTCGACCTATAACCCATGTTGAACTTGCAAAACCTACAATCAAATCTGAGATTTCTCAACGGCAATCGGGTGAAAGAGACAAATTTAGCCATCTAGGGCCATAGACTCCCATTCATTTTGCACTCATGGGCGATCGTCCCCAGTGGAACTCTGGTGGAACTACAACCAAAATTCGGTACAATAGGACTTAAGGCCTATTTGTACTTCTGCGTCGGACCTATGCCGGAGCCTCTGCGCTGTAGGCAACGCGTTGGTTTTAATTTATACTTCTGTGTTGTTGTCCACGTTGACGCACAATTACTCATGCAGAGGGACCATGTAAAACCTGAGGGAGGGGTTCTAGCAGACCAATCACAGCGCTTGCGTCAGCGTAGAATTGACACGTTGTTACATTTTTGGAGAGGTGCGCGTCAGGGTACGCCGAAGGGTACGCGCGCTAAACACAGCCTACGACGTAGCTACAGCGTAAGTTCGACGCAGAAGTATAAATAGGCCTTTAATAGGGAGTGGCCAGGCTCTCCGTAGATGGGCTCTGGTAATAGTTAAAGTTAACAATAACAACACTGTTGTCAATAGCTGGCTAATCTCTGTCTTCTTATGCAGTCTAATACAGTGTTACCCATGATCTGTCATTCAGGCCCAATACATACAGTACTATTATTAATCAGCAGTGGCCAGCAGCTGACAATTTGGTGATGTATACCATGTGCTACGTATAGCATAATACACACCGCTGCTGTGACACTGTAAGAACATGTAACTCATTGCATGTATTTGATCTTTGAACCAATGAGACAGCATGAAAATATCAGCAGTGATGCTTCAAAATGCTACAAATGCTATCTTGCATTATATATATATTTTTTGCATTAGTTTTGGTGTCTGCATATGGGCCTGTCGACGAAACCAAAGTGAAAATGTACTGAGATGAAACCAGAAAGGCAAATTCCTTTGAAAAATGACCCATCCGAGCTCATGCTCAGGGTGCAAATTTACTGTGTGGTGCATCAGCACTTTTCTGATCATAGATGCCATAGTCCAGATAGTTCTCGTGGCTGGTGTAACAGGCCCCACATTCCCCAGGCTCTGCTGGAGTACTTTTCCTTCTGATCCAGTGTAAAGCCTCTAACAAGGCCACAGAAAAATCTATATTGTTAATTGAGTTTTTAATTGTCCTCTATCAGGGTTGAACAATCAAAAACTATGGCCACTAATAAAGGCTAGAAGCATCAGAGCAATTGTGACCCTGGACCACAAAACCAGTCACATGTCGCACGGGTATATTTGTGGCAATGTCAAAAAATACATTGTATGGGTAAAAATGTCCCCATACTTTTATGCCAAAAATCATCAGGATATTAATTTATTTTAATTAAATTTCCTACCGTAAATATATATAACAATATTTTTGTGAGTGAATGCAGCAAAATCGCGAACATAAATGGAGAACTTTAAAGGTGATTTTCTCAATGTTAAGATTTTTTTGCACCCTCCGATTCCAGATTTTCAATAGTTGTATCTCGGCCAAATATCGAGATACACACATCAATGGAAAGCTTATTTATTCAGCTTTCAGGTGATGTATACACCTCCATTTAAAAAAATTTACCCTTGTGACTGGTTTTGTGATCCAGGGTCACAATTATTGTTTCAAGCATCCAGATTAAAATCGACACATCAGTGCTAACAACAAATTTTGGGCCAAATTCAAAGTGCCATGCAGCTCTGTTTACTGTAAATTTCCATGAACTATATAAGCAGAACTGTAAAGTGCAGGATATAAAATACTACTTGCTATAAATAGCTGCAGAGTAAATCCTGTTGAGACAAACTTTCCTGCCGCATTGAATCAGCAGTTTACTGGTCTATCTATCCATCCATCGATAAACTATATCTTTAAGATGTACTAAACAAAAGCTAAATTAAGAATTCATACAACAAATGGTTTTAACCAGTGTTATTTTAGTATACTATACTATTATAGTGTTTATGGTAACATTTTTACAATAAGGTCTCATTCGATAACATTAGTTAATAAACTAACATGAACTAACAATGAGCAATATATTTGATCCAGTATTTATTAGTCTTTGTTAACGTTAGTTAATAAAAATACAGTTGTTCATTGTTAGTTCATGTTAGTTCACAGTGCATTAACAACGTAATGTTTACTTTTGATTTTAATAATATATTATTAAAAGCTGAAATTAACATTAACTAAGATTAATAAATGCCTTAGAAGCATGACAAAAGTTGACAAATCCTATGATTTTCTTCATCTAAACTGGTCCTCTCACAGAAGACTTTAGTCATTAGCATGCTTCACAACTGCCCACAGTTACACTGGATCCAGCTGCTCCCAATAACTACCCCTCCCCTTTGGCCGATTCCGAGTCAAACCCACCTCAAGGGCCAGCTCCTCAATCTGAAACTGTTTCTGGGCGACTTTGCTGGATCCTACGTGCTCATGGTAGTACACCACCATCACGTCATATTTCTTCATCACAGACTTGAAATTCTTGGCATTAAGCTCGTGAACGCGGTCCTTTCCATCGTACTCAGGGATGTCCATACCTTTCTGTCCCCATGACAGCTGCCCGAAGGTCAGAACGAGCCCAAGGAACACTAGGTTCCACTTCATGATTCAATACTTAAGTAGGGAAAACTTTAATTCCACTGAATTTAAAACAAATCAGCTAAATACTTCATAAAATTAAATTAGAAAGGACCTGTGATCCCCGCCACCCAGAACAGACAAGACCAAGTCCTGAGGCCCCTTGTATGAAACCCCTACACACGGGTAAAAGAGACGAGTAACAGGGTCGAGAGCATTTTAGGGGGTGGGATGAGGTGAGTGCGAGAGAGAGAGAGAGAGAGAGAGAGAGAGAGAGAGAGAGAGAGAGAGAGAGAGAGAGAGAGAGAGAGAGAGAGAGAGAGAGAGAAAGAGAGACTGATATGAGTGAGAGGGACTGCTAAAAAAGAGAGAGGCACATTTTTTCATGCAGTGAGCCAGACTGGAGATCACAGCAAGGCAAAGTACAGTTAGATATACGCCCTCTTTAATATGACCATAAAATATTAATAGGAGACAGAAAAGTTTGTGTACATGGGACAACAAACACTGAAGCATGAATGAAAGATCACAAATAATGAGATGGTACGAGATGGAGAAGGAAGGGATCATAAGGCACACAGGAAGGCTTTCTCTGCCATATTAAGCTATACAGAGCTTAGATCTTGGCTAAAAATACAAGATGTAGCATGGAGACGGAGTGCAGCGTGGGTAGGGGGTGGGGGGTGTCTTGTTTGCCGCACTTGGCTCATCCGTGGTGCTAGAATGTGGCACTAGGTCACTTCAGGACGAGATGGAGAGACAAGGCTGGTGCACCTCCTTGGGTTTCACAGATGCCAGTTTACTTTTTGGGCTATCAATTCTGGCTTGCACTTCTCTCTGACCCATAATGGTGCATACGATATACGGCCCGACTGCATTCATGCTCAGTGTGTTTATCAGCACTGAGAATTTTTTTTATGGCCTACGTGTCTAAACTCTGTGAGGGACACTACAGTAAGAGTATGCGCAAGATTATGTGTGCTCATGGTAGCTAAATAGCTCAAGATTACTTTACAAATTGTAAGACGAGAGGTGAGTTATTAATAAAAATCATGTAACATGATCTTACATGTTCTCTTCCCTTCAGCCTCTTTATTTAGCGGCCTGTGCAGTTAATGCCTATTTAGTCATCAGCTGGAGGTTAATGATGAAGCAAAGCAGTGTGTTTGAGAGAGATGATGTGATGAAAAGGGGGGCGTAAGTAAAAGGAGAGTGCTTGGATGTCACTGCATATCCGGTGTTGAGTGTGTCAAAAGCATCAGCACATTTAGCATAGGCTAATCCTTCATTAAATGAGGATGCCGTTTAATTGATTTGACATCAGAACACTTAAGAGTCAAAATTAAATCCTGTTCGCAACTTATTTTACGCCTTTGGTGTGATGTATTTCCAAAAGATATTCACTGAGGAAAAAACGCAGGGTGGGAATTGTATCCATCATAAATTGATTTGACTATGAAATATATATAAAATAAAACAAGAGACAATAATCCATTTTAACCTAAAACCACTAATTATAAAAAGTACACAACTTTTTACATGTCTGTAACATGCATCACTTTGGATGTTAAATGGACGAATAATAAACAAGTAAACTATAAACTGGAGAAATGTTATTATGTCACAGTGATAACATTTAGTTCTTGTTTTTGATCACCTGGCTTAAAATGCTTACTAAACTAATATTTATCAATATTTTTCATTATGGCACCATCTAGTGGTAAAAATAATATGACACAGATTAAAGACAAGAATGTTGAATACGTGTATGCATAAGAGAGTTCTTATTCATAATGTCATTAATATTCGATTCTTTAGTATTTCACATATGTATTGATATGATGGCTCTCTGTCATTTATGACTTGGTTTTGACATAACTTGATTAATTAACCACCAGAATGCAGACAAATATTTTAACAAGTTCCATAAAGCCTATAGCATCAAACAGACAAAATCAAGCTAACTGTTTTTGATCTTCCTTTTGAACTTGAAGTTAACTTACAGTCTTTCATTGATGTTCAACAAAATATCTGCCAAGAGTAGTCTGCAAATCACAGAATTTATTGGTGCATATTTGCCATATATACAAAATAAGGATGGAAAATCAGGGTGAGTGAATATTTTAAAACTATGACTATCAGGTATACATGTCGCATGTCTATTATAGTTTGAACTGATTATATTAGGCCGTGAGACAGAGGATTGATCGGTACCATTTTGAGGGATTAAACCGCATGGTGATTTTTGTGTAGGTATATGACCCTCTATTTGAAAAATGTGTGATAGCATTAGATTCAAGGTAGTTTTTGGTTACGGAGGACGATTTTCAAACATATGTTAGGAAAAAGGATAAATGAAATTTGACTTGGTGGCATTTTATGATGTCTGTCTAATGCCAGAGATTTGCCACATTGTTGCTTTATTAATGAGGTATTGAGGAAACAGAGTTTCACTAAGCCTGAAACAGCATAAAACATTTGATTATCACACCTCCAGAAAAGTACTTGCACAAAATTCTCAAGTAGAATTCCGTGAAAAAGTCCAAATCAGAAAAAGCATGGGATCAAAACACAAAACAGCCATATAAACTGTTGTTCAATAGAACGATTTTTTTTTTAACGATTTTCAACTCAAAGTTTCTCATCAGCGCCCCAGAGGTGGTTAGAAAGGTGGTTGACACGTCATTTTAAAGCCCCCCCGACACTGCCTCTTGCAAAAAACCACAAGTCTCTATCACATCTGGTTCCAGAAAAATACAACCATTCACCTAATCGATCTGGTAGAGCTCTTTTTTTTTAAGAATACACAGCAAATTATAATGATGGACAGGTGATTACCTACTCAATTTCTGAAAAGCCACTGAATTTTGGTTCTGTTATTGATGGTCTTAAAGATCCTACACTCTGCAAAAGAAGGGAACAACCGTTTGGATTATAGAAGCATAATCTGGTGTTATAGTTTTAGCACAAGGCCACAGCTGTCGAAGTCCTGAAAACGCTGATTTACATTAAACGCCAATTAAATGCAGGCACTATTATGCATAAAAAATGCAAAAAAAATCTATTTTCAAAACATATTTTTCTAACATTATTCTCATATCTGTTTTTATAGAGGACATTTAGGCTATATAATAATAAATAGCCTGGAACCTTAACATTTACTGGTATAGGCTAGCCTACTGAATACAAATTTTTTTTTTTTTTACTAAAAAAAAAACATTGTTTTGTTCGATTTATAAGCCTTTTTAAATGTATAGTAGGCTAGCCTAGGCTATAGTATGAGCAGTACCATGGCAGTAGGCCTATGTAGGCTATAACCATATTTATCCGCACTGTCACGAGCCGAAGCACAACAAAACGTTCTTCCGCAATAATAAAAAAAACTTTGTAATACTAATCTAGTAATTATAGTATTACAAAGTTTTTTTTTTATTATTATTGCGGAAGAACATAGGCCTACTGCTCATAAAACATTACTAGTTTTGATGACAAGGATCTCAGGCTGACTAACGTTAGCTGAAGTAGGCTAACTTGTAACCACCATTATTAATAGACAGTGCTCCCTTGAAAATAAATAATAATTTAAATCAATTAACGAAATGACCCTTCACGATATAGCCTAATGCTTTACAATGAACTCTGTTAGAGATACATATCCAATTGCTTTTAATCTGTTATTTTTTTTACATGGTTCAATAAAATACCTTAATTACTCACCTGTTAATGCCATCTCCGCTTCGCCATCTCCGCTCCGCACTGCAGCGAGAATCCACCTGTCACTCAAAAGTGGACACCCTTAATTACGCAGAACTTTAAGACTTAATATAATGTAAACGGATGAGTTATAAAAAAAAAATGCACCCCCCTCACAGTTGTCATGAAGGGAAAAATAAGCTATATAGACCAAAGCCACTTTTTGCACCAGGCTGTAAACGTGTTTTTTTCTGCTGTAAAGTTGGGAAATTTAACATGGGGGAGATACAGATTTGACCATAGACAGTATTTGACTCACTTCTGCTGCAGCCAGCCACAAGCGGCCAGTCGATGAATTGCCGTTGAATTCACTTCCGTGTTGGTTTCAAGAGAGAGAAAGGGACGGGAGGTTGCCGTTTGATCAATTACAGAACAGCGTTTGCCATTCAAAGCTGAATTCTGGAATAATCGCAGGAGTAATTTGTCTAAAAAAAGAAAAAAAAAGAAAAGCGAGACAATGGCAGGACTGCTGCTGGTACTGCTGCTCTGTGCTGGGAGCTCAATTGCACAATATTTATTGACACCAAGTATGGACATTATTGCTGAGCTCCAGAAGCTAAAACACATGGATGAAAGGATACAAAAATTAGAAGAAACACTGACCAAAGTATTGAGTGAGAATGAAGGTAAGGTGGATTTGTATTGAACATGTCATTGTGGAAAAACTTGCAAAGAAATTACAACTTACACATCTTTATAAATTCATTGGTGTCACATGATCAAATATTTGCCAAGGTTAACAATGAAGAAAAAAGAAAAGAAAAAAACCCAACATTTAATTTAATATTTTATTGAAACTTTCCTGTAGAATTATTCTGAAACAGGGTGATATAAAAAAGACAGGTAAATACAAACATAGATGTTTCATGGAAGCTTGTTGGTTCTCTGTAGAGGAGCCACTCAAGTTTCTCCCTTTAAAAATAAAATGTTTACCTTTGTTCACAGAAAGAAAATTCCCATAGAGACACAGGGCAAACAGGGAACAGGCCAGTTTCACTCTGAAAATGCATAATGGCTCTGCTTTACTGGTTCTTTCTCATAAAAAAAAAAAAAAGAGAGATATTATCCTATTGCTCATAAAACATTCACTATTAAGAGATAACCTACAGTGAGGAAAAGAAGTATTTGAACACCCTGCTATTTTGCAAGTTCTCCCACTTAGAAATCATGGAGGGGTCTGAAATTGTCATCGTAGGTGCATGTCCACTGTGAGAGACATAATCTAAAAAAAAAAAATCCAGAAATCACAATGTATGATTTAACTATTTATTTGTATGATACAGCTGCAAATAAGTATTTGAACACCTGTGAAAATCAATGTTAATATTTGGTACAGTAGCCTTTGTTTGCAATTACAGAGGTCAAACGTTTCCTGTAGTTTTTCACCAGGTTTGCACACACTGCAGGAGGGATTTTGGCCCACTCCTCCACACAGATCTTCTCTAGATCAGTCAGGTTTCTGGGCTGTCGCTGAGAAACACAGAGTTTGAGCTCCCTCCAAAGATTCTCTATTGGGTTTAGGTCTGGAGACTGGCTAGGCCACGCCAGAACCTTGATATGCTTCTTACAGAGCCACTCCTCGGTTATCCTGGCTGTGTGCTTCGGGTCATTGTCATGTTGGAAGACCCAGCCTCGACCCATCTTCAATGCTCTAACTGAGGGAAGGAGGTTGTTCCCCAAAATCTCGCAATACATGGCCCCGGTCATCCTCTCCTTAATACAGTGCAGTCGCCCTGTCCCATGTGCAGAAAAACACCCCCAAAGCATGATGCTACCACCCCCATGCTTCACAGTAGGGATGGTGTTCTTGGGATGGTACTCATCATTCTTCTTCCTCCAAACACGTTTAGTGGAATTATGACCAAAAAGTTCTATTTTGGTCTCATCTGACCACATGACTTTCTCCCATGACTCCTCTGGATCATCCAAATGGTCATTGGCAAACTTAAGACGGGCCTTGACATGTGCTGGTTTAAGCAGGGGTACCTTCCGTGCCATGCATGATTTCAAACCATGACGTCTTAGTGTATTACCAACAGTAACCTTGGAAACGGTGGTCCCAGCTCTTTTCAGGTAATTGACCAGCTCCTCCCGTGTAGTTCTGGGCTGATTTCTCACCTTTCTTAGGATCATTGAGACCCTATGAGGTGAGATCTTGCATGGAGCCCCAGTCCGAGGGAGATTGACAGTCATGTTTAGCTTCTTCCATTTTCTAATGATTGCTCCAACAGTGGACCTTTTTTCACCAAGCTGCTTGGCAATTTCCCCATAGACCTTTCCAGCCTTGTGGAGGTGTACAATTTTGTCTCTAGTGTCTTTGGACAGCTCTTTGGTCTTGGCCATGTTAGTAGTTGGATTCTTACTGATTGTATGGGGTGGACAGGTGTCTTTATGCAGCTAACGACCTCAAACAGGTGCATCTAATTTAGGATAATAAATGGAGTGGAGGTGGACATTTTAAAGGCAGACTAAGGCTACGTTCACACTGCAGGGCTTAATGCTCAATTCCGATTCTTTGAAAAAATTCGATTTTTTAGCAAGGCCGTTCACATTTCCAATTAAATGCGACCTTTTGTGATCTCCTGTGTGAACGTGAAATGACCCAGAAGTGACCCGCATGCGCAGAAGAGTACTCAACGGTCAACGACGTCACTTGTTGTTTGCGGAAGTAGCTAAACTTTAACTGTGATTCTCTCACACACACACACACACACACACACACGAGCGCGCGCAGCGACCGTTACACAAGAGCCAGACAGCAGCCGCTGACCTATCTAATATCAGATTCAGCACAAATAAGTTAACATAACGTATATATAATGGCCGTGTGCTTTTTTTATTTTTATTTTTTATTAACGGGCTCGTCGAGGTCGACCCGTTCGGCAGATTTACCTCAGCTCGACGAATATGCAGTCCGTTTTCAAACCGACGACTACTTCAACGCAGGATTATGACGTTTTTCGCGTAACAATGACGTGCAGGTCGGATAAATGCGACCTGGCCGTTCAGACTGAAGTCGCATTTGAAAAGATCGGATATGTATCGGATTTGGGACCACATACCCAAGTGGCCTGGGTCGCATTTGAAAAGATCGGATCTGTGTCGTTCAGACTGTCATGAAAAGATCAGATACAGGTCGCATAGGGGCAAAAAAATCGGAATTGGGTCGTTTCAGCCTGCAGTGTGAACGTAGCCTAACAGGTCTTTGAGGGTCAGAATTCTAGCTGATAGACAGGTGTTCAAATACTTATTTGCAGCTGTATCATACAAATAAATAGTTAAAAAATCATATATTGTGATTTCTGGATTTTTTTTTTTAGATTATGTCTCTCACATTGGACATGCACATACGATGACAATTTCAGACCCCTCCATGATTTCCAAGTGGGAGAACTTGCAAAATAGCAGGGTGTTCAAATACTTATTTTCCTCACTGTATTCTGATAGTGAAAAATAAAAACGTACTCGGTTACTAACGTAACCTCGGTTCTCTCTAGAAGAGGGAACGAGTACTGCGTAAGATATCTTACGCTAGGGGAAAATCCTTTTCCGCGAGATATTGAAGCCAAAAATTATCCTTAATTTTGTAATAATGCAAAACGCGTTGCAGCAGCAATGCAGACATAGGCGAGACAGCTCGCGCGCCTATTGGCTGCTCTGCGGCAACTGCAGCAGCCTATCGAGCGAGGCCTGGCGTGACGTCAGACCCAATCAGGGCACTTCGCGCCCGCTGCGTCACGTCCCGCCGAAATGGGCGTGGTCTAGGCCTATAAATATCGCTCGCAGGCAGCTATTATCTGGTTTTTCATCATCGAAGCAACCAGAGCGTGTGCATGCACGGCAAGATACGCAGTACTCGTTCCCTCTTCTAGAGAGAACCGAGGTTACGTTAGTAACCGAGTACGTTCTCTTACGAGAGGTCTCTCGTACTGCGTAAGATATCTTACGCTAGGGGACCCAGTGTAAAACGCCGTGCATGCTGAGATCTGACACCAAAGACCCAAGGGCGAAAGCCCGGGGTACATATAGTGCACAATCACTCAGTGAACTCACAGAGAGTCCGGGAAGAAGGAGGGGTGCAGCCTCACTTTTCCACATAAAGTAGCGTCGAAGGGACGCAAATTTCATCATACAGACAGGGCGGGGTACGGCCTGAACTGATGGGAAAAAAGTGGGTCTTACACAGTTTGCCCAGCTTTAAACTGTCGAAAATTGAGCTGTGCTCAGTAAACGCAGCATTCTGAGCTGAACGCATCAGGTCAGATAATACTGGTAGTTTAGACCGACAGCAGCCTGGCCTGCAGGGCGGGAACCTCTAGGTTATAAAACCTTATAAATGTAGACGGGGAGGCCCAGCCTGCCGCCATACAAATATCTTGCAAGGCAATCCCACTTGACCAGGCCCACGAAGAGGCCATGCCTCTCGTGGAATGCGCTCTGACACCCAAAGGGCACTGCATGCCCTTGGAGGCGTATGCCAGCGCTATAGCATCAACTATCCATCTGGATAGGCTCTGTTTCGACGCGGCTAGTCCCTTAGAACGTCCGCTAAACGAAACAAAGAGCTGTTCCGTCTGTCTGAAAACAGACGAGCGAGACACATAAGCTCGTAATGCCCTGACTGGGCAAAGGAGGCTCGCGTCTCTTTCCTCATCAGGGACCGGTAGGGCTGACAGAGAGATAATCTGCGCCCTAAACGGTGTGTTGAGGGATTTTGGAACATAACCGTGCTTAGGTTTGAGTATAACTTTTGAGTCATTGGGCCCAAACTCCATGCACGCCGCGCTCACAGAGAGCGCGTGCAGATCCCCTATGCGCTTCACTGAAGCGAGAGCCAGCAAAAACACCGTTTTGAAAGACAGGTGTTTCAAATCGATTGACTGTAAAGGCTCAAATGGCGCACCTTTCATGGCTTCCAGAACCGTAGAAAGGTCCCATACGGGGACTGAGGGAGGTCTGGGAGGATTCAGTCTCTTAGCTCCTCTAAGGAAGCGGATGACTAAATCGTTCCTTCCTATTGACTGACCAAGCGTTGTTTCTGAGAACGCTGCTATAGCCGCCACATAAACTTTGAGCGTGGAGGGGGCCCTGCCCCCATCCAACAGCTCTTGTAGGAAGGAAAACACCTCCGTCACATCACAGTTTGTGGGTGACACACCACGGGCTGTGCACCAGCCCGAAAACAATGACCATTTCGAAGAATAGAGTCGTCTTGTAGACGGAGCTCTAGCCTGCGTGATCGTGTTTAATACTCCTTTAGGGAGTCCAACATGTACCCGTTAATGGCCCAGACATGAAGGGACCATAGTTCCGGGTGAGGATGCCAGATCGAGCCGCGGGCCTGTGAGAGGAGATCTCTCCTCACTGGTACTGGCCACGGGGCAGTACTTGCTAACTGCATCACGGCTGGGAACCAAGGTTGGTTTTTCCAGAACGGTGCTACCAGCAGTACTGAGCATCCTTCTTC
Organism: Leuciscus leuciscus; assembly: GCF_965113295.1. Lineage (NCBI taxonomy): Eukaryota > Metazoa > Chordata > Actinopteri > Cypriniformes > Leuciscidae > Leuciscus > Leuciscus leuciscus. The sequence continues at coordinate 34,174,622 of NC_138730.1, read as the reverse complement.
CCTGATCCGTTCTATCACCTGAGGCAGGAGAGAGACGGGGGGAAAAGCATAGAGCGGGCGGCGGGGCCACACATGGGCCAGCGCGCTCCTGCTCTTGGAGAAAAATTCTTGACAGTGAGCGTTTTCTTGAGACGCAAACAGGTCCACTTCCGCTCTGCCGAATTTCTTCCACAGCAGTTGGACTGTCTGTGGGTGTAGAGACCATTCGCCTGCCGGAACATTGTTCCTGGACAGTCTGTCTGGTCCTATATTCATGATCCCTGGCACGTGCGCTGCTCTGAGCGAGCGCAGGTTGCACTGAGCCCATACCAGGAGGCGTTCTGCCAGCCTGTACAGTTTCTCGGATCTGATGCCGCCCTGGCGATTTATGTAGGACACCACAGACATGTTGTCCGAACGGACCAAGACGTGGTGACCTTTTATTTGGGGACAAAAACGCGTCAGTGCGTTGTCTACTGCCAGCATTTCGAGGCAGTTTATGTGCAGGAGCTTCTCCCGTTCTGACCACTGGCCGAAGAACGGTCTGCCCTCGAGCAGCGCTCCCCATCCCGAGGTGGACGCGTCCGTGGACACCACTTTCACCCTCGAGGAAGTCCCCAGGCTTACACCTGATTGGTACCAGTCGTTCGCTTTCCAGGGTTTCAGAGCTGTAACGCATTTCTGATTGACCCTGAGGCGAAGCAAACCGGGTGCCCACGCTTCGCGTGGGACTCGCGCTTTCAGCCAAAACTGCAGCGGGCGCATGCGGAGCAGACCCAGCTGGAGCACTGACGATGCTGAGGCCATGAGACCTAGCATCTTCTGAAATCTCTTGAGCGGGACAGACGCGCCGCAGCGAAAAGAGTTCGCTGTGCGTCGAATGTCTACCGCGCGCTGTTGTGATAGTCGCGCTATCATGGATAGTGAGTCCAGTTCTGTGCCCAGGAAAGATATTTTCTGACTGGGAGACAGGGAGCTCTTCGCCCAATTGACACTCAGACCCAAATCCTCGAGGTGATCGAGTAAAATGGTCGTGTGTTCTATGAGCACTGCGCGAGATTGCGCTAGAATCAGCCAATCGTCCAAATAGTTCAGCACTCGCATGCCTCTCATTCTGAGGGGTGCGAGCGCCGCATCCATGCACTTCGTAAATGTACGGGGTGCTAGGGACAAACCGAACGGCAGGACTGTGTACTGATATGCCTGGCCCTCGAAGGCGAATCTCAAATATCGCCTGTGACGTGACGCTATCTGTATTTGAAAACACGCGTCTTTCAGATCTATTGACACAAACCAATCTCCTTGGCGAATCTGCACAAGGATTTGCCTGGTCGTGAGCATCCTGAACTGTCGCTTCACAAGCACTTTGTTCAGTTGCCTTAGATCTAGTATGGGTCTGAGACCCCCGTCTTTTTTCGGTACCAGGAAGTATCTGCTGTATAGCCCTCCCTCGCTCTGATCTTGAGAGAGAGGTTCTATGGCCCCTTTGCTCAATAGTTTCGTCACCTCGGCTCGAAGTAGATGTGCTACTTCTGCTTTTACCGTGGTCTCGACGCGCGCCACATAGCGGCGAGGGCGTCGGCGAAACTGCAGCGAATAGCCTCTTTCTATAATGTTCAGCACCCACTTCGAAACCCCGGGTAGCTTTGCCCATGCGTCTGCATGGATAGCTAGGGGTCGAATACGAAGCGCGCTCCGCTCGCTCAGCGATGGAGAAGCTTCGGTGTGCTGTAACACAAGCGTGTCGCTCGTGACATTTGAGGCATGGGGCGCGCTGATGACAGCGGGCAGATTGCCCGCGCTCGACTCCTCTGCGGTGGTTAACCGCGAGGGGGAGGGCTGGGCGGTTCCCGTGGGAACTGTCATGTCTATGTGTGGATGTGGGCGCGGGACAGCGGGCACATTTATCACACCGAAAGCATCGTTCGCTTGCGTGAAGCGAGTGCACGTTGGTTTCGTTTTTACAGAAACCGTGAGACATGCATAACGTGGTGTTAGTGGGCACATTCACCATGTTTGAAGCGCAATCGGTCTGAGCCGATTCATGTGCGCGAGCCCTGTGTGACGGGCTGTGCTTGTGTGTAGAGATGGGCACTGGGCAGTGGGCATTCTTCTTACACATAAAGCACCATCGGCCGTGGCCGGGACACCAGAAAAAATTCACACTTATGGGATTTATCTGGGTAGCCGTAAAAACGGCGTTTGTGTGCAGGCAAGCGGGTGACAGAACCGACTTGTTTACTGCAGGATACACTGGAACAGTCACATTTACTGGAACTGAACGAGCGAGAAGTTGCCATAGAAACAGAGAGCGTCAACATGCTGGCGTTTATTGCAGGCCTGCGTGCATTACAACAGGCTTGTTCACTGCAATATTGACATTTCCAGTCGCCTGAATTCCAGAGGGGAATGGGAAATGTATAGGAAAAAGGAGGTTGGTCCGTCCGCAGCGGGACCAGAAAAACTCCCTTTTTTCCTTACGCCAGTGACGCACGGAACACCATAGAAACGGTGTTTGGGTGCAGGCGAGCGGGTTGTACAACGCGCTCGTTGGCTGCAAAATACACATCTGCAGTCGCCTTTTCAGGGAACTGACAGAGCGAGCATTGACGGCATAATTTTATCTGCCGGTAGACCCGGGGATCGAACGCGGGTCTCTCGCGTGCAAAAACCTGAGAGTCTGCCACTGGGCCACAGGGGGAGACACATTGTAACTCAGTTAGCGCGAGTATTATAAGAGAGCGTCAACGTGCTGGCGTTTGTTTGCAGGCATGCGTGTATTACAACAGGCTTGCTCACTGCAATACAGACATTTCCAGTCGCCCGAACTTCAGAGGGGAATGAGAAATGTACGAGAAAGACGAGGTCGGTCCATCCGCGGGGGGACCAGAAAACGCTCTTTTCTCCTTTCGCCAGTGACGCACGGAAACCATAGAAACGGTGTTTGGGTGCAGGCGAGCGGGTTGTGCAACGCGCTCGTTGGCTGCAAAATGCACGTCTGCAGTCGCTTTTCAGGGAACTGACAGAGCGAAGCATTGGCGGCATAATTTTAACTGCCGCTAGACCGGGATTCGAACTCCGGTCTCTCGTGGGAAAAACCAATGATTCCGCCACTGAGCCACAGGGGGGGAACGCAAAGGTTTTCGGATGCACGAGCATATAAGAGCGTCACATGCTTTCTTCGGCGTATGCTTGCAGGCGCGCTTGTATTAAAACAGGCTCGCCTGCTGCAATATTGATATTTCCAGTCGCATGATCAGGGAACTGGGAATATGTATGAGAAATTGAAGGTCAGTCCATCCTCGGAGGGACTAAAAAACACATCTTTCTCCTTTCGCCGGTGAGTGACGCATGAATGGGGCGCAGAAGGCAGGGTAGCTTTCTTATAACGTAAAGAAAAACTAACCCCGACCGTCCGCTTCCAGCCTCCCTTGTGAGCGGCGCAGTTTGCGCGGCTTGAACAGAGGGAGAGAGAAAGCTAGCCCCGTGACCGCCCGCTCCTGACATCCTCTGTGAGCGGCGCGGTGTGCGCGGCTCGAACAGAGGGAGAACAGGTATCGTCCCCCAAGCAGGCAAGGCAAGCGGGCGAACCGGCAAGCTTTGCGGGTTGGGGGGGGGGGCGGAGGAGCAGTCTCGGAGAAGGATGCCAGGTGAGTCCTCAGAGTCACCATAGGCAGTACCTAACTCGCAGTGAGGGCAGTCGCCGTCAGCGAGTGCGAGAGCTGCGTGATCAGGAAAAGGGGCGTCTTGAAAAAGACGCCCAGCTCTTTTAGTGCAATGGGAGTGTGTGTCGCGGCGGCGAGCACACACACATACATAAACACAGTAGCAGAGAAAGGATATAATGCCGGAAAGCGCAGCAGGAAGGCAAGGAAGGCGGCGCGGCCAGCGACTTCAGTGACTCGTCCCGCTGAAGGTGCTCTCTCTCGACGGCGCGGCTTCTAATCCAGCTCCAGCGATGCGTGTGCTTCGCTTGAAGGATGAAAAATCAGATAATAGCTGCCTGCGAGCGATATTTATAGGCCTAGACCACGCCCATTTCGGCGGGACGTGACGCAGCGGGCGCGAAGTGCCCTGATTGGGTCTGACGTCACGCCAGGCCTCGCTCGATAGGCTGCTGCAGTTGCCGCAGAGCAGCCAATAGGCGCGCGAGCTGTCTCGCCTATGTCTGCATTGCTGCTGCAACGCGTTTTGCATTATTACAAAATTAAGGATAATTTTTGGCTTCAATATCTCGCGGAAAAGGATTTTCCCCTAGCGTAAGATATCTTACGCAGTACGAGAGACCTCTCGTAAGAGAACCCAGAATTATTAGGTGTTGGAGCTACATTAGTTTGTTTTCAGTAGTGGTAATTTTGTTAATTAATTTGTTTACTATTATGATTTTGCTCACATTAGTAATATATATTTTGGTAATATTCTTTGGTTTGTTTGTTTAGTTAATTGTTTTTATTTATATGTTTAGTCTTTATTTTTGGTTAGTTGAATAACTACAATGTTTGATTTAGACACCTGAGGGCAGTTAGTGGGCACAGGTAAAGGTAAATAGTAGGAAGTAGGAGGTGGGTGGCACCTGGGTGATGGGCATATGGTTTTTTTACCAGCGCGAGAGATGCTGTATTGGTTGCTCAGTTGGAACAAATAAACCAGCCACAAACCCTGAATCCAGCCTGGAATTTGATTTTATTTCTTGCCTGCGTTCATCACCTGCCCAGGGTGCTAGAAGTTGTCGTGTGAAAGTTTAATTTCCTTTTGTTTGTTGACAAATGGCCACTACATTAGGAATAACAGGAGAATGTCATAGTTTCTGTTGTTTGAAAACAAATGTTTGTCTTCATCAAGTTGTCATGCATACATTAAAAATAAACTGACATCAGTGAAACTGATGTAATTGTAGTGTCAGTTATTATAAGTGTTCAGGCATCTATAGACAAATCTTTTAAAGACTGGCTTCAACCTTTCAAAAGAACTGAAAGGGCTGAATTTTGAGTGGGTGTCTGAAATCCATGGTGTTTAAAACAGCCTATGAGTCATCGCCATTAACGCTGTCACCATCTTCCCCTTCCACATGCTCACCCTCTTCCTCCTCTTCTTCCTCTTCTTCACACTCTTCCCCTCTGATGTAAAAAACAAACAAAAAACACACACAAAAAACAAACAAACACATACATATAATTTATTTATTTATTTATTTATTTATTTTAAGCCGAGACAAGCAAGACAATGGCAGGACTGCTGCTGGTACTGCTGCTCTGTGCTGGGAGCTCAATTGCACAATATTTATTGACACCAAGTATGGACATTATTGCTGAGCTCCAGAAGATAAAACACATGGATGAAAGGATACAAAAATTAGAAGAAACACTGACCAAAGTATTGAGTGAGAATGAAGGTAAGGTGGATTTGTATTGAACATGTCATTGTGGAAAAACTTTACAATTTATGAACTTACAAAAAGAAATTACAACTTACACATCTTTATAAATTCATTGGTTTGCAGTATTGTGACATTATCATATCAATATGTATTCCGTACAGCTTTGAAAACCTCGGTACAAGATTCACAATATAAGCTTGAAACTGTCCAAAAAGAGATTAAAGGCAAGTATAAGGCACATTTTGTTCCCATAGACATTTAAATGTATTAAATTAAACATTACAACTTACACATCTTTATAAATTCATTGGTTTGCAGTATTGTGACATTATCATATCAATGTGTATTCCGTACAGCTTTGAAAACCTCGGTACAAGATTCACAATATAAGCTTGCAACTGTCCAAAAAAAGATTGAAGGCAAGTATAAGGCACATTTTGTTCCCATAGACATTTAAATGTATTAAATTAAACATTTTATTTGATTTCACATTTTACATCAGCCCATTTGCTCATTTCCAGCCAAAAAAGTTGCTTTCTCTGCTGGACTTCTGGCATCTGGAACAGGACACACTGGGCCCACTGATCATCTGAAAATTCTGGAATACAAAAAAGTCTTTAGTAATGTTGGAAGTGCCTATGACTCAAATACTGGTAAGGACTGTAAAGAGAATACCATTACAGGAATACTGTGTTCACTGTTCACATATGATGACATTTTCTGTGACTGCTTTGTTCATGTGCCTTACAGGTATTTTCACAGCACCAATAAAAGGAGCCTATTACTTCAGATTTTATGCTCATTCTCATGATGGAATCACAATGGCAGTCAGTCTCTTGAAGAACGGTGAAACCCAGTGCTCTGTGTTTGCCTGGAAGCCTTCCTTCAATGGTAATGGCAGCAATGGTGTTGTTCTCACACTGGAGGTCGGTGATCAGATTTATACACAACTTTGGAAGAACACCTGGGTTTATGATGATCCAGCAAGTTACACTAGTTTCAGTGGCTTTCTGATTTTCCCCTTGTGAACACCTGAATTTCTTAGAAATCCAGTAGGATGTGATGCAAAACACAATTATATGATACTTAATTGTTCCTGCATGTAAGTGAACTATAGCCAAGTAAATTAGAGCAAATAGGCACAACGAAAGGGAGATCATTGTTTATGCTTCTTACGATATGTTAATGTCTGGACTACTTCATTTTCTTATTTAAGTCTGAAGAGTAAATGAGCTAAACTCATGTGATCCATCTAAGAATGAGCCTCGGGCTTTGCCTTCGGTTTGTTTTACCCTTCAAACATGGCGGTGGCTTGTTGCTACGCAGGTCACATGATTTGTGACGTAACGCCGACCAAGAGAATGCGCGATGGGTGCCGCCATGTTAGTTTGTGCCGCAGATGCAGTTCAGAGAATCGGATCTGTTGGATTTACAACAAGTGAGTTCATCCACTTCTCCCGAAATACATAAAAGTAAGTGGCAGGTGAACTGGGAGAAGAATAGAGTAAGCTTTAAAGTTACTTACACAATGTGTATCTGATATGAATAAAACTAATTATAATGGAAATTATTATTATTGCCTCTTCCTTTGACATCAGTGTGTATTTTACAAACTCTAAATGTATTGTTTTTTTAGCACTTATATGTCTGAAACCTAAAATAAACATTATGTGGTTGAAAACACTGAAAAGTTGTGATATATGACAGCTCTGAGCGCGCCTGTCTCTGGCTCAGCGCCAGCCAACGCGCGAAAGCACATTTGAATTTAGCAGTTGATCACGTCATGCACTGATGATTTCTCACACCGGTGTGATCGTACGCTCCAGGGACCAGCCTAGACTGATCACACCGGTGTGATCGTACGTGCGAAAGGGTTAAAATAAAAAATATTTTTAACATTTTCATATTTTTGAAAAAGCTCAAGGGAGCCACTAGGGCGGCGCTGGGCTCTAGAGCCGCGGGTTGCCGACCCCCGCCCCAGGTGGTCAGACACCATCAAAGAATCAGAAAGATGATAAACAGTCAAAATTAGACTTTTAAAGCTCATAGTATGCAGTTTAATGGTCAAATATGAATCATACTTCACATCAAATTCATGTTATTGGATATTAAAAGGTTTTATTTTTTTATAACTTAAAAGACCATCCTAACTACTTAAGCATTGTCACATGATCAAATATTTGCCAAGGTTAACACTGAAGAAGAAAAAAATTCTTTCAAAAAATACACATTTAATTTAATATTTTATTGAAACTTTCCTGTAGAATTATTCTGAAACGGGGTGATATAAAAAAGACAGGTAAATATAAACTTGAGTTATAAACTCACAATTTTGAGAAATAAACTTGTAATTGCAAGCTTTTTTTTTTGAGTTTCTAGCTCGCAATTCTTTATCAGAATTGAGACATTATTTTCAGAATTTTTTTTCGCAATTGAGAATTTCTTAGAATTAATCTTAGAAAAAGAACTCACTCACAATTGAAAATTCTTAAGTCTCAATTGCAAAATATAAAACTCACAATTCTGAGGAAGAAAAATCTGAAATGCTTGCTATATACTCACAATTCTGAGAAATAAATTTGCAATTGCAGAAAACATGTCAGAATTGGGAAATCTAAACTCAAAATTGCATGAAAAAAGTCAGAATTTCGACTTTATTTCTCAGAATTTCGACTTTGCAAGTTTATTTAGCAATTCAGACTTTATCATTTGCAATTGTGAGTTTGAAATTGTGAGGAAAAAAGTCAGAGCTGCGAGATGTAAACTCAATTGTGAGAAAAAAGTAAGAACTGTGGGGAAAAAAAATTGCAATTACCGTTTTTTTATTTGGTGGTGGAAACGAGCTTCAATAATGAGGTGAAAAAAGGAAAATTTTAACTTCCTATTTTTCTTCTTTCTTTGGGGGGGGGGGGATCCACATCTATTAATTTTTATATGCCTGTCTTCTGTAAATAGAGAACTGTAGAGTAGTTGAATGGTGACTCAGACTCCTCACATCCTCCTGCATCCCTCAAATGGCCTGTTTGTGTCCACACTTGCTTGCTGAAGAGGAAGATTCCTCCTCCTCCTCTCTCTGTCTGTGTTGATCTCTTTTATCGTTCATGGTGTCCTCCTCACCCCAAACGAGGATTGGTTCTCCCTCACTCCACCTCAAATAGATTTGTCTGAGCCTCTGTAGACAAAGGCACTTTTAAACTATTAAAGGAAAGAAATAGAAGAAAATTGTTCAATGATTTTAGCCTGGGGCAACTTTGGTATATTCTGAAGATCTTTACTAACCACCCTGCAGTGTACAGCTCAATTAAATCTTCCAGGAAAAGAAATAAAAAAAGGAATGCAAGAAAAGTACAAACAAAAGCAAAGTCTTTGTGAAAAGTGAGGCTTTTGACAGAGTAAAAGCATTTAGCAGTGTCACAGAGATTTATTTGTTTTCCTATTTAGGAGAGTCGAAGTAATACTTGAGCAATTTTAGACGACACTTATGTTTTCCCCCCCGAACATGTGCGTTTATGAATATGTGCATTGGGTTTCATGTAATGTCTGTTGCAGTGGTTAGGATTTCTCATCCCATCTGCCAAAACGTGCTTGTGATGTCAGCCTTGTGAGACATCCCGTTCCCCCTCCGTCCACCTTCCACACCTTTCATTCCTATATTTCGCTAGTCCGTTTTTACCATGTGTTATAGAACAGGAACAAAAAAAATAAACTTTTAAAAAGATCAACCCTGTAAAATCATGTAAGACTTCTTTTGTATGTTTTGTTTAACTTTGATGGTCACTGCAGCACTTTCTGTACATTGACCAATAAAGACTTTCTTTAGAATGAGTGAAAGTGTTTATTTCCCGTTCAAATGCTAATTATTCTACTTTGTGTACATCCTTAGTTTGAGGACAAAACCGTACAGCTAAATCTATGTGAGCAGTTTCTGTTGGAAAATGATCCATGAAGTGATATACACACATTCATATACAGTACCATGGTCTGTCTAAATATTTGACTGGCTGCAAGGTGTGCATTAAAACGTACTCGGTCACTAACGTAACCTCGGTTCTCTCTAGAAGAGGTCTCTCGTACTGCGTAAGTATCTTACGCTAGGGGAAAATCCCTTTTCCGCGAGATATTGAAGCCAAAAAATTATCCTTAATTTTGTATTATTGTAAAACGCGTTGCGGCAGCATACAGACATAGGCAAGACGGCTCGTGTGCCTATTGGCTGTTCTGCGGCAACTGCAGCAGCCTATCGAGCGAGGCCTAGCGTGAAGTCAGACCCAATGAGGGTGCTTCGCGCCCACTGCGTCACGTCCCGCCGAAACGGGCGTGGCTTAGGCCTATAAATACAGCTCGCAGGCAGCTGATATCTGGTTTTTCATCGCCGAAGCTAACCAGAGCGTGTGCATGCACGGCAAGATACGCAGTACTCGTTCCCTCTTCTAGAGAGAACCGAGGTTACGTTAGTAACCGAGTACGTTCTCTTACGAGAGGTCTCTCGTACTGCGTAAGTATCTTACGCTAGGGGACCCAATGTAAAACGCTGTGCGTGCTGGGATCTGACACCAAAGACCCAAGGGCGAAAGCCCAGGGTTCATATAGTGCATAATCACCAGGGGAACTCACAGGGAGTCCGGGAAGAGCCGCGCTCTTCCACATATAGCAGCGTCCCTTAGACGCAAATTACATCATACAGACAGGGCGGAGTACGGCCTGAGCTGATGGGAAATTGTGGGTCTTATTTATTTGCCCATAAGCATTTTGCGGTCGATTAGTGGGCAGTGCTCATCGAGCAGTGCTCAGCAGACACAGTATTCTGAACCGATAGCATCAGAACAGACAGTACTGGTATATTTAGACCGACAACAGCCTGGCCTGTAAGGCGGGAACCTCTAGGTCAGGGAACGACAACTGGCGGCCCATGGGCCAAAACTGGCCCGCCAGCAATATTTTCTGGCCCGCCGGATTATTTTGGAAGTCCATAAATGCTGCACAAAACTCTTCCACTACTTGAGAAAAGCCGTAGTCGCGCGGCGATTTCACCGCCGCATACTGTGTGAAACACCCACACTGTAAAAATAAAAGGTGCCTGGAGGAACCTTTTGGGGTTCTTCACTTTGCCACACCGGCGGAACCGTCTGTAGATCCTCTAGGCACCCTTTAAAAAGGGGCGGTTCTCTGAGGAACCACACAGGTTTCCTGAGGAACTCTTATATAAGGCACTGTGTGGAACCATTGTGGGTGCCTCCAGGAACCAAATTTCAATTTTATTTTATTTGTATTAAATTCATTTCATGTTGTTACTATGGTTACCACCATTAACTTCTATTATAATAAACAAACTGAACCAAATACAAAATAAGAATTGTTTATTACATATTTAGATCCATTTTAATACACTTCCATGCACTTGGAAAAAAAAACTAGTAATAGATTAATATCAATGAATACACAAAAAATATATAATAGTATAATACATAAGTAACATGAATAATCAACCATGTGTATACAATAGGCTACACAAGAAAAGACATCTCAACAAAATGCATGGAAAAAACATGTTCCAAGTAATAAATCAATGTAAAAAATTCAAATTTTGACTAATTAAAAATGTCCATCTTCACTTAATTTTAAAACATGTGTTTCAGTTCACTTAAGTCTGACGCCACTGTTTCCAAGTCCAAAAGCTCTATCAGATGCCAAAAACAAACAACAAACAGTGCTAATATACACTCATTGTGCTGCAATATTCCTGAAAATTATGATCCTAACCTTTATCTCTATTCCGAAATCTCAGATGGTTAGTTATCCATAAAATGTTGAATCATAAAATGTTGAAGTCTGGGATGCCGTGAGACTGGAGACTGTAATGTACACTATGGCTTTTGAAAAGCTTAAATGTGTGACTTGAATCAACAGTTCCCATAAATGGTTGTTGAGTATTCTCAATATCTAGAAACAAGATAAAGGAAGTAGAAGTAGAGGCTTCGACCCGGAAACAGTATTCCTTATGTCACAACAAGCAGAAAACATTTTCCATTTTTCCAGAGTTAAGGTGCAGTAAAATGATCTGTTGTTCTGTGAATGTTCACTGGTGAATTCAGTCATTTCAATAAGAATCCACACGATCAGCAATTTTGTGTGGTGCTTCATACATTACATCGCTACACTGCTGACAATGGTCAATGGACCTTTTTGCCTGTGTAATTTCATGAAATTCACAAATGTGATGCACCTTTACTCACTGCAACATAAAATGCAATCAATTATAAAATCTTCACAAGGGACATGTGAGGTACTTAACGAGTTCGAAAAGTGAAAAGGTGCATCAGCTTCATCTTCTGTTTGTTTTTCCTCTTTTCTGGTGGATGGTCCAGGCACTTCAGTGATTTTCAGGTCTACAGGAGGATTTTTATTCTTGATCAAACTTGTATTTCAGCTTACCGAGATCCCTGCAAAGTACAAAATGTACTGTTAGTAAGGTTATTAAAGTGATAGTTGTGAAATTTAAATAATTTCCTCAGCCTTGTGACGTTCCAAACCTGTTTGACTTTCTGTCTGTGGAACCCGAAACCAGATCTCAGGCATAATGCAACCCGTCACCATTTCATTATCACTGCATGAAACACAAGCATAAAAAAATTGTGTAATTCATTCACACCATTCTTATGTACACTTGTCTAGTTCAATTCAATGCAACAATTTATGTAAAAATGGTTAAGCTCCAAAAATGTCCCAGAAAAGATCCTAAAAATAATCAATGAGTTCACAACTCATGTGTAATGGGTTGTGTTGTAAGTCTTATGAAGCCATATAATAGCTTTTTCCTTTTTTTTGTCGAAAAAGACTAAACTTGAAGTTATAATTCAGTATAACTGATTAAAAAAGTACACAGTCAAACAATACAATTTCACACAGAGAAAGTTCATAGTAATAAAGTACTTGCATGTGGTGTATAGGTAACTTACTGTAATTCAATGTTGCCTCTGAAATGTTCAGATTATTTTAGAAATGTACTGGTTGTTCTGGGGAAACAAAAGAACAAAGCTGATTATTCACAACATAATATTTATTGACCAGTAAATGGCTTTAAAATGGTATTTGAGAGAATGAGAGCACCTGTAGTAAGTAAAGCTAGGCTAAACAAAAATAGACCAAACTATATTAACCGGCTTTTGTTATTCATAACAAACGCCAATGAGGACAGGAATCAGTTAAATTAGTTAGGCTATTATCAGCAATTTGAAGACACAGTTTTACAGAATATGTTGAATTGAATGACTAAATCAATCTAAGACAATAAGTCAATCATTTCCATTTGTTCATTAACTTATGTTAGATCAACGTAGTTAGCATCGCGGCTAAAACCTTCATACCAGATACTATGCAATAAACGAGTGGTAAACACTGTAACGTAGTAATGTATAATAAATTTAGTTTATATATATATGTGTGTTTGAATATAGTGAGTAGACTCTGTATTTATATTTATTTGGCGAGTTTACAAACCTTGTAAAGGAGAGCCGAACAAACGGCGGAAGCTTTGATGAGAGGAGCCGTTTCCCGATGACGTCGATCAGCTGAGCTTTGATTGCGCGCGAGCAGCGCGAGGATCACTGAAGCGACGACAGCAGAGGAATAGCAGCAGTTTCGTGACAGAATAAAACGTTTCTCCTCCTGGTTCTTCTTCTTCAAATAATAATTTATGAAGAAGTAGGTAAAAATTATTATTTTATTACTATTATTTATTCAATAATAATTAATTAATTATTATTATTAATATTATTATAATTTAGTGTTGTTGTTTAAGGTTTAAATTAATCAATAAAATAGGCCTATAGATACTAAATAAATGTAAGCTACCCAGGTGAAAAAGACGTAGGCTACTGTTAAATGTATTAAAAATGCATTAAAGTATATTTGTATTGTAGGCCTACTAAAAACACACTCAAGTACATTTTTAATTGTACATCTTTTTCACCTGGGTATGTATACTGAATCAAACTTAAGTAGCCTATAATAATAATAATAGGATAATAATAATCTCATTCTGGCCTCACTGAACCATTGGGTTCCTCCAGATGCTGGCTTTAACATAAGAGATCTTCCAGGAACCACTTAAATGTTAAAAGATCTTCCAATAACCCTTTTATCGCATTCAAGTTCCTCTATTTTCCCCCAAAGCACTTCGAGGTCTCATAGTAATGAAAAGGTGACTCCAGAACCTCTGAACTAAATACAAAGTGCTTAAAGGATCCCATAAGTTCCAGCAAGAACCTCAAAGATTGTCAATGCTCCTCCAGTAACCCTAGGAGAAAGAGCTTTGAGGCACCTAAATTACATTTTGAAGTTCCTTGAGTATCCGACAGGATATTTGAGGCTCCTTTAGTTTTTACAGTGCATAGGGAATCATGCGGCGCGGGATTACATTTTAAAGTATAACTGCGTTCACACCGGACGCGAATAGCGCTTCAAATTCGCGCCTGCCGTGTCTAGTTATACGCTTGACCACTTTGTGTCCATTCGCGCGTCAAAAGACGGTAGCGGTCAGAACTCTGGTGTAGGCTACTTTGGACGGAGCGGGCGGTCTGACTGAAAATAGCCCACTCCCGACATCTTTTGACAGCGTATCCGCACTTAATTCTGACCACCTGTACACCTATCTCTGAGGAGCTGTTTGGCACTGAAACCATTGTCAGTCAACAACATTCTTTTTTTGCAAGGATGTTTGAAATAGTTCGGCAGAAAATAGCCTACTTCATTTGTCAGTATGGCAATATGATTTTCGTTTATGTTGCTTAGAAATTTGAGTGATAGGCTTTGTCCTATTTAATTTTTGTTAGGCTATTTATATTTCATAATTTTTTTCTGTGGCATTTTTTTTCTCTGCTGACAGTACAATGTTAAAATAGCCTAATATTTATATTGACACGAACACAATTTTTGTATAGCATTTATTATAGGCTACTTAATCTCATTCTTGCCGTTAGAGACATTTGAATGTGAGATTATGGAAACGAGATAAAAATTTTGCGGAACCGTCAGGTCGGGAAATAAAGCGGGTGAACACCGAGTGTATTTTAAGCGGTTGCTGAATAGAACCTTGTGGGAGCGGGACAGAAAAAAAACAGTCCCGCGCAGAACTCCTTAAACCTTAGGTGTGTATGTGTGTGTCCCGAATAAATAATAATACAAAAAAAAAAAGGAATAAAGTTCAAAAGTCGGACTGTAAGCGAATGAGTATGATTGCTATTCACACCTTTGTGAACGTCCGCTGAACGAAACGAAGAGCTGCTCCGTCTGTCTGAAGACAGATGAGCGAGACACATAAGCTCTTAATGCCCTGACTGGACAAAGGAAGCTCGCGTCTCCTTCCTCGTCAGAGACCGGTAGGGCTGACAGGGAAATGACCTGCGCCCTAAACGGTGTGTTGAGGGATTTTGGAACATAACCGTGCTTAGGTTTGAGTATAACTCTTGAGTCATTAGGCCCAAACTCCATGCACGTCGCGCTGACTGAGAGCGCGTGTAAGTCCCCTATGCGCTTCACCGAAGCGAGAGCCAGAAGAAACACTGTCTTGAAAGACAGGTGTTTAAGATCAATCGTCTGTAAAGGCTCAAATGGGTCACCTTTCATGGCCTCTAGTACCACAGAAAGGTCCCATACAGGGACTGAGGGAGGTCTGGGAGGATTCAGTCTCTTAGCTCCTCTAAGGAAGCGGATGACTACATCGTTCCTTCCTATTGACTGACCAAGCGTTGTTTTTTGAGAACGCTGCTATGGCTGCCACATAAACTTTGAGCGTGGAAGGGGACCTGCCCTTGTCCAACAGCTCTTGTAGGAAGGAGAGAACCTCCGTCACCCCACAGTCTGGGGGCGACACGCCACGAGCTGTGCACCAGCTGGAGAATACTGACCATTTCGAGGAATAGAGACGTTGCGTAGACGGAGCTCTGGCCTGCGTGATCGTGTTTAACACTCCGCTTGGGAGGTCAGCGGGTACCCGTTGATGGCCCAAACATGAAGGGACCACAGCTCTGGGCGCGGATGCCAAATCGAGCCCTTGGCCTGAGAGAGGAGGTCCCTCCTCACTGGCACTGGCCATGGGGCAGTGCTCGCTAGCTGCATCAGAACTGGGAACCAGGGTTGGTTTTTCCAGAACTGCGCTACGAGTAGCACTGAGCATCCTTCTTCCCTGATCCGCTCTATCACCTGAGGCAGGAGAGAGACGGGAGGAAAGGCATAGAGCGGGCGGCGGGGCCATACATGAGCCAGCGCGTCCCTGCTCTTGGAGAAAAATTCCAGACAGTGAGCGTTTTCTTGAGACGCAAACAGGTCTACTTCCGCTCTGCCGAATTTCTTCCACAGCAGCTGGACTGTCTGTGGGTGTAGAGACCACTCGCCTGTCGGAACATTGTTCCTGGACAGTCTGTCCGGTCCTACGTTTAGGAGCCCTGGCACATGCGCTGCTCTCAGCGAGAGCAGGTTGCGCTGAGCCCACACCAGGAGGCGTTCTGTCAGCCTGTGCAGGTTTCGGGACCTGAGGCCGCCCTGGCGATTTATGTAGGACACCACTGACATGTTGTCCGAACGGTCCAGGACGTGGTGTCCTCGTATTTGGGGACAAAAACGCGTCAGCGCGTTGTCTACTGCCAGCATTTCGAGGCAGTTTATGTGCAGAAGCTTCTCCCGTTCTGACCATTGGCCGAAGAACGGTCTGCCCTCGAGCAGCGCTCCCCATCCCGAGGTGGATGCGTCCGTAGACACCACCTTCACACTCGAGGAAGTCCCCAGGCTTACACCTGATTGGTACCAGTCGTTTGCTTTCCAAGGTTTCAGAGTTGCGATGCATTTCTGATTGACCTTGAGACGAAGCAGACCGGAAGCCCACGCTCGGCGCGGCACTCGCGCTTTCAGCCAGAACTGTAGCGGGCGCATGCGAAGCAAGCCCAGCTGAAGAACTGATGATGCTGAGGCCATGAGACCCAGCATCCTCTGAAATTTCTTGAGCGGGACAGATGCGCCGCAGCGGAAAGAGCTCGCTGCGCGCTGAATGTCTAGCACGCGCTGTGGTGACAGTCGCGCTGTCATAGACAGCGAGTTCAGTTCTGTGCCCAGAAAAGATATTATCTGTCTGGGGGACAGAGAACTCTTCGCCCAATTGACTCTGAGACCCAGATTCTCAAGGTGATTGAGTAAAATGGTCCTGTGCTCTATGAGCATCGAGTGAGATTGAGCTAGAATCAGCCAATCGTCCAAGTAGTTCAATACTCGCATGCCCTGTAGCCTGAGGGGTGCGAGCGCTGCGTCCATGCACATCGTAAATGTACGGGGTGCTAGGGACAAGCCGAACGGTAGGACTGTGTACTGATATGCCTGGCCCTCGAAGGCGAATCTCAAATATCGCCTGTGACGTGACGCTATCTGTATTTGAAAATACGCGTCTTTCAGATCTATTGACACAAACCAATCTCCTCGGCGAATCTGCGCGAGGATTTTTCTGGTCGTGAGCATTCTGAACTGTTGCTTTGCAAGCACTCTGTTCAGTTGCCTTAGATCCAGTATGGGTCTGAGACCCCCGTCTTTTTTCGGTACCAGGAAGTATCTGCTATATAGCCCTCCTTCGCTCTGACCTAGAGATAACGGCTCTATGGCCCCTTTGCTCAATAGTTTCGAAATTTCGGCTAGAAGTAGGTGTGCTACTTCTGTTTTTACCATGGTCTCGACGCGCGTCGCATAGCGACGAGGGCGCCGGCGAAACTGTAGCGAATAGCCTCTTTTTATAATGTCTAGAACCCACTTCGAAACCCCGGGTAGCCTCGCCCATGCATCTGCATGAATGGCTAGGGGTTGAATGCGAAGCGTGCTCTGGTCGCTCAGCGACAGAGGGGCTTCGGTGTGCTGTAACACAAGCGAGGCTGTAACACAAGCTTATGACATTCGAGGCAGAGGGCGCGCTGATAACAGCGGGCAGATTGCCCACGCTCGGCTCCTCTGCGGTGTTTAACCGAGAGAGGGAGGGCTGGGCGAGTCCCGTAGGACTTGTCATGTCTGTGTGTGGATGTGGGCGTGGGATAGCGGGCACATTTACCACACCGAGAGCATTGTCCGCCTGAGCAGAGCGAATACACATTGGTTTCGTTTTTACAGAAACCTCGAGACATGCAGGACGTAGTGATTGTGGGCACTGGGCAGTGGGCACATCTGCTACGTTTAATGCGCAATCGAACTGGGTCGATTTTATGTGCGCGAGCACTGTGTGACGGGCTGTGCTTGTGTGTAGGAATGGGCACTGGGCAGTGGGCATTTTGTCTACACTCATAACACCATCGGCCGTGGCCGGGACACCAGAAAATACACTCTTTATGGGATTTATCTGGGTAGCCGTAAAAACGGCATTTGTGTGCAGGCAAGCGGGCAGTGAAACCGGCTTGTTGACTGCAAAATACACTGGAACAGTCACATTTCTTGGAACTGAACGAGCGATGATTTTTGGTGGAAGTCCGGCCGCAGCGAGACTTGGAC
Source organism: Leuciscus leuciscus (assembly GCF_965113295.1). Classification (NCBI taxonomy): domain Eukaryota; kingdom Metazoa; phylum Chordata; class Actinopteri; order Cypriniformes; family Leuciscidae; genus Leuciscus; species Leuciscus leuciscus. The sequence goes on along the minus strand of NC_138730.1, from coordinate 34,156,753 downwards.
ACCGTCGTTTCCCTAGGCGTGCTAGGACGACTTCGGGGCCTCGGGCGGAGGCTGAGGCTGTGAGCTCTGAGCAGACGGTTTCGTACGGCCTGCTGCAGAACTGGAGCGCTTCGGCAGGAAGTGCTTCATAGCCTGTGACGCTTTCTGTACCTCGGCGAATCTTTCCGCGAAATCTTTGACGGAAGTTCCGAAGAGGCCAGCGGAAGAAAACGGAGCGTCGAGGAACGCGGCGTGCTCAGACTCAGACATCTCAGAGAGCGTTAGCCATAGGTGTCTATCAGTCACAGTGAGAGAGGCCATGCTCCGTCCTATGGCCTGTGCAGCAGGCTTAGTAGCGCGGAGAGCGAGGTCCGTAGCACTTCTCAAGTCTGGCACGCAAATTGCATCTGGTCCATTCTCGTCCAGCTTTCGGAGGAGATCGGCCTGGAAAATTTGCAGTGTGGCCATAGTATGCAGCGCTGACGCAGCCTGCCCAGTGGCGGAGAAAGCGCGAACGAGCAGGGTTGACGTCATGCGGCAAGCTTTTGAAGGTAGAGCCAGCTTAGCGCGCCGTCCAGCGGAGGGCGGGTAAAGGTGGGCTGCTATCGCTTCTTCGACCGGCGGCAGCGAATGGTAACCTCTGTTTTTAGCATCGTCAACAGCGGAGAATGCTAGCGAAACAGAAGAGCGCATTCTAGCTGAGAAGGGGGCATTCCAAGACTTAGCGACTTCTTCGTGAAACTCAGGAAGAAAGGGCGCTGGTCTGGACGCAGGCGAAGCGCGCTCCCCGGGAAGAAAATATCCATCCAGCCGGTTGTGAGCAGGCTGTTCAGGCGTAGACCACTCGACCACCATACGAGTATGCGCATCAGCTCTGACTCGATGCTAGCTCTTTTGCCTGACGATGCGCGGACAGAGGGCGCGAGATCCACAGAGCTTGCCCAATCCTCACTGCCCGATGCCAGGAGAGAGCAGGAATCATCCTCCCCCAATGCGGCTTTCTCATCAGTGTCATCGACGGAAGCGGCGGCAGACGGCGGCCGCTGTCCGTCAGGAAGAGACACTGACGAAGCCGGTGAAGCTGGCGGGCGAACCGGCGAGCTTTGACGGGTGGGGGAAGGTTCCGGGACCCGCTGAGCACGGCGCTTTTTACGGCACGGCACTACAGCGGGCGGAGGTGCAGTCTCAGTGAAATATGCCAGGCGAGTCCTCAGAGTCGCCATAGGCAGTAGCTCGCAGTGATGGCAGCCGCCGTCAGCGAGCGCGAGAGCTGCATGATCCTCACCCAGGCAGGAAACGCAGATAACGTGGCGGTCCCCGTCGCTGAGTGTGGCTCTGCACGAGCCGCAGGAAGGCATCTTTAAAAAGACGCAAGCTCTTCTAGACAGTGTGTGTCGCGGCGGCGAACACACACACAACAGAGAGTGTAAAGGATATAGGTGCCGGATAGCGCAGCAGGAAGGCGATTGAAGGCGGCGTGGCCAGCGACTTCAGTGACGACTCGTCCCGCTGCAAGTGCTTCCTCAGACGGCGCGGCTTCTCTCCGGATCCAGCGATGCGTGTGCTTCGCTGAAGAGATGAAAAATCAGATATCAGCTGCCTGCGAGCTGTATTTATAGGCCTATGCCACGCCCGTTTCGGCGGGACGTGACGCAGTGGGCGCGAAGCACCCTCATTGGGTCTGACGTCACGCTAGGCCTCGCTCGATAGGCTGCTGCAGTTGCCGCAGAACAGCCAATAGGCACACGAGCCGTCTTGCCTATGTCTGTATGCTGCCGCAACGCGTTTTACAATAATACAAAATTAAGGATAATTTTTTGGCTTCAATATCTCGCGGAAAAGGGATTTTCCCCTAGCGTAAGATACTTACGCAGTACGAGAGACCTCTCGTAAGAGAACCATGTAATGCATATAGGAGGAGACCTGGGAGTGTTGTAACTGTCAGTTTGACAAGTCAGAAAAGAGCTGTGGTGATGTCATTTAATATCATACACTCCCATCTCCTTTTTGAGCTCACATGAGAAGTGGCATGTGACTGTGCGCAACATTGTAGATTTTATTACCAAAAAACACATTTTAAAGGGGTCTTATTATAATTTTTCCCTTTTTAACTTTAGTTAGTGTGTAATGTTGCTGTTTGAGTATTAAAAAAATATCTAGGTTACAAAGCTCAAAGTTCACTCTAAAGGGGAATATTTTCTAGAACTACATACATAGTTTGGATTACAGCGCACTTCTTCCAGATCTTGTGAAGTCACAATGTCACTCATTTAAACGCCCGTGGGATACGTGGAAAATGGAGCGAGTCCTGGTTGAGCCGCGTACAGAAGTTCACACGGTACAGTATATCTAACATCCTTACACAATATACACTTCTTTTAAGCTTTACATTCCTGGAGTGCAATGATCCACATTCATTGCGTTACACCTGGTTTAACGATTTTGAAGGGTTTTTGTGTGTTATTTGTTCACAGGTGAAAGAAAGCCTTACAGAAGAAGAAATGGCATATTCAGTTTGAAGGCTATATTTTGGATATTGTACACCAAAATGAATCAAAATGTATACACAGGGCTGTGCTAATCATGTTATCATAACATTCATATTTCATATAGTAAACATATGAAGGACACTGGCCAGTACTGACAATAATTATTGTCAGAGTCAATTCAAGCTAAAAGCACAAATTAAGTTTCTAAAAAAAGTGTATTTATATATTTACAAGCAATTCATTTTATTAAAGCTATCAAAGTGGTAACATCAACAAACATTAAGGATTTAGCCTTAAGTCTTTTTTAGGAGTTAAGACTTCCTGACAAGTATTTTGAACTTCATGAATTTAAATAGACCATCAAAGAGGAAAAAGTAAATGGCCAACAAATGAAGTGTGGTCATTTTCATTATCGCAGACCCATGTATTTTGCCGGAGACGCACATAGACATGATCTCCTCCTTTTAGAGTCAAAGAGATTGAATTAGTTCCTGTATCATAGCGGTCACCTAGAGGATGATTGTAAATAGTTACTATCTGTTGTCCATTTTTAAAGAGTCTTAGTCCCATAGCTTTAGATGAGCGGTTATGTCCAGACAAAGTGAAGAAATAGACGCCTTTAACAGGTGCTGTGAAGATAGAAGATACCTGTAAGATACTGTGAAGATACCTGTAATGGTATATGCAACAATTAATAATTTATCAAGGATTTCTATGATCAAATAAATACACTGTTTATCTGATATGTAGCTTTCAAAATTCTATAACACACAGATACAGATTCAGTATAAGAACACAGTGGCTGGGTTGTAAGCTCTTCCCTCATTCACAAAGACATCTTTGTAAGCCAGAGTGATCTCAGTGTTGAAAGGTCCATAGTTACCAACGGGTCCAAGTGTGGCAGCAAATGCCACTTTATAATCTGCGTGAATCAAAGATCAAATTTTGTTTAAAAAATAATCATGCAAACCTCTGTATAACACATCTCAGATCACAAACTATATTTCCTATCTTTCTGTTGGGTATGTATACGGTCTGTATATAATTTGTGTATATAATTTATATAATGTATATAATTTGTTATCACTTTGGACTGATCTGACAAGCTTATTGAGCAACAAAGATACTCATACAGCTTAATTTTTTAATCCATCCATAGGATTTCTTTTTTTTTTTTTTTTTACTAATTTTCCATCTGTAAGCATGACACACGTGAAATAACAGATGGGAGGGTTACCTTTTCTCCTAAGATGTTCCTCAGTGACCTCCAGTCTGTTCTTCAGAGACCTCACAGTAGATCTCAGCTCTGCCAGCTGAGACTGGATCCCTGTGAGAAAGTGTTGCTGAAACTCACCAGAAGTCGAACCAGCACCGCTTTCTTCCACATTCAAATGCTCAGTCCTGTCAGTCTGCAATCCCTTCTCTTCCTGCTGGACCTCAGACATACAGGGACAGATGATCACCAGAAGCACCAGCGGATACAGAATAGTGCAGGACATCTTTACCTTAAGATAATACAAGTGGAAGACTGCAACTGTCAGTGAAGAAATGAATATTATTGGGCTTCTCGTCCCCTACAGCCCTGAACAAGACCCAGGTGTTTTAGTTGCAGAAGTTCCTGCAGCTCTTGATATATCCCTGCTGGATTGATGTTTAACTCATGAGACATTTTATGAGGAAAGAAAATATTATTTTTTTATTGCAGATAATCACATGTACAACGTGATCCATTTATCAGCAAAACATAGTTTATATACATATGCCCTGCTGATCAGTTCATATATGACACTTACACAATATATATGCAATGTATGCAATACAAGACTTATGCAATATTGATCTTTGATTTTAAAAAGACTTTAAAAATATATTTTTATCAAGTTGTTATTGTGTAAAACATGACACACGTGGAAAAATAACAAAAGACCAAAGGTCAGTGTCACGAACTGCTCCGAGACACAAAGGTTGAGATCCAATTGCAGCTTTATTTGAAGCATAATCCAGAATCGTAATCAGCACAAGCAGGGGTCAAACACAGGAAGGCAGTCCAAACAAACAAATAAACAAACAATCAAAACAGGCAGGGGTCAGAGGCAAAAGAGTAGCCTAATCCAGGGAACAGGCAAGAAATCCAAAAACCAAGAGACAAGAAACCAGGGAAAACGCTCAGAAATGCAGTGCAACAACATACAAAACTTCGCAGTGAGTGAATGAGTGAACATGGAATAAATAGGCTGAAACAAACAAGGATGATGAGACACAGGTGAATGCAACCAGTGATGATGAGTCCGGGCAGTGAGTTCTGGGAAATGTTGTTTGTGAGTGAAACATGATAGTCTGGTGTGGAGTGCCCTCTGGTGGCTCTCAAGGGCACTCCAGCTGGTAACCGTTACAGTTAGACTGGTTTACAGTATAAACACTAGGCTATATAGCAGAGGTTTATTATTTACAGCCATTGTTAACTTTGCCTAATTGTTTCTGCTTTTGGTGCAACTCTTGATATAAAACACGTGCATTGGTGTTTAACTCATGACTCATGCAAATGAAAGAGGAAAGAAAATATGAATAGCTATTTCGGTTGATTTTTTTGTCGCGTGCAGAAAATGAGCACCACCACATAGTTGGAGCTTTCCTTTACGGCTGCACCCTCCAGGGATCGCATTTGTCTGCTGCATATGGCATTGAGGTTGCCTCATTTTTAGAAAAGTAACCACTACATTACATTATATAATAATAATTATTATTATTTGTTACATTTATATAGCACTTATCTCAGCACTTAAATCGCTTTACATAAGGGGGGAATCTCCTCAACCACCACCATCCACCTGGATGATGCGACGGCAGCCATATTGTGCCAGATTGCCCACCACACACCAGCTTACTGGTGGAGAGAGAGTGATGAAGCCAATCAGTATATATGAGGATGATTAGGAGGCCATGATGGACAGAGGCCAATGGGCAAATTTGGCCAGGATGCCAGGGATTTAAACCCCTACTCTTTATTCTAAGGACATCCTGGGATTTTTAATGACCATGCACAGAGAGTCAGACATCGTTGTAAACCAGAGTGATCTCAGTGTTGAAAGGTCCAAGGTAAACAATGGGTCCAAGTGTGGCAGCAAATGCTAGGTGGCTTTAGTTTCTAGTGGGAAAGCGGAGGCTGACAATCACACAAGCGAAAACGGACAGACATTTTTTTTCAGCTTGAAAGAAAGAAAGAAGGTTTATTTGAAATGAAAATATGATAAAAACTCTCATATCAGATTATATAAAACATAAAACTCTCATATTACCTAGTCCACCAGCCTATAGCTGCCAAAAACCGGGCCTGCTAGAGGTGTGTTGATCTAACAATCCCTATAGACATCTCCAAGGAGTGCAGAAAAAAACTTATAAAACAGGGCCCCTCAACTTATATCACATAACTAGTATATCATATATATTTATATTTTTCTGGAAATATAATATTTATTTATTTTACATATAACCATGTAGTAGGCCTAATGCCTATTTTTGTATGCCATAATGCAGTGAATTAAACAAATTACAAATTAAAATGAAGGCAACATTACATTATTGGGTATGTAGGAATTTGAACAGGATGAATAGTGTAAATTAATATTTTGTCATTTGGTAAGTATGTAGGCTAAATATCTTATGTAACTTCTAAAGGGCAGTACTAAATTAAAATAAAAAAGACCTTTAAACAAAATAAGAACAATGGGGGTTATGAGTAGGTGGGGAAATGTGTCCTTTTTTCCCTCTTTTATTTTAATATATAGGGGAGCGCGGAGCACAACCTAACGCGGGGCTAGTTGTAACACGCTTGTTTTAAATACTTCCGCACATGCTTGGATGACGAAACTTTGTGTATTTACTAGTTGCCATATCAACACTATATAGAAAAAAAAAATCCGCCAAAATGGTTTTTTTTTGGAAGATATCCATAGACATTTATTAAACCATAGCAAAAGTAAATTTCTTACTTAAGTTAATTTTTCATCTCTATTTTTTGTGTTTATTTAAAATAAGACAAATCTGATATTATTTTAATCTCCAAGATGTTATTTAACTGTTGAGATAGTTCTTTAATGCTTCACTAACTAGCAGAAGACACTAGCAGGGTTTAAATCCCATTTGTGCAGGCGGGGGCATGTTGTAACACTGCGTTACAATGTGCCCCTATTAGAAATATGCTATTATATTCTATACTTTTATTAATTTTATTGAGAAAACGTGAGAAAAAGGTGAATAAAGACTGAGAGTCAATGTTCAAAAATTACTAATTATTTATTTGTTTTGAACTATGTTGTATAGCTGTGTTTTCATGTGTTCGTAGTCAAAACTCAAAAATGAGTTTATATTTAATTATTAAAAATTGCCATTATTTTATATGAAATTTTTTTTTAATTGTATTTTATTTAGAAAATATTTTAGTTTGTTTTGTATATTTTTTTTATTAGATCAGATAACATTTTAAGCTGTCATATGTTATGTTACAATGTGCCCCCACACATGTTACAATGTACCCCACCTATGGGGCATGTTGTCACATTTCACTTCCATTCTTTCGGGGTATATCAAGAAAAAAGTATATACTGTATTAATAAAACAAAAACACATAATTGTACTAGACATGTGGGAAAGTAATGTGGGAAAAAATAAATACTCTGAACCATAAGTAGATTTACACAAACTGAGAAAGTCAAAAAGCGTTACTTTGTGCCCCGCTCTCCCCTATGTTGGAGATGTTGGAGAATAGCAAGAGGTAGGCTCATGCTGTTAAGTGTACTGCACATGTTAAGTGTATTATTTACATTGCAATACCCATAAATGGTAAGATGCATGTAAATTGTTGCGTCCAACATTGTTGAAATTTACAACTGTAATTCGGTTCCTTTTTAGGGGACACCGCCTTCACCTGCCATGTCTATTGGCTCGCTTTCGGGTTAAACTTTCCGCGATTGCGCAACTTAACTAATATGAGGAAAAAGTCCTCACTAGTCGATTGTCATATTTCACTATTTGACCCTCACAAGTAGCCTATAGCCACACGTGTACACAATCACATTCACTCATGTTGGGTTTTCATGTCTTATGGATACATTCCAAAGGCATAACACTATACAAACTGTACTCTATTCCCCAAACAAACCTACCTTCACAAACTTTCTGCATTTTTTCCATTTTCAAAAACATCACTTTATGATTTATAAGTATGGGAACCAAAAAAAATTCCCACAAGGACAAGTATTTCAGATATTGCCATCTTTGTGGGGGCATTTTGTCCCCATAACATAGTGTATGCCTGAACCACACAACCATACACACACATAGCCTAATCCATTGACGCAAATTATGCTGAAAATGTCTTTTCAGTGTAGGCTACCCAATTCTACATTTGACTCGCCCTAATGGACTACTAAAATAAACAAAACCCTCTCAACATCAGTCTAAAGTACAAATGTTTACAAACTTTCGCAACCTTTCACAACAAAGTATTTAAGAACAGCGTTTGCCATTCAAAGCTGAATTCTGGAATAATCGCAGGAGTAATTTGTCTGAAAAATAAATAAAAAAGCGAGACAATGGCAGGACTGCTGCTGGTACTGCTGCTCTGTGCTGGGAGCTCAATTGCACAAGATTTATTGACACCAAGTATGGACATTATTGCTGAGCTCCAGAAGATAAAACACATGGATGAAAGGATACAAAAATTAGAAGAAACACTGACCAAAGTATTGAGTGAGAATGAAGGTAAGGTGGATTTGTATTGAACATGTCATTGTGGAAAAACTTTACAATTTATGAACTTACAAAGAAATTACAACTTAAACATCTTTATAAATTCACTATTTTGCAATATTGTGACATTATCATATCAATGTGTATTCCATACAGCTTTGAAAACCTCTGTACAAGATTCACAATATAAGCTTGAAACTGTCCAAAAAGAGATTGAAGGCAAGTATAAGACACATTTTGTTCCCATAGACATTTAATGTATTAAATTTAAAAATGCATTTGATTACACAGCCTACATCATTTTACATCAGCCCATTTGCTCATTTCCAGCCAAAAAGGTTGCTTTCTCTGCTGGACTTCTGGCATCTGGAACCGGACGAACTGGGCCCACTGATAATCAGAAAATTCTGGAATACAAAAAAGTCTTTAGTAATGTTGGAAGTGCCTATGACTCAAATACTGGTATGGACTGTAAAGAGAATACCATTACAGGAATACTGTGTTCACATATGATGACATTTTCTGTGACTGCTTTGTTCATGTGCCTTACAGGTATTTTCACAGCACCAATAAAAGGAGCCTATTACTTCAGATTTTATGCTCATTCTCATGGTGGAACCACAATGGCAGTCAGTCTCTTGAAGAACGGTGAAACCCAGTGCTCTGTGTTTGCCTGGAAACCTGTTAGCAATGGTAATGGCAGCAATGGTGTTGTTCTCACACTGGAGGTCGGTGATCAGATTTATACACAACTTTGGAAGAACACCTGGGTTTATGATGATCCAGCAAGTTACACCAGTTTCAGTGGCTTTCTGATTTTCCCCTTGTGAACACCTGAATTTCTTAGAAATCCAGTGCAGGATCTGATGCAAAACACAGTTACCGGTATATGAAACTTAATTGTTCCTGTGTAAGTGAACTATATAGTAAATTAGAGCAAATAGGCACAACAAAAGGGAGATCATTGTTTATGCTTCTTAGTTACGATATGTTAATGTCTGGATGTCTTCATATTTCTTTATTAAGTCTGAAGAGTAAATGAGCTAAACTCATATGATCCATCTAAGAATGAGAGTAGTACTTTCCATATCTCTAGCATATTAAATGCTGAAGATTTCATTAAATAAAACAAATGTCACAGAATTATGATTCACTTGCATTCTTCCCCCCAGGTGGTCAGACACCATCAAAGAATCAGAAAGTCAATGATAGACAGTCAAAATTAGACTTTTAAAGCTCATAGTATGCAGTTTAATGGTTAAATATGAATCATACTTCACATCAAATTCATGTTATTGGTGATATGAATGAAAAAATTATAATAAAAAAAAAGGTTTTATTTTTTATAACTTAAAAGACCATCCTAGCTACTTAAGCTAAAAATCACTGACAGCATTGTCACATGATCAAATATTTGCCAAGGTTAACACTGAAGAAAAAAAGAAAAGAAAAACCAACACATTTAATTTAATATTTTATTGAAACTTTCCTGTAGAATTATTCTGAAACAGGGTGATATAAAAAAAGACAGGTAAATACAAACATAGATGTTTCATGGAAGCTTGTTGGTTCTCTGTAGAGGAGCCACTCAAGTTTCTCCCTTTAAAAATACAAATTTTACCTTTGTTCACAGAAAGAAAATTCCCATAGAGACACAGGGCAAACAGGGAACAGGCCAGTTTCACTCTGAGAATGCATAATGGACATATTCTGATAGTAAAAAAATTAAAACCCAGAATCATTAGGAACAACTGGAGAATGTCATAGTTTCTGTTGTTTGAAAACAAATGTTTGTCTTCATCAAGGTTAAGGGACTTCAAAAGCCTGAAAAGTTGTCATGCTTACATTAAAAATAAACAGACATCAGTGAAACTGATGTAATTGTAGTGTCAGTTATTATAAGTGTGCAGGCATCTATAGACAAATCTTTTAAAGACTGGCTTCAACCTTTCAAAAGAACTGAAAGGGCTGAATTTTGAGTGGGTGTCTGAAATCCATGGTGTTTAAAACAGCCTATGAGTCATCGCCATTAACGCTGTCACCATCTTCCCCTTCCACATGCTCACCCTCTTCCTCCTCTTCTTCATTCTCTCCTTCCTGGCTTTTAACCTGAAAAAAAATAAAAAAATAAACTTCAGTATGAAACTATAGTTGGAAACAAATCTTAGAGACCCAAACAATATTAAGAATATTAGACATCTTTACTCAAATCATGTCCTCACTAATTCAGCACCAATTAAACTTAATCTTAACTTCCATAATCATAAATGCAAATAGATACATTTTCACAAACCTCCTCCTCTTCCTCCAACAGATCTCTTTCCTCCTCAGAATCGTTTATCTCTTGCTCTTCCCTCTCTCTGTCTTTCTTGCTGGAATGCTGCAGGGAGGAAGCCTCACCCACTTCTGCCTTCACACTCTTCCCCTCTGATGTAAAAACAACAACAAAAAAACATATTATATATCTATATCTATTTTTTTATGCCAGTTATTTATATATTTTGCTGTAGTATGTTTGTAAGAAATATCAGTTTACATTTCCAAACATTCATTTTGCCATTAATTGTAATCCAGTGAGATTTTTGTATGTACAAGTAGTCTGCCAACAGCCAATATGCTCCACACGGAGATCAGATCTCACCATCATCGAGTCTGTCTGTGATTACATGAAGAAACAGAAAAAAACTGAGAAAGACTAAATCCAGAAGAACTGTGGCAACGTCTCCAAGACGCTTGAAGAAACTTACGTCCAAAGCTACAGTACTGTGAAAACTTTTAGGCACTCGTGTAAAAATGCTGTAAAGTGAGGATGCTTTCAAAAATAATGTCATAAATGGGTTTTATTGATCAATTAACTTCTGTTAACTAAATCAAATCAATATTTGGTGTGATCACCCTTTGCGTTTAAAACAGATTTTGTTCTAGGAACACTTGCACATAGTTTTTAAGGTATCTTTGGAGGTCGGTTTCTTCAAGCATCTTGGATACATTGCCACAGTTCTTCTGAAAAACTGGTCTCAGTTTTTTCTGTTTCTTCATGAAATCATAGATAGACTCGATGGTGACGTCAGATCTCCGCGTGGAGCATATCAGATGTTGTCAGACTCCTTGTGCATACAAAAAAAAAGTTTTAATCTAATGGCATTTTAAAATATATTCTTTTTGACAAATACTATGGATTGATTATTTTCTGGGCCCATTTGAAGGCCATGTATGGTGAACCTGCTGCAGAAACTCAGGGGGAAACCGTGAACACTTTTACCGGATTTCTTGCTGTGGTCTTTCTCCATCCTGTCCAGACTCTCCAGCAGATAGTCAACCTTGTGTTTGATTTGAGAAAGCTCTCTCTTAATTGTTTGTAGGTCATCTGCTTTTACTGAAAGAAAAAGAATTCCCTGAATGCATGTACCAATTGACAAGCCAATCAAGGTCAAAAATGTAAAATGAGTAAAGGCTGTAAAAAATAAAAAAAAGTAAATAAAGTAAAAATGCAATGTTAACGTAAAAAAATAAAAGAAAATAATAATAATAATAATAATAATAATAAAAACAAATCAACCAAAATATATTAAACATATTTGTCACTGGTAGATTAAATAGTAAGTTTACCCATCATTTACTCACCCTTGTTTTGTTCCAAACCCGTAAGACTTTTGTTCATCTTCGGAACACAAATGAAGATTTTTTTTTTTACTAAAATCTGAGCCAGCTCTGTAGCCTACTCTCCATTGACAGCTACCATTTTGAAGCTTCAAAAAGTTCATAATGAGATCGTAAAACTAATCCATACAAATTGAATAAACAATCGCTTTATATGATGAACGTATTGAATTTAGGCTTTTATTCACGTATAAACATTGATCAGCAAACATAAACAGAAGCTTAACCAAACCTGCTTGTGGAAGCTTAAACGTGCTGTATAACACGAGAATAAACCTCACTGGTTCTCACACTGAACTTTGAGCTTTCGTTTACCACAACTGATGTATGAGTTGATGAATGTTTTTATGAGAATAAAAGCCTAAATTAAATCTGCTCAGCATATAAAACGATTCATGTCTCTTCAGAAAATTTGGACTAAACCACTCAATTCATATGGATTAGTTTTACGATCTCTTTATGAACTTTTTGAGGTGTCAAAGTATCAGTTGCGTAGCTGTCAATACCTGTCCTAGCTGAGATACCTGTGTGTGTTTACAGGGGTTTCACGCGAGATACCTGTCCTAACTGAATTACATGTGCATCAGATACCTGTGTGTGTGTTTTGTGTGTAAATCTATTTTTATATTCTAATACACTTATACAAATACGCTGTTAAACCTTAAAACTTAGGTTTTTACTAACTTTTTTCCACTGCTATTTTAAAACAACATACTGACAACTAGTTGTTCATACTCAACTTTATTAAAATAAGAAAATATCAAATATTGACAGCAAGCAGAACAAGGCAGGACTTCAGCTTTTGGATGTCTCAGTCAGGACACAATCTTAACAAAAGGACACAGTTTAAAGAATATTTGTATAACTTCTTATATGGTGGTATGCATACGTTGGTTCTCATTCGGCCGATGGTCCACCTGGAAGCCTCAAAGCAGCAGGTTTTTTTGATTTTGTTCTCCTCCATGAGGTATTTTCTGTTAATTAATCACACATGAGACATGCATACATGCCTTCAAAGCAGTTTGAGGTTAAAACCAAAGTTGCAATTGGACATAACTCACAACAATATGTGGCAGATCTCATCATGTCTCTGACCCATGGAGTCATAGCACTGGATGGTCTGGGATTTGAAATAAATTACCTGGTGATAAGCAATGGAGGTAAAAGGTTTAAAAAAAAAAAAAGAAAAAAGTAAAAATCATTTTTTTACACTTTTAATCATACAGTATAGATGTGTTATAGGAAACAATGTGTTACAAAGGTATTGCTATTCATAAATTACTTACAGCCAAAGCCCAGTGCAAGCCAAGGTGCAAAGGAACAAGAACTAGATCACAGAGGAAGAGATCCACTGATTTTGTCCATTTCTTCACTGCTGCATGGCCTGCAAAATGTCCGTCACTACTCAGAAGCTTTGGGTAGAAAAATGAGCTCAAACAGTACACTTTAAGGCCTTCCTGCTGATCATTGCTCCTCTTCATTATCAGAGACAAATAGAAGTTGATAACCTTGAAAACATAAGAGTAAAAATAATCATGATACACATATCCATGACGGCCAACATTAGAGCTTTTTAAAATTATCAGATTAATCAGACCAATGCCAATATTTAAAGAAATCAGAGATTGTTGTGTCCAACTTGATGACTGTGGGATTATAAAGCAAACAAGCAAAACAGTGATAGATATATAACAAAAAGGTTATTAGCTACAATATTATTAGTATCATTTATCCTATTTTTTTTAATATATTTATTGCACGATAAAAAGCATGACAAGTTAACTAAAAGAATTATGCTGGATGAAGTCAATGTGAATGATACCCAATTACAACTGATTTTACTTCTATAATGTGACTGAGAAAGAAAAATTTACAGAGGAAAAAAATGATGACCTGATTTTATGTACAGGGAATTGAATAGATCATGAAAAGTGATATACCTAACTGAGATGGTAGTTGGTCAGAGGGGAGGGGTTGAAAAGTAAGCGAAATATGTGCAGCCATCAAAAAATAAAAATAAAAGCCACTTCAGACATCAATCAAGTAGTTGCATTTTGATTCATTATGAACAAATATTTTCTTTCTTTTTTGAGAAAGAAAGTGTACTGAATAATCAAAAATAAGACCTTTGTTAACCTAGTGTGGGAATGCAAATTTATTAAAATGTTTAATTTAGGTTTACATTGAATTTAGCATGTTAACGTTAGGTATAAATTATGATTATCAGAGTTTTTTAGCAAAAGACTCTGGTCAGTCCTGTTTTACTGAAACTCTTGGAGTTTGTGTTTTAGCAAGAAAGTCCAGCCAGTCCTGTACTCGAAGACACTTGAAAGAGCTGTCTTCAACCAACTAACATCCTTCTTGTCTCTAAACAACCAGCTGGATGTCAACCAATCTGGCTTCAAGAAAGGACATTCAACTGAGACTGCATTACTGTCAGTCACAGAAGCCCTACGGATCGCAAAAGCTGCTTCCAAATCTTCAGTTCTCATTCTCCTGGATCTGTCTGCTGCCTTCGACACAGTGAATCATCAGATCCTTCTGTCCACCCTCTCATCACTGGGCATCACAGGAACTTCACTCCACTGGTTTGAGTCCTATCTCACAGGTAGGTCCTTCAAGGTCGCATGGAGAGGCGAGGTATCCAGAGCACATCAGCTGACCACAGGGGTTCCCCAGGGTTCAGTTCTTGGTCCCCTCCTCTTCTCCATCTACACCACATCACTGGGACACATCATACAGGCACACGGTTTTTCCTACCACTGCTATGCTGATGACACACAGCTCTTCCTCTCCTTTCAACCAGATGATCCCACAGTAGCTGCACGGGTCTCAAGCTGTCTGGCGGACATCTCCACATGGATGAAGGAACACCACCTGCAGCTCAACCTGGCAAAGACTGAGCTTCTCGTCCTCCCTGCCAATCCGTCTCTACAGCACGACTTCACCATCCAGCTAGAGTCATCATTAATCACCCCATCAAGATCGGTCAGAAATCTTGGAGTAACGTTTGATGACCAGCTGACCTTCACAGATCACATTTCAAAGACAGCTCGATCATGCAGGTTTGCACTGCACAACATCAGGAAGATCAGGCCTTTCCTAACTGAGCATGCAACACAACTTATCGTCCAGGCCCTGGTCATCTCTAGGCTTGACTACTGCAATGCCCTTCTGGCTGGACTCCCAGCATGTGCGACCAAACCCCTACAGATGATCCAGAATGCTGCAGCTCGTCTTGTCTTCAACGAGCCCAAGAGGGCCCACGTCACTCCTCTGTTCATCTCTCTGCACTGGCTACCTCTAGCTGCTCGCATCAAGTTCAAGGCACTGACGCTTGCTTACAGAACTATCACAGGCTCAGCTCCCTCCTACTTTCACTCACTCCTACGAGTCTACATCCCTACCAGACACCTACGATCGGTCAACGAGCGACGTCTCGTGGTTCCATCACAGAAAGCCACAAAATCACTTTCCAGAACATTCTCATTTACAGTTCCATGCTGGTGGAACGCTCTCCCCACCCTCATCCGGAATGCAGAATCCCTGACAACATTCAAAAAACAGCTGAAAACCAATCTCTTCCGTGAGCACTTAACCTTATAGAAAAAAAAAAAAAAAAAAAAAAATCCTTTCCCTTTGAAACATCACTTATCAGGCTTATGCTACTCTGAATAATACCTGAACTTCGTATTTTGAGCACTTCCTGCGTTGTTGTTGCTTTTGCCTCTTTATGATGACTCGCTGAACTTAGTCCTAATTTGTAAGTCGCTTTGGATAAGGGCGTCTGCTAAATGACTAAATGTAAATGTAAATGTACTCGGGTCTCAGTGTTTGAATAGATATGCTGAGTGGATTAGGGTGGGCAATGCTCTCAGTCTAAAACCGGTTCCTAAACCTGTCTTTTTCGGTTCCTGCCCCTAAATGTATATAAACTGTAAGAGAACATTCACGTCAGACTTGGTGACTGCAGCTACCGACAGCTCGTGTTCTCAATAAAGAATCCTGCTGAAGAAACAACCAAGTCTCCTGGTCTTTCGATTCTAAGTTCACAACAGATAAGTTTTCACTATGGTCCACAAGATTGTCAGCGTGTATCAGTGTGGATGCTTTCCTTGTTTCTTCCACAGGGACCTCCACACCACATGACTGAAGAGAAAAATCACAAACAACTTAATTTCATACATTAATAGCAGATTAATTAATAGTATAGTAACTGTATGTTGCCTGAAGCAAGTCTTTGTCCATCTCTGTCTTCTTAGACTTTTTATGGAAATGGCCATCACCTGATAAGGAAATTAACAGAATATGAAAAAGAATAAAAAGAAAGCATAGAGAAAACACAGCACATGTACAGACCCTTTCCAAAAAATTTGAATATCATGGAAAAGTTTATTTATTTCCATAATTCCATTCAAAACGTTAAACTTCCATAGATTATAGATTCAGGGCCCACAACTTAAACGATTTCAAGTATTTAGTTGTTTATTTGTACATAATTTGGGCTTCCAGCTCATAAAACCCACAAAAACAGGATTTTAAAAAATTAGAATATTACATGAAATCTCACAGTAATTACACAGTAATACCATGGTCATTGAACCAGGTTTTGGTTCTTTTGGCAGTGTGGGCAGGTGCAAATCCTGCTGGAAAATGAAGGAAGCATGAAGTGCTCTGAAAATGTCCTGGTAGACGGCTGCGTTGACTCTGGATTTAATAAAAGCACAGTGGACCAAAGTCCTCTTTTCTGATGAGAGCAAATTTTGCATCTCATTTGGAAACCAAGGTCCCAGAGTCTGGAGGAAGAATGGAGAGGCACACAATCCAAGATGCTTGAAGTCCAGTGTGAAGTTTCCACAGTCTGTGTTGGTTTGGGGAGCCATGTCATCGGCTGGTGTTGGTCCACTGTGCTGTCCACTCAACGCAGCTGTCTACCAGGACATTTTCAGAGCACTTCATGCTTCCTTCAGCAGACAAGCTTTATGGAGATGCTGACTTCATTTTCCACCAGTTGACTGGATAAGCCACTGTGTGTCTGTTTCCTTGGGTAAGGAAGAGGACGAACGCAAAAGTCACTAGAGAAGTCTTCTTGAGTGCTGTTCCCAGTGATTAGTGGATTGGTTAGAGCAACAGTGAAATCCAGAGTTATATATGGGCTTTGACAATAGACTGGGCTTAGGTTTCCCCATGTTTTGTCAGAGTGACTAAAAACAGCAAAGAAATCCTTGCATGGTAAGAACGTTGTTCTGAAGAGGACACATTCACAAGATGGGTACAGTTCAGAGTCACCAAGTTCTACTCTGTACCATGCAGAGGTTGTCTCACTCTTTACCTTGAAAGATTCCTTTCCAAGTACCTCGACATGCTCTTTTGAATAGATGGAAGCTGCTTGGATACTGTTTAAGCAATGTTTGACAAAACTCCTGGGTCTGTCTCTCAGGAACGTTGGCACATCTGGATTGTATGTTTTGCATTCACTACTGTATATGAAGTTGAGACTACAGTAGGAGAGCAACTGTTCTGGGATGAAATCGCATATCGTAGTTTCAAGCAGAGATGTAAGACTTCCTGTTCCAGAAAATTTAAGGTAGAAGCTCTTCAGTGATTTACTGAGAGCCTCAACTCCATTGTTGGTGGTAACTGCCACAGAGAATCCTTGTGGCACATAGGCCCTACACCACCGCTGAAAAAGAAAAGAACATTTTACTTTGATAAAGGTAGTCGATGCAGAAAGAACGGAACATTACACCCAGTCTACACTGGATGCATAAAAGCGAATATCCTAAACTAGTCCAGACAGTGCGCAAAATAGATTGAGGCATCTATTTCCTAAACTCAGCGCAACTACCATAATCAAGTGTAGACTGAATCAGTGATGACGACGACTTCTGTTGTTGACAGGGCGTAATAATTAAGAGAAAACTAAATGTTGGCCTGTTCCTTTTATACCAATCTAAAATGTATTGTACAACAATTGAACACGTGGAACACGGAACATGTCCAGTGCAGTACCTCACCTCCCGAATACATAGCCACCTTGTATCAACATAATGTCTGACTTCAAATGACTTCTTGTAAACCTTGCTCTCCTTCAGTCTGTCAACCTCCCTATCACAAGATGATAAGTTGGGGCACTAGCTATCTCACGCAGGTGGCCAAGTAGTTCACTTTGATCAGAGAGGGACAACTTGTTCTTGGCTGTCAGAAAGAGAGTATATGGGATAATAAACACTGTAAAATAGGAATTACCTATATGTTTCAGGTGACTAATTTACAGTACAAATTAAATGTAAATACATGAAACTAAGAAAACAATGCAATACATTACTGAAAGTACTTTGAAAAACTGAAATGTAAATTTAAGGATGTATTGGTTTACTTTTAATGAAAAAAAAAAAAAACATTAAAAAACCGCAAAATATACATTATCACATATCCAGGATTATAATGAAAAGTAAAGACTATAATGGAATTCTGGTATAAAAAAAATAAAAATAAAATAAAATAAAAGTAATTCACTTCAGCTGGACTGTACCTTGTCTTGTCCATCGTACCCAAGCTTGCTCACGGTGGAATGAGCATAAATACTTCTGTGCATTTGGAAATGTATGGTCCAGAGCTTGATATTCCTGTTGTGAATAATCAAGTACTTTGGCTCCCAATGCAGGTTCCACTGTTTCAGGATCTTAAGAGCTTCGGCTATCGCTGTGGTTGTCTCGTTTTCACATATAAACTCAGCAACCGGTTTGTAGCCAACATTAGTCCGAACAACAACCAGAAACAGGGGCAATGCATATTTGGTGGTTCTGTAAGTAGCATCAAGTAGGACCATATCTCCATAACGCTCAAGTAAATGCTGCTGTTGTATGTTTTGATGAATAAACAAGAATGTTTCTTGTGATGTGGTCATCTGGTGGTTTATCCTCAAAATCAGAGTCTTCGGTGACTGGAAATCCATTTCTTTGTGCATTCACTTCAACATGTATTTCTGTCTGATGTCTGTAGTTCTCTGTGCACTGCCTAAAGAAGAACTGGGCACCTGAATCTGTTCATTTCCATTCATCAATTTTCTTTTCCAGTTGCAGTTGATCAAAGCCAGAGTATTTTCCAGCAAGTAAGGCCTGATGCACATGGTTTTGAATAACAGGCTTATTATTGGGTAGTATGATGGGTCCTGTGGGTGTGGTAGAACACTTCCCATGCCTGAAAGCTCTTTCTGGACAAAGGTTTTCAGAACCTTCTTCAGGAAAGGGACAGAGGTCATTCCAAGTGAAACATATTCATGTATTTTGTCACGTACCCCGTGATGGATCTTATTTGAGAAATGACAGTTTTCTGAAATGTTGTGCTTTTTGTGTGCTTCTGCCAAAGGTATTTTGACATGAATTACTTCAGAAGTGGCAGTGGGGTTCTCTTTTATTGACTCCAGAAGCCTCTTTATAGCTGCTTGTTTTTCACTTCTAGAACTTTTGTCTCCAACAGCAAACAGCAGTTGCCATATCTGTCAAGAACAACCTACCATAATGAGTATCTGTCTGAGAAATACCCAGTTAAGTAGTCCCATGTATTATGTTGCAACACCCTTACACGAGACAGAACTAAAGGGTGCACTCTTTTCACCATTACCTTTATAATGGTAATGAAGTTATAAATATTAAATGAGTGCATTTAAATGAGTCATGACAGTAAAATTTACCTTAATATATATCTGACATATAGTTTTGCAGGGCAATCAACTTTCTTGCTGCTTTGAATGTGAAATCTTCTTCTGCTGATATATTCATGTTCAGTATGCTGCAAATTGAAAGACAAATTATTTCTACATCACTACATTTCATTTCTAGGGCCAGGCAAAAAATAGTAGTAATAATAAAAAATAGGTATGCCAACAATTTTGTCTAGAAATAAATTAAAGCAATAAGCCCCATGAAGCAGTGCTTAACAGAGAATCAATTTAGAACCGCTAAAGGGAACTTAGCTGTTCTAAATTCACTGTAAAACACGTCTTTACAGGGCTTATTGCTCTTCCTGCTCAGCTACTGTTCGGACGCTCTTGCTTACTGCTCCGCGCTTTGCTCTATCGCTTTTATATTTTATCTTCTATACTTTTATAATTTTAGCTCCTTTTATCACCTAATTTTAACTTCAGCAAATCAGCACAGTGCTCAAACGACAAAGTTTGGATTACTACAAAAACTCAGAATTCTTCTACCCGACCAGCTTACATTCCGGGGAAAGGAAAACACAACTGCCTACAAGGATAAGAGAGAAAATGCCTCTTCTGGAATCTACTTGCTGCACTAACTGCCACAGACTTTTACAAAGGATTGCAGTTCTTGAAACAAAGTTATTTACGGGACCACCAAACCAGACGGAACACACAACAGAGCTTCGTCAGGGACACCCTCAGCGTATAGCCGGTGAGTCCCATGAAACTAGTGCTCCTCGACAGGTAGAGAAACAAGCCGATCGACTTACAAATCGATGGCACAAACAGGGAGCGAGACCCAAAGGCACTCGAGACATCAGATTGTCACGAGCCTCACATATTACCGCAGTAGCATCCTCTACCCCAGATACAGCTCTGACAAAGATTGCAAACACTGGTCTCCAACCAACACCTATACATCTTGAGAACAGATTTGAAGTACTAATGAATGTAAATGAGGAACCCCCAAACGTGATGAATGTGATCGAACACAGACTGTATCAGCCAGTAGCTAACACTGACAGTGATGCTAACTGGCGCTCAAGGTCGAGCAGACAGCGGCACTCAGCTCAGAGCACAGCCGAGCCCAGGACTCTGATAGTGGGGGACTCCATAATCAGAAACATTAGCAGCAGGGATACAACTACATGCTGCCTTCCACAAGCAACAACTTCTGATATAAACAGGGAACTTCAGAACATTCTAATGAAACATAAGACTGCAAATCGACTCATCATTCATGTGGGGAAGAATGACATTCATAAAGAGCAGTCAGAACTCCTTAAGAAGGATTTCAATGAACTTTTTGAAACACTTCAAAAAAACACTTTTTGAAACCACGCATTTTACTCATCATTATTTACAGGCCTCCAAAATATTCTCCAGCCTTTGCTGAGGAATTTACAGAACTGTTATCAACAATTACCTCAGAGCTTGACTGTTTTGCCATTGCTGGAGATTTTAACATTCACATAGATAATGCAGAAAACAATATGGCAAAAGAAATCAAAACTGTTTTAAAAACTTTTGATCTGACTCAGCATGTACATGGACCCACACACAATCGTGGACACACTCTAGATTTACTTATCAGTAAGGGTCTAAACATTTCATCGATTGTTATTAAGGATGTAGCACTGTCTGATCATTTCTGTATTTTCTTTGATATATTGATCTCTCCTGCCACTGAAGCTAGATCTGTGTCTGTCAAGAAGAGATGCTTAAATGAGAACACTAGTGTACTATTTATGAAGGCTATATCCTTAACACCAAGCATATCTGCTGACTCTGTTGATTTTCTCCTTGATTCTTTTAACTCAAAAGTTAAAAGTGCAATTGATGATATTGCTCCTGTGAAAGTCAGGAAGAAGAGTGGCAGACAAAAAGCACCTTGGAGAAACTCAACAGCAGTGCAAAATATGAAAAGACAATGCAGAAAAGCAGAGCGCATGTGGCGGAAGACAAAGCTTGTAGTCCATTATAACATCTACAAAGACAGCCTGCATGCTTTCAATATGGAACTAGGCAAAGCTAGACAGACTTTCTTCTCAAATATTATAAACTGCAATTTAAACAACACACGCACTCCTTTTGCTACTGTAGAGAGACTGACAAACCCCCCAAGCCAGATTCCCAGTGAAATGCTCTCAAACAGCAAGTGCAGTGAGTTTGCTTCTTTCTTCTCTGACAAAATCAATAATATCAGACAGGTGATCAGCACATCATTGAGTTGCGCTGGAGTCAGACAGATCAGACCACCTGAAAAAGTAGTAACTTTGTCTGATTTCAATAAAATTGATGGCAAAATTTTGGTAGAAACCGTACAGCACCTTAAAACATCAACATGCGCTCTTGACACACTTCTCACATCTTTTTTTAAAAGTGTGTTAAACAGTTTAGAAGCAGATCTTCTAGAAGTGGTAAATGCCTCACTTCTCTCTGGGAGTTTTCCAAACTCCCTGAAAACTGCAGTTGTCAAGCCCCTCCTGAAAAAGAACAATCTGGATAAGACCATATTAAGCAACTATAGACCGATCTCAAATCTTCCTTTCATAGGCAAGATCATAGAAAAAGTTATCTTCAATCAGCTGAACAAATTCTTAAGCTCGAATGGATACTTTGACAATTTTCAATCTGGTTTCCGACCGCATCACACAGGGCTCCAGACTAACTTTTTGCCTTGGTTGCACTGGTGCGCCTAACTTTTTTATTTAGGTGCACCAGCACAAAATTTGGGTGCACCCAAATTTTTCCTCGGCTGTATCACCTTTAACGCCACAATTTGAAGGTCACCTTTTTATTACGCTCTATACACATTCATATATATTATGTAAATGAATTTAAACAAGAAGGTGTAGGTAAAAACTTTTATTTATTTTTTGAAGCACAATTATTAACGGTATTCCTACTCTTACCGATACTGCTTATCGATACAGTACTTTAACTGTATTCTTATGGTTCTTTTTGTTTTATATATAACAAACAAAGATAAACAATAGATAAACAAAAGATAAACAATTAAACAAAGATACACTTTATATAGGCCTACACAGTGCTTTAATTTCAGGAAGGCCTATCAACATTACTGTTCAGGCATGGTCTAAAAAGAAATCTAATAAAGTAATAAAATGTAAAATAACACTGTAAAATTTATCATAAATAGATTAATGCTTATTAAAGCTGAAGTTATTCTTTCAAGAGCTGTGAGTGATTTTTCTCTTGTTGTTTGATTTACAGTAATGGCGCAATCGTCAACATGTTTATTAGACTGCGGCCCCTTTAAGACCGGGTGCAGAATGCAGATCTAATAGGCTACTACTGATGCACCATTTTCTCCCAACTATTTCCATAACTACGTCCATTTAAGACATAAACTGTTTTAGTGAATCTCAAAGCCGGTAATTGACACGCTTTTGTGTACAATTGATCGTTTAGACGCGCACAATCTGCACATGAAACCGAAAGTATAATTTGCTTGTCTCGGCCGGTCTCGGTCTGTTTCGGAGCGCGCGCCGCCATGCGAACAGCATCTCTTGCGCAGATTTTTGTGTTTTTAATATCTCTTTCAGTTATTAAACGCGTCCCGCAATTTAGCAACAGTAGCTAGACTGCATTTACAACAATCACTGATCGTACTGATTCTGATTCTGAGTTTTAGGGAGAAATGACCGCCTAATGCTGCGAAGGGAAGAAGTTGCGCGTAGTTAGATAGTTTTTAATGGGTTTACCTCAATATATGTTTTTTTATAATCTTTGGAAGCCGAAATTTTAAATAAAATCAGACTAATATAACAGACCTTAAGTGTAACCAGGCTACGTTTGAATGTTTAATTCTGTCCTCCGTCGTCACTCATTATTAAGCAGGGCTGTCGTGTTGTGCGAGCTGTGGCACCGCGTGAGAGAAGAGTGTGAGTTCCGTCAAAGGAGAACAAACGCCAACAAACGTCCGTGGAGAGGCAGCGGATGCGAGGACGTTAGGTGCACCGGTGCGACTTAGGAAAAATGTTAGTCGCACACTTACAAAATTTGGTCGCATATGCGACCAAATTGGTCGCACTCTAGAGCCCTGTCACAGCACAGAGACAGCGCTCATAAAGATAATAAACGATATTCGCTTAAATACTGATTCAGGCAAATTATCAGTGCTGGTACTACTCGACCTCAGTGCTGCATTTGACACTGTCGATCATAACATACTTCTTGACAGGCTGGAAAACTGGGTGGGGCTTTCTGGGATAGTCCTAAAATGGTTCAGGTCATACTTAGATGAGAGAGGTTATTATGTGAGTATAGGAGACCATAAGTCTGAGTGGACATCCATGACATGCGGAGTCCCTCAAGGCTCAATTCTTGCGCCACTCCTGTTCAACCTGTATATGCTCCCAATGAGCCAAATAATGAGAAAGAACCAAATTGCTTACCACAGCTATGCAGACGACACACAGCTGTACTTAGCCCTATCGCCTAACGATTACAGCCCAATTGACTCCCTGTGCCAATGCATTGATGAAGTCAACAGTTGGATGTGCCAAAACTTTCTTCAGTTAAACAAAGATAAAACTGAAGTCATTGCATTTGGAAACAAAGATGAAGTTCTCAAGGTGAACGCATACCTTCTCTCTAGGGGTCAAACAACTAAAAATCAAGTCAGGAATCTTGGTGTGACACTAGAGTCAGACCTTAGTTTCAGTAGTCATGTCAAAGCAATAACTAAATCAGCATACTATCATCTAAAAAATATTGCAAGAATTAGATGCTTTGTTTCCAGACAAGACTTAAAGAAACTTGTGCATGCTTTCATCACCAGCAGGGTGGATTATTGTAATGGACTCCTCACTGGCCTTCCCAAAAAGACCATAAGACAGTTGCAGCTCATACAGAACGCTGCCGCTAGGATTCTGAGCAGAACCAGAAAATATGAACATATCACACCAGTCCTCAGGTCTCTACACTGGCTCCCAGTTAGATTTAGGATTGATTTTAAAGTATTATTACTGGTATATAAATCATTCAATGGCCTAGGACCTCAATACATTGCAGATATGCTCACTGAATATAAACCCAACAGATCACTCAGATCATTAGGATCATATCAGCTAGAAATACCAAGGGTTCACTCTAAGCATGGTGAGTCTGCTTTTAGCTATTATGCCAGCCACAGCTGGAACCAGCTTCCAGAAGAGATCAGATGTGCTCCTACAGTGGTCACATTCAAATCCAGACTCAAAACACTTCTGTTTAGCTATGCATTTACTGAATGAGCACTGTGCCGCTGTTCGTCCGACTGTACTGTACTGCATTTCATTTTATTTTTCTAAACTGTTTTAATTATTCTTATTTCTTTTTATTATTTTAATTTCTTCTATGTAAAGCACTTTGAATTGCCATTGTGTATGAAATGTGCTATATAAATAAACTTGCCTTGCCTTGCCTTGTTTCTTTAATACAAAGGTTAGTCCATAAAAATATTTATTTTCATACACAGACGGAGTGCAGCATAAATACTGATGTAATTAGGTCACAGGCTTTGAACGCAGCTCAACCAATCAAAATCAAGGACCAATTGAATTACCTGTTTTATAAGAATATTTTGCCACTCTCATACAACATACATTAAGCTCATGAAAATGTGTGCAGACTTTAGAACATACCAACTCTTTTTTTTTTTTTACTGTCATCTGACCTGTCACCAGGAAGTAAATAAAAGAAAAAGGCATTTAATACTTTTCATACCACATTCCCTTTCTTTTACTTGCTCATATTTCATTCAAATAGGGTTCAATTATGAGAAAACTGTAAATAAAGATTTGTTTAATGAAAGTAGCTGTCTTAAGTGCATGTCTATAAATCGCAAAATGTTCTTCATAGAAATGCTTTCCATAAGGTCATAAATAAACAATCAAACAAATAAACATGCAGTTAATTTAGAAACTGATAAATTACCAAACAGTGTAAGATGTGCCAGTTGCCCGTTTGTGACTTTCCAGAAGAAGTTTCAGGTCTTCTTCTGAAGAAACTATGCCTGTGGTGTACTCTTCTGAAGATGAACATTTTTGAAAAGATGATGGAAGCCAGTCTGGTGGGAAACAGCAAACAGAGTAATATTCCTTTAAAGTAGTTTAGTATTTTAGTCTACATTGTCCTTCTTTATTGTTTATTCATTCTATTTAGATCATAGACTGTTGATTTAGATGCGTTCATATGCACACATCACAAGCCTCACACAGGTGTCTGATGCACAAGTTAGGACAGGTATCTCACGTGAAACCCCTGTAAACACACACACGGGTATCTGATGAACAAGTAATTCAGTTAGGACAGGTATCTCGCGTGAAACTCCTGTAAACACACACAGGTATCTGATGCACAAGTTAGGACAGGTATCTCTCGTGAAACCCCTGTAAACACACACACGGGTATCTGATGAACAAGTAATTCAGTTAGGACAGGTATCTCGCATGAAACCCCTGTAAACACACACAGATATCTGATGCACAAGTTAGGACAGGTATCTCTCGTGAAACCCCTGTAAACACACACAGGTATCTGATGCACAAGTTAGGACAGGTATCTCTCGTGAAACCCCTGTAAACACACACAGATATCTGATGCACAAGTTAGGACAGGTATCTCTCGTGAAACCCCTGTAAACACACACAGGTATCTGATGCACAAGTGAGGACAGGTATCTCTCATGAAACCCCTGTAAACACACACAGGTATCTGATGCACAAGTAATTCAGTTAGGACAGGTATCTCGCATGAAACCCCTGTAAACACACACAGATATCTGATGCACAAGTTAGGACAGGTATCTCTCGTGAAACCCCTGTAAACACACACACGGGTATCTGATGAACAAGTAATTCAGTTAGGACAGGTATCTCGCATGAAACCCCTGTAAACACACACAGATATCTGATGCACAAGTTAGGACAGGTATCTCTCGTGAAACCCCTGTAAACACACACAGGTATCTGATGCACAAGTTAGGACAGGTATCTCTCATGAAACCCCTGTAAACACACACAGGTATCTGATGCACAAGTTAGGACAGGTATCTCTCGTGAAACCCCTGTAAACACACACACAGGTATCTGATGCACAAGTAATTCAGTTAGGACAGGTATCTCTTGTGAAACCCCTGTAAACACACACAGGTATCTGATGCACAAGTAATTCAGTTAGGACAGGTATCTCGCATGAAACCCCTGTAAACACACACAGGTATCTGATGCACAAGTTAGGACAGGTATCTCTCGTGAAACCCCTGTAAACACACACACAGGTATCTGATGCACATGTAATTCAGTTAGGACAGGTATCTCGTGTGAAACTCCTGTAAACACACACAGGTATCTGATGCACAAGTTAGGACAGGTATCTCTCGTGAAACCCCTATAAACACACACACAGGTATCTGATGCACATGTAATTCAGTTAGGACAGGTATCTCGCGTGAAATCACTGCTTACATTAGAATCCTACCGCATCTTTTACAAAAACGTCTACCTTTTGATCATAATAAAACGTCAAAAATAGTTACCGATTTCGCTGTTTTGTCCTTGATTGTCCATGGCTGTTTAATGTTTACAAGTTTGCTCTTCATCGTAAACCAGTTCGGTCTCTAATTTGAAAAGACCGCGGGAAGAAGGCACTATACTCTGCGCATGTGCGATGACCTGCAAATTAGTATTAACAGAGAATGTATTGCCGTTTCTCAATACCAAGTACGCAAAGTTCGGACTTGAGTCCTTGGTAGAACTTTCGGACTTGACAAGTTCGACTCAGGAGAACGAACTCCCTAGGACGGGAGGACGCAAGTCCGATAATTCTGAAATGGAACAGCGGCGTACTTGATAGCGGAGAGGGGGTTCAGCGAAAAATCGCCAGCTGGCAGCAGGAAGTAGCTGCCACTGGCAGCTGACGTCACCTGCCGCTAATAACCGGAAGTCGGAGGTGGATGCCGCTTTTAGCCAGGCAAATAAATTATTAGGCTTGTTTGAGATGCGCCTCGCCTCGCCTGAAATGTAGGCGAGAGTAGGCGGCGGCAGTGAGGGGAGGAGTGAAAAAAGCGCAGGCAAGCCGGACAGCTCTCTCTTCTCGCAGTGGATCTGACAGCTGTGAGATCAAAGATGGATATCGCGGGATTCGCGGGATTCACGCTCGTGCACAGTGTTGCTAATAAACTGGATGGAATTTAAGTTCTGTTGCTTTTATATGAAAATAAATATAATGAACAAGACACCCAAAGTAGCCTATTATTTAATTCCATTCCAAATACATGTTTATTAGTCTTTTTTCTTTAATACAGACATGTGTTTTTTGTTTGTTTTTTTTTATAAAAAATACATTGCATAATCCATAGAGATCGCACTGTTAGATAGTTTGGGAATATTCACACATACATAAAACATGATATCAGAGTTTTAAAATCAAACATTTTAAAAGAGAACAATACATCACGGTTGTTGTTTTTTTTTTATTTTTTTTTTTTATCTTTATTAAATCATTGCAATACAAGTAGTAGGAAGTAGGAACACACAGACAGAGTCATACATCACGGTTGTTTAAACCAATGAACATTAAGCTGTGTCGTCAGCAAGTCGTTTCCCATCATGCTTTTGATCAGCGCAGTCAGTGGAGAGCAACAGACCATTTACGCAAAAACCGGAAATACGTCAACGAAGCGTAAACCCAGTTCCGGTATGAGTTTTTTTGGCGGAGAAATGGCAGCTAGAGTGTTTTCGACGAGCCTGAGTTGTCTTCCGAAGTTCACCAGCGCCGATGTGGTGAAGAGTGTGGAGATGCATTCGTCCACTAAAGGGAACAAACTGGACAAGGGATATAAATTCTTCCACGAAGAGTTTATCCACAATTACCAAGGTAAGCTTTAGCTAGCTTTAGCCAAAGCCGTATCACCGGTTATAACTCTGTTTACGTTAACTGTAAATCTTAGGTGTTGTGAATTTGTAATATAATAAGGAATAACACATCGCAGTGAATATGTCATGTGTATGTTTAAGTGAGATGGCATGAGATTAACATAACAACCAGTAGTTTGGTAAAGTTGTGTATTTCTATGTGAGTTAACATGTAATGTTTTCTTGTTGCATGTGGTTATAGTATCAAATATACTCCAGGGTCAGGTAGTAGTGAGAGGTAGATGCTTCAGGTCAATGAGAAAGAGCGAGGAGCCTCACAAACTGGAGGTTTGACTATAGACAGAGTGCCGGTTGGCAAAAGTTCAAAAAGTTGCCCGTTCTTGCATGTTCACTCTTCTTGCTGCGGTTGCGGCACTTTCTTCACTTGCTATTATTTTACTGAAAGTAGGGTGACCAGACGTCCTCTTTTTCCCAGACATGTCCTCTTTTTTGATACCTACCGTATATAATAAAATAACATTGAACATACATGAAATGTAATCATATTTGCATTATGTACGCAGCTGCGACTCTTCGACTCTGACATTTTTCGTATCTGCCGCTATGATAACAGGAAGTTCTAATACACTTCATTGACGTATTTCCGTTCGAAAAATGCGGAAGTGCGTAAAAGGTCTACTGCGCTCGACTGCAGAATCCGACAGGTGTGCCTTGCGGAGGAGATTGCTCAAGATGGCGACAGGTCCACACGTACGTTAACGAGTCAGCCGATTTTTATAGGAATTACTGCACAAATTTTCTTTTGAACCTCTTTCATTGCCATCCAATGTGAGAGAATACTTCTGGAAGATAAATAGAACTGTCACAAAATTTATCTCTGTTTAAATCAGCAACTGAAGTATTACAGAGCAACGGGAATATAGCATTAGCTAACGTACAAGCTAACGATGGAAACTGATAAAACGGAACTGTGTCAGATGGAAACTACGAAGTGTGCTTCTATCACAGAAAAACGTAATATTCAAGAGATGCATTCTTATGCCTGCGTGAGCAATTCCGGGGAAGAATGTATTTCCTCTCCGAACACACCAGTGAAGCACACAGCTAAAAAAAGCAAAAACAGTAGATCTGACTCACAAGATAAACCGTCACTGTATGAGCTACAAAACACAATCATATCAGCCGTCATAGAGAAGATAAATGAAAGGGCGGATAAAACCGATCAAGCCGTTCATTACAACACCGTCCAAATTGATGGTTTGAAAAAGTCTCTGGATTTCTGCCATCAAGAAGTCGTCGATTTAAAAAATCAACATGTCGCTCTTAAAAACAAGTGTGATCTGCTCCAGAAGAAAGTTAACGAGATGGAACAGAAGGTGAATGAGTCTGATCGTTACAGTCGACGACATAACCTCCGTCTGCACGGTGTTTCTGAAAAAGGGGACGCCCAAGTCTGATCGCAAGTTCGAGATATCTGTCGAGCAGTGTTACCTGCCGAGGAGGCTGAGATGGTTGTTGCAGCGGTGGATGTAGCTCACAGAATCGGGAGACCCAAGGAAGGAGGACAAGACCAGCCCCCGCGCCCAGTGATCATCAGGTTCATATCAAGAACGGCCAGGGATGTGCTGTGGAAAGGCTCCAAGGCAAACAACTACCTAAAGAACAACCGACTTCACTTCAAAGAGGATCTGACCGCGGCTGATCGAGCCACCCGCAGTCGTCTATGGCCAATGGTGGAAGCAGCTAGGAAGAAGGGTGACAAAGCCTACTTTGTTGGAGATAGGGCGTATGTGAATGGTAAAGAAATTAAATGATGTGACAGGTAAAGTGTAGTGTGGAAAGATGGTGTACTGATATATTAACAAGTTTATATTCTAAATGTATCAGTTTTACGAAGTACACAATATTCTGTTATGGCATGATATATACAAGTGCAGTAATTCTTGTAGTTTCAGTTAATACTCAAGCTCAGGAACTAAAAGTTTGTTCAGAGTTACTTTTTTTGGGTTATTTTTGTTCTTAATGTCAATTTCTATTCTTACTGTAAATGCCAGGGGTATCAAAAACTTGTTAAAGAGGAAATGTTTATTTTTGTACTGTCAAAACAAAGGTGCTGACTTTTATTTTATACAGGAAACCCATGCTTCAGAAGATGACGTTTCATTTTGGAGGAGTCAGTGGGGGAAGAATGTTTGGTTTTCATTTGGTAGTAACAGATCGGCAGGAGTAGCTATATTACAGGGAAAATTTAAAGGTAACATTATCAAGTATCTCTCAGACAAAAATGGCAGGTGGATAATTCTTCTTGTGGATATTGATCACTTCCAGTTTGTCATTACTAATATATATGCATCCAACAATAAACAAACTAATAAAACTCTATTTTCTATGTTAGAAGACAAAATAAATCAGCTGCTATTATCATTCCCTAATGCCAAGGTTATCTGGGGTGGGGATTTTAATACTGTTTTGGATAATACTGTGGACAGATGGCCCCCAAAGAACAATTGTGCGTGTGAATTAAACAATATTCGTAATAGAATGGACCTTATTGATATATGGAGACACAGAAACCCAAATCAAAAGGCATATACCTGGTCAAACAAGGATAGATCTCAACAATCTCGTTTAGACTTCTGGTTGATTTCATCAGATATTGAAAATAGAGTAGATTCAGTTATAATAGAGCCTGCAGTTTTTACTGACCACCGTGCTGTTATTATCAAGGTCAACATGGCTGCATTTATAATTTACTCCAGTAGAGATTATTGGAAGTTAAATAAAACACTACTTCAAAATAAACAATTTAAGAAAGAAACACAGAACATTATTGATAAATACTGGAGACAAGCTAATACAATAAATAATTTAGGTAATTGTTGGGAATTAATGAAATTTGAAATTAGGAATTTAGCTATAATATCTGGAAAGAGAATTGCCAAAACCAAAAGAGAAAATGAAACACAAATAATTGCCAAAATTGTGAAATTATCTGAATTAATAGATCTTTCTGAAAGGGAACTTAGAGAATTGGCAGCATTGCAACTCGAATTAGACAAAATCTATGAAGATAAAGCCAGAGGGGCCTTTATCAGATCAAGGAAGAAATGGCTAGAGTTAGGGGAAAAGTGTACAAAATATTTTTTTAATCTGGAAAAAAGGAATTATGAATTATCCTCCCTCTCTAAACTTAAAATTAATGACCAGATGTGTGAAGACCAAAATCTTATATCGCGACATGTTGTTGACTTTTATCAAAAGTTATATGCTACTTCTAACACTGAAAGTGTAGATAACACTAACTTATTTTTCAAAGGTATTGAAAAAGACATTAGAGGTATTGATGAGGGATTTAAATCAATTTGTGACCAGAGGATCAGTTTAGCAGAGGTTCAAAGGTGTATTGGCTCCCTTAAAGATAATAAGTCTCCTGGTAGTGATGGCTTGATAAATGAATTTTACAAAATATTTGGTGAAAGTGTAGCCCCATTTTTAGTTGCAGTGTTTGAAGAAGCCATAGACAAAGGAGAATTACCACCCACCCTTCGTCAAGGCCTCATTAAATTAATTCCTAAACCTAAGAAAGATAAATTAAGTATCGAAAATTGGAGACCAATTAGTTTATTAAACAATGATGCAAAGATATTTGCAATGATCTTTGCCAAAAGATTAAAATTAGGATTAGATGATCTTATTGGGGAGGAACAATCTGGTTTTATGCCTGGGAGAAATATTTGTAATAACATCCGTTTAGTTTTGGACATGATTGACTATAATGATTATATTTCAGATGATAGTTTTGTTTTATTTGTCGATTTTTATAAAGCTTTTGACACGATTAGTCATCAGTTTATGTTTAAGGCTATACAGGTTTTTGGTTTTGGAGACAGATTTTTGAGAGCAGTCAATACACTTTATAAAGATTGTAATAGCTCTGTTGGACTGGCCCATGGCACAACCCCAAGATTTGACATCCATCGGGGTATAAGACAAGGGTGCCCTCTGAGTCCCTTTTTATTTCTTCTTGTTACTGAAATTATGTCTGTACACATTAAAAAAAGTTCATTCAAGGGCATCACGGCAGTAGATAGAGAATTTAAATTATCACAACTCGCAGATGATACAGCAATTTTTCTAGCTAATGAATATGAAGTTCCAAAAGTGGTTCAGTGTATAGAGACGTTTTCAAAAGTATCGGGACTTAAAATGAACTTAAGTAAGTCGGTGTTATTACCTTTAAAGGAATGCAATATGTTGTCGATAAATAATATCCCTGTGAAGAGTACCTTCACATATTTGGGCATTGTTATTGATAAAAATGAAAAATCCCGTAACAACTTAAACTTTGACCCAATAGTTGAGCAAATAACAAAAAAATTTAACATGTGGTTAATGAGGGATCTTTCTTTAAATGGCAGAGTTTTACTGTCCAAAGCTGAAGGAATATCACGAGCTGTTTATGTGTCTCTGGCTTTGGGAATGCCTACTACAGTCTTTAAAAAACTAGATAAAATTCTTTTCAATTTCATCTGGAGAAATAAATGTCATTATCTTAAAAAAGAGGTATTATGTAACACAAGACAAAATGGAGGTCTGGAGGTTCTTTGTTTTGAAACAGTAAATAACACATTTAAAATTAAATGGCTTACTAAGTTAATTCAAGAAGAAGATAATATTTGGAATGCTTTCCCTAAATTCATTTTTAATTCAATTGGAGGACTCAACTTCGTGTTGAAATGTGACTATAACCCTGATAAATTGCCTGTAAAATTAGCTAATTTCCACAAGCAAGCTCTGCTGTCATGGAAACTGGTGTACAAACATAATTTCTCACCTACAAATTATTACATTTGGAATAACAGGAGTATTCAGTATAAAAACAGATCTTTGTACAACAAAAACTGGGTTAGTAATGGTATTGTTTTGGTTTCACAACTTATGAATTCGGATGGTCAATTGTTATTGTTTGAAGAATTTATTTCTAAATTTGATATTGCAGTTACACCAAAAGAATATGACATTGTTTTTGCTGCTATTCCAAGGAATGTTGTGCAGCTTATGATTGGATCCAGAACAGAGCTTTTTGTGACAGCTCCTGTTAACAATATTTTTCTGGGAAGTGTAGACGTTACAAAAAACAAATGTTCAAGTAATTACATTAGAAATCTTTTGGTAAATGTTACGGTTCCTCCTGCTAAAAAATTTTGGACATCTCTTTATAAGGATATTAATTGGAAAAAAATGTGGTTGATGAGTAATAAATTCTGTCTTAACAATAAAATAAAAGAAGTATCTTTCAAAATTATACACAGAATATATCCGGCAAAAAAGACGTTAGAAAGATTTAAGATTGATATTGAGTATTCATGTAATTTCTGTGGCTCAAATGAAGAAACTATTGAACATCTGTTTTATCATTGTGTGTTTACTAAAATGTTCTGGATGAATGTACAAAATTTTATTGAAAGGAAAACAGGACAGTCATTATATTTGCAGGAGAAGGACGTTCTTCTTTACTTTGAGGACATTAATTTGGAAAAGGACTTGATTTTCTTTGTACAACTTGTTTTATTTTTAGGAAAATTTCACATTCATAAAAGAAAATGGACTGACAGCAAGCCATTATTTAACCTATTTCTACAAGAGCTATCTCATTACAGCACCACCATCAATGATCTTAAACAGTCAAAGGCTTTAAAAACAAATTCTATTCTAGAAAAATTTCTATGCAACTAATGTGTTTTTTGTATACTCTTTGTAATCTTATTTATTTTAATGTGTGTACCCCTGGCAAACAGTTTTGTTCTGTAGATATTTGTTAATAAAAATAAAATAAAAAAATAAATAAAAAAAAAAGGTGTGCCTTGCGCTCGCGAGAGATTTTTGACATACGTCAGCATGACATCAGAGCAAGGCGGACCGCACTCGGACACATTTCTAACCGGCATGCATCTCGCGCTGATCACCGGTGATCGGTTCTGCGCAGATTTTGCTCATCTCAAACAAGCCTCTATATACTCTTCTATCCCAGGAGGTCACGCGAGAGGATACGTCATTATCAAACATCGCAGAGATCAGCGACGCGGGTGCTTTCAAATGTGAGTAAACACGGTTCCTTGTGTTAAATTGCATGTGTTGAACTACTGTAGAGTAAACTGTTGAATTGTTGAAGGTGTAAAGACGTTACACAGTATAGTATAGTTGTGATTTTGCTGTAAAAACACGTTTTATTATGTATAACGTTAGCTAACAGGGGAGCTCCAGTAAGGACACTCGTAAGTTACTTCTCTAACGTGGATTTACATAAACCATATACATCTTAAAGACGCTTATTTTAAATGTCTATTTACATCTGACAAGAAAATCTTGAAATATCACAACATGAAATAGACATCTGAGTGATGAATGTGAGCTAATTATGTAGAACAAATCTATAAAGTAACTAAACATAAGTTATCTATTTTATTTGTCCATTAGTAGTTGATAAATTGAGGAACATATATGTTGGATAAAAAGATAAAACAACCTCAACATGTAAATGTAGTGTTGAGCTCATAAATCACAGAAGTTATGTGAATCTTGTCTGGATGTTACAGGGTCAGATGAACAGATGTGTGTTTATCCGGTGGAGAGTGGCTCATGAAGCTGAATGCTGCCATCAAAGGCTTTGAGTGAGTATACTACAGAAATGAATAACAACAACTATTTAAATATTAAGTTGTAGTTTATTTTAATTATTGTAATTTCAAACAGAGCTATTACAGCACTTTTCTGATTCTTGATTTCTGTGCATTTGCTGCAGATCTTTTGAGGTGGAGCAGGACCTGCGAGGGAAGATGATGGCGGCATTTGTGAAAAAAAGCGCTTTTGTCTTCTAAATAATACTGAAATCAAATGACATTGTGCGGTTAAAATGACTGGTTTTGTGCATTTTTGTAGGATCTGAAATGTCAGCAGGCTGGTGTGAGCACTGAGGATGAGGAGCCCAGAGCTGAATCCTGGAGATGGTGCCATGGATGAGACCCTCCATCACTCCACCTGCTCTTATGAGACCCTCCACCTGTCCTTACAAGAACACGTCAAAAAAAAGACGTCATAAAAACTTTCATTCTGGCTCCTCGTGGACATCTTTTCAACGTCCGGCTTTTGTGACAAAGACGTTGAAAAGACGTATTTTGGACATCATTTTGCTTAGTGGGTCAGGGACCTGTACCATGAAGGTAGCTGAACAAACTCGAGGTTACAGGATTAGTTTTGAGTTGACAAAACCAAACCGATGCAATCAGTCTTAATTGGTACCATGATGCAGCTCATCAACTTTCTCTGTCAACTCAGGCTTTGATCCTTAAGCTATGATCAATACGGTCTCTGCTGCCAAAGCAAGAGAAGACTGTTGGAGAAAGATTGCTGATTGTTAATGTGTAAGTTAAACAAATACGTTCTATATTTATGTAAAATTATGTATGTGTAGCCTGTGT
Source organism: Leuciscus leuciscus (assembly GCF_965113295.1). Lineage (NCBI taxonomy): Eukaryota > Metazoa > Chordata > Actinopteri > Cypriniformes > Leuciscidae > Leuciscus > Leuciscus leuciscus. Next base: position 34,120,806 of record NC_138730.1, on the reverse strand, counting down.
AATATAGCCTATAGCCTATTTTCATAATATATAAAAAATGATAGGCCTACATGCACATTTTTATATATATTATAAAAATAGGCTAGGCTATATTACACATAGGCTACACCAGGGGTGTCCAAACTTTTTTTTAGTGAGGGCCAAATACAGAAAAATAAACAAAGGGCCGGGCCACACACTAGAGGTGACATATTGACACAATACTGTACAACCTGGCTATAAAACGCTATAAATCCATCCATATTTTTTTTCCAAAACGCTATAAATCCATCCATATTTTTCCCCAAAACGCTATAAATCCATCCATATTTTTTTCCAAAACGCTATAAATCCATCCATATTTTTTTTTCAAAACGCTATTAATCCATCCAGATTTTTTTTCAAAACGCTTTAAATCCATCCAGATTTTTTTTCAAAACGCTATAAATCCATCCCGATTTTTTTCCAAAACGCTATAAATCCATCCAGATTTTTTTCCAAAACGCCATTAATCCATCCAGATTTTTTTTTCAAAACGCTATAAATCCATCCAGATTTTTTTCCAAAACGCTATTAATCCATCCAGATTTTTTTCCAAAAGCTATAAATCCACATTTTTTCCCAATTTTTTTTCTTTTTAAAAAGTATTTTGTCTTTTATTTCGTGTTTGCATTTGAGGAAAAAAACATGTTATGTAGCCTAACCGTTCGTTCTCCATTAAGGATGCTTTTAAAACTTTCACAGAGACATCAAACAGAAAACACAAAGCCTCTCTTTGAAACGAATTTCGTTTTGTATTAATTGTATCTTAATTTTAATCCATGTTTCATTATTTTGTATAATCACAACACGTTCAGACATGAACCGAAACTCAGCGTAGGCCTATAGGTAGCCTAGGCTACTCGCCTCACAGACCTAAACAAATTAGAAATATCCTATATCTATTATCTACAGAAAGCTTGAAATTTCTACTTTTAAACAGAACCATTCAAAACTAAATAAAAGTAGGCTATAGGCTAATCCGTAAGAAATGAATTTTTCTCCGGCGCGTTCACTACTGCGAAGATCGCGAGTCAATGTCAACTTCATCTTTGCAGCTGACACAGAAACACTTGTTTATTAATAAACAATTAAAATGTCATAATAATTTTTTTACAGCGTTTAGGTGCCGTTTATATGAACGCGTCACCACTGCATGAGAGAGAGAGAGAGAGAGAGACACACACACACACGCAAGGTCTCTCCCTCTCTGCCGTGCGCTCGCTACACGGTTTGCATGCGCGCTTTTGCTCGCTCGCTCTAGATTCGCAGGAGATTTTAACTAATTTCCAGGCATAATAACATTACAAGAGGCAATTACTATTTTGGTATGATGAACATTCACCCGCCAGTGTGGCGGATAGCCTTTTGAGATTTACTCGCCAAACGGAAAATCTAACCGCACTTGGCGCTTGGCGGGTGTTAATTTCGGACCCTGGCTGCGGGCCAATAAAAACATACAGCAGTTGGCCCGCGGGCCGAAGTTTGGACACCCATGGGCTACACATACACATAATTTTACATAAATATAGAACGTATTTGTACTACTAAGAAAGCTAGGGAATCCTATCATAAGATTAACAGAATAATAATAAAGATTTAAAATAATTCTTAACATGTATTATATTGTATAGTATACATTTGTGCAAATTGCTTTTTAAAAAAAAAAAAAAAAAAAAATGTGTTCATGTGATGTCACCCTATCAATATATCTTACCGGCAATTTTATAAAAGCCCTCTTTTATGGACATGGCCGATAAATGTCCGGGGAACACTATTAATGAAACTATTCATGTACTCCTGCAGAGCGAGGACCACCTTACGAATGGTTCGACAAACCGTGTTTTCCCCGAGCTTCTGTGCGTCACCCACCGTGCAGGAATGTAGGCCTACCACTTGCAACAAAAAAAAACGCAACGCAATACCATTTGCGTTACAGTAAGTGCATAAATTCGACGTGTTAAATTATTTATGTGCGGCTCAAGAAGTTCGCAAAGATAAGACATTCCTTCCGCGGAAAATCTGTATCTTTCATACAAATAACTATCAGGAAAGGCAAGGGGATTTTGTCTGGCTAAAAACTCTTTCTCTACGAAGTGCTCGTCAAACAATTTGCGCTGAGATGTCCAGCACCGGATTTGGAAGAAAAGGTGAAGTCATTGTAACAGACACTGGGAATAAGTTACGTCACCTATATGTTTCTTTGCTCTCAGCTGATTGGTCAAACTTCAGTCTGAGATCTTGAATCCAGAACATAACCGGCCCCGGAGCAGGTTAGCCGCATGGCAACGAACACCGATTAAAGCCAAGCTACTTTCATAGTACCTAAAACCCAGGGTTGGGGGAAACTAAACTGAAACATAGCTGGCTAGCCACCTAAACCGGCTTCATGGTATAGGCCCCAGGTGTCTGCAGTGTTGGCAATACAAAATAAAGAGTTCTTAATTCATCTTTGACGTCAGTCTGTTATTCAGATATTTTTGTTTAAACATTTTTAAATGGTTAACTTTTAAGGAATTAATTTGATTAATTATTACTCAATTCTAATGTGTTAAATTTAATTAATAATATTGCTTGTAATCTGCACAATTTTATTGAGTAGATATAGCGTATTCATTTTACAGTGTATATGGAAATTAAATTAAACTTATTTTTTTCTAATTACTTTTAATTTAATGAAATTAACTTGTTATAAACAAGGGCAGTGAATTTGAAAATTAATAATACAAAATAAGTAGGATTAAATAACACATTAAAATCAGTTAATTAACCAGATAAAAACATGTAGCATTTACAAGGGGTCAGAATATTTTTCTGAATATGTAGTTGTTGTGGCGTTTGTATGTGTTTTCTGAATATGTAGTTGTTGTGGCGTTTGTATGTGTTTTCTGAATTTGGAGGTGTTTTCTGAATATGTAGTTGTTGTGGCGTTTGTATGTGTTTTCTGAATTTGGAGGTGTTTTCTGAATATGTAGTTGTTGTGGCGTTTGTAGCCTATGTGTTTTCTGAATTTGGAGGTGTTTTCTGAATATGTAGTTGTTGTGGCGTTTGTATGTGTTTTCTGAATTTGGAGGTGTTTTCTGAATATGTAGGCCTAGTTGTTGTGGCGGCGTTTGCATGTGTTTTCTGAATTTGGAGGTGTTTTCTGCATATGTAGTTGTTGTGGTGTTTGTTTGTGTTGTGACCCTTCTCGGCCACCGCAGGGATCTGGCTATAAAGTACCTACTTTTTTAGCGCTCGTTAAGTAAGTACTTATTGAAATTAAGTACCTACTCATTGAGTATGCGGTTTCGAACGCAGCCCTGGACTTGGCTAGATGTGAACTTTGAATTGGAACAGCAGCGACTGATGACGTTTCACAAGTCCACAAGAACACAAGTACAGACAAGAATGCATATTGAGAAACGGCTTTATTTTTTTTGGAAAGGGGTGGTATGGCCACACCCTCGGATACGTCCCGTGTGCGTCGTGGTACTTAAACCCCTGTACTTTAGTGAATGCCAGCTCAATTGCACAAGATTTATTGACACCAAGTATGGACAATATTGCTGAGCCCCAGAAGCTAAAACACATGGATGAAAGGATACAAAAATTAGAAGAAACACTGACCAAAGTGTTGAGTGAGAATGCAGGTAAGGTGGATTTGTATTGAACATGTCATTGTGGAAAAACTTTACAATTTATGAACTTACAAAGAAATTACAACTTACACATCTTTATAAATTCATTGGTTTGCAGTATTGTGACATTATCATATCAATGTTTATTCCGTACAGCTTTGAAAACCTCGGTACAAGATTCACAATATAAGCTTGAAACTGTCCAAAAAGAGATTAAAGGCAAGTATAAGGCACATTTTGTTCCCATAGACATTTAAATGTACTAAATTAAAAATTTTATTTGATTACACATTTTACATCAGCCCATTTGCTCATTTCCAGCCAAAAAGGTTGCTTTCTCTGCTGGACTTCTGGCATCTGGAACAGGACACACTGGGCCCACTGATCAACTGAAAATTCTGAAATACAATAAAATCTTTAGTAATGTTGGAAGTGCCTATGACTCAAATACTGGTAAGGACTGTAAAGAGAATACCATTACAGGAATACTGTGTTCACATATGATGACATTTTCTGTGACTGCTTTGTTCATGTGCATTACAGGTATTTTCACAGCACCAATAAAAGGAGCCTATTACTTCAGATTTTATGCTCATTCTCATGGTGGAACCACAATGGCAGTCAGTCTCTTGAAGAACGGTGAAACCCAGTGCTCTGTGTTTGCCTGGAAACCTGTTAGCAATGGTAATGGCAGCAATGGTGTTGTTCTCACACTGGAGATCGGTGATAAGATTTCTACACAACTTTGGAAGAACACCTGGGTTTATGATGATCCAGCAAGTTACACCAGTTTCAGTGGCTTTCTGATTTTCCCCTTGTGAACACCTGAATTTCTTAGAAATCCAGTGCAGGATGTGATGCAAAACACAATTATATGAAACTTAATTGTTCCTGTGTAAGTGAACTATATCCAAGTAAATTAGAGCAAATAGGCACAACGAAAGGGAGATCATTGTTTATGCTTCTTAGTTACGATATTTTAATGTCTGGACTTCTTCATATTTCTTTCTTAAGTCTGAAGAGTAAATGAGCTAAACTCATATGATCCATCTAAGAATGAGAGTAGTACTTTCCATATCTCTAGCATATTAAATGCTGAAGATTTCATTAAATAAAACAAATGTCACAGAATTATGATTCACTTGCATTCTTCCCCCCAGGTGGTCAGACACCATCAAAGAATCAGAAAGTCAATGATAAACAGTCAATATTAGACTTTTAAAGTTCATAGTATGCAGTTTAATGGTTAAATATGAATCACACTTCACATCAAATTCATGTTATTGGTGATATGAATGAAAATAAAATAAAAAAAAGGTTTTATTTTTTATAACTTAAAAGACCATCCTAGCTACTTAAGCTAAAAATCACTGACAGCATTGTCACATGATCAAATATTTGCCAAGGTTAACACTGAAGAAAAAAAGAAAAGAAAAACCAACACATTTAATTTAATATTTTATTGAAACTTTCCTGTAGAATTATTCTGAAACAGGGTGATATAAAAAAGACAGGTAAATACAAACATAGATGTTTCATGGAAGCTTGTTGGTTCTCTGTAGAGGAGCCACTCAAGTTTCTCCCTTTAAAAATACAAATTTTACCTTTGTTCACAGAAAGAAAATTCCCATAGAGACACAGGGCAAACAGGGAACAGGCCAGTTTCACTCTGGGAAATGCATAATGGACATATTCTGATAGTGAAAAATAAAAACCCAGAATCATTAGGAATAACTGGAGAATGTCATAGTTTCTGTTGTTTGAAAACGTACTCGGTTACTAACGTAACCTCGGTTCTCTCTAGAGAGGAAACGAGTACTGCGTAATATCTTACGCTAGGGGAAATCTCTTTTCCGCGAGATACTGAAGCCAAAAAATTATCCTTAATTTTGAAATAATGTAAAACGCGTTGCGGCAGCATGCAGACATAGGCGAGACAGCTCGCGCGCCTATTGGCTGCCCTGCGGCAACTGCAGCAGCCTATCGATAAGGCCCTATCGTGACGTCATCACCAATGGGGGCGCTTCGCGCCCCATACGTCACGTCCCGCCGAAACGGGCGTGGCCTGGGGCTATAAATATAGCATCGAAAGGCTAGCTTACCGGTTTTTCATCGCCGGAGCGAACCGGAGCGTGCGCAGGCACGGCAAGATACGCAGTACTCGTTTCCTCTCTAGAGAGAACCGAGGTTACGTTAGTAACCGAGTACGTTCTCTTACGAGAGGTACTCTCGTACTGCGTAATATCTTACGCTAGGGGAAACAGTGTAAAACGCCGTGCATGCTATGATCCAGCACCAAAGTCCCAAGGGCAGGTGCCCGGGCTCATGTAGTACATGATCATAAGTGACTCACAGAGAGCCCAGGAAGAGTGGCTAGAATAGCATCATTCCTGTAATGCAGCATCCTATAAGAACAGTTATAGTGATGGTATTTACTCAGTCAGGGCGACCCCGGCCTGGACTGATGAATATAGTGGGTCTTACACATTGCCCATAGAGCTGCGCGATCTAAACGAGCGTTGCTCGCGCTATTTTGGTATTCTGGGCCGGACGTACTCGGGGCAGACAGTACCGATTTCTAGACTGAAAGCAGCTTAGCTTGCAGAGCGGGAACCTCTAGGTTATAAAACCTTATAAATGTAGACGGGGAGGCCCAGCCTGCCGCCATACAGATATCTTGCAAGGCAATCCCACTAGACCAAGCCCACGACGAGGCCACGCCTCTCGTGGAGTGCGCTCTGACACCCAATGGGCACTGCAAGCCCTTAGAGGTGTAAGCCAGCGCTATAGCATCGACTATCCATCTGGATAGGCTCTGTTTCGAAACGGCGAGTCCCTTAGAACGTCCGTAGAGTGAAACAAAGAGCTGCTCCGTCTGTCTGAAAACAGACGTGCGGGACACATAAGCCCTTAGCGCCCTGACTGGGCAAAGGAAGCTGGCGTCCTTCTCCTCGTTAGAGACCGGCAGGGCAGACAGGGAAATTACCTGGGCCCTGAACGGTGTATTGAGGGATTTAGGGACGTACCCGTGCCTTGGTTTGAGTATGACTTTCGAGTCATTTGGCCCAAACTCCATACACGTCGCGCTCACTGAGAGCGCTTGTAAGTCCCCTATGCGCTTCACTGAAGCGAGAGCCAGAAGAAACACCGTTTTGAAAGACAAGTGTTTGATATCTACTGACTGGATAGGCTCAAATGGGGCACCCTTCATGGCCTCCAAGACCGTAGAAAGGTCCCATATGGGGACTGAGGGAGGTCTGGGAGGATTTAACCTCTTAGCTCCTCTAAGGAACCGAATGACCAGATCGTTCCTTCCTAGTGACTGACCAAGCGTTGGTTTGGAAAACGCTGCTATAGCCGCCACATAGACTTTGAGCGTGGATGGGGCTCTGCCTTCATCCAGTAGCTCTTGTAGGAAGGAGAGAACCTCCGTCACTCCACAGTCCAGGGGTGAAAAGCCGCGTGCTGTGCACCAGCTGGAGAACACTGACCATTTTGAGGAATAGAGCCGTCTCGTAGAGGGAGCTCTAGCCTGCATGATCGTGTTTAACACTCCCTCTGGGATATCAGAGGGTACCCGTTGATGGCCCACGCATGTAGGGACCAAAGCTCCGGGCGAGGATGCCAGATCGAGCCCCTGGCTTGAGAGAGGAGGTCCCTCCTCACTGGTATTGGCCATGGGGCAGTGCTCGTCAGCTGCATAAGAACTGGGAACCAAGCCTGGTTCTTCCAGAACGGAGCAACCAGTAACACTGAGCATCTGCTTTCCCTGATCCGCTCTAATACCTGAGGTAGGAGCGTGATGGGGGGAAAGGCATAGAGCGGGCAGCGGGGCCAGACGTGGGCCAGCGCATCCCTGCTCTTTGAGAAAAATTCCGGGCAGTGAGCGTTTTCTTGAGACGCAAACAGGTCTATCTTTGCTCTGCCGAATGTCTGCCACAGCAGTTGGACTGTCTGCGGATGCAGTGACCATTCTCCTGCTGGAACATTGTTCCTGGACAGTCTGTCTGGTCCCACATTCAGGTGGCCAGGCACATGCGCTGCTCTGAGCGAGCGCAAATTGTGCTGAGCCCATACCAGGAGGCGTTTCGCTAACCTGTATAGGTTTCGGGATGTGATGCCTCCCTGGCGATTTATGTAGGCTACCACTGACATGTTGTCCGAGCGGACCAAGACGTGGTGTCCTGCTATTTGGGGACGAAAGCGCCTCAGCGCGTTGTCGACTGCCATCATTTCCAGGCAGTTTATGTGCAGAAGCTTTTCCCGTTCTGACCACTGGCCAAAAAACGGTCTGCCCTCGAGCAGTGCTCCCCATCCCGAGGTGGAGGCGTCCGTGGACACCACCTTCACACTCGAGGAAGTCCCCAGGCTTACACCTGACTGGTACCAGTCGGTCGCTCTCCAGGGTATCAGTGCTGAGACGCATTCCTGATCGACCTTGAGACGAAAGAGACCTGAAGTCCATGCTCGACGCGGTACTTGCGCTTGTAGCCAGAACTGCAGTGGGCGCATGCGAAGCAGACCCAGCTGGAGAACTGTGGATGCTGCTGCCATGAGACCGAGCATCCTTTGAAACTTCTTTAGCGGGACTATAGTGCCGCGGCGGAAGGTTTCTGTCATGCGCTGAATAGTCAATCTGCGCTGTAGCGATATTTGAGCTGTCATTGACAGCGAGTCCAGTTCTGTGCCCAGGAAAGATATTCTCTGACTGGGAGACAGTGAACTTTTCGCCCAGTTGACTTTGAGACCCAGATTCTCGAGATGTTCGAGTAAAATGGTTCTGTGTTCTATGAGCTCCGTATGTGACTGAGCTAGAACCAGCCAATCGTCCAAGTAGTTCAAAACTCGCATTCCCCGAAGTTTCAGGGGAGCGAGGGCTGCGTCCATGCACTTCGTGAATGTACGGGGTGCTAGGGACAGGCCAAACGGTAGGACTGTGTATTGATAAGCCTGGCCCTCGAAGGCGAATCTCAAAAATCGCCTGTGACGTGACGCTATTTGTATTTGGAAATACGCGTCTTTCAGATCTATTGACACAAACCAGTCCCCGTGGCGAATTTGCGCGAGGATTTTCTTGGTTGTGAGCATTCTGAACCTGCGTTTTGAAAGCGCTACGTTCAGTTGTCTTAGATCTAGAATGGGTCTGAGACCCCCGTCTTTTTTCGGAACCAGAAAATATCTGCTGTATAGCCCCCCTTCGCTCTGAGCTTGAGATAAAGGCTCTATTGCCCCTTTGCTCAACAGCTTCGCAATTTCGGTACGAAGTACACTTGCTACTTCCTTTTCTACCGTGGTTTCGACTCGCACCGCACAACGGCGGGGACGTCGAGCGAACTGTAGCGAATAGCCTCTTTTTATAATGTTCAGCACCCATTCTGATACACCGGGAAGCTTTGCCCACGCATGTGCGTGCATAGCTAAGGGTTGAATGAGATTGGAGCTCTGGTCGTGACATAGTGGCGACCGGGGAGCTTCGGTATGCTGTATTATAGACACCGCATTTGCAGCGCTCGAGGCGGGGAGTGTTTTGATCACAGCGGGCGGTTCGCCCGCGCTCGGCTCTCTCACGGCAGGTAGCTGAGAGACGGCGAGCGTGGGGGAAACCGAGGGATTCGTCATGTCTGTGAGTGAATGTGGGCGCAGGACAGCGGGCACATTTGCACTGAAAACACCATCGACCTGAGTCGGTTGTATGTGTGTTGGTTTCGTTTTTACAGAAACCAAGAGACATGCAGCGTGTAGTGTTTGTGGGCACTGGGACGTGGGCACGTTCACTACATTCTGTGCGCAATCGACATGAGTCGATTTTATGTGCGCGAGCCCTGTGGGGCGGGCTGTGTCTGTGTGTAGGAATGGGCACTGGGCAGTGGGCATTTTTACTACACTCATAACACCGTCGGCCGTGGCCGGAATACCAGAAAATACGCTCTTTACAGGATTTATCTGGGTCGCCGTGAAAACGGCGTTTGTGTACAGGCAAGCGGGTAATGCAACCGACTTGTTTACTGCAGAGTACACTGGAACAGTCGCATGTAATGGAACTGATGGATAGTTTTGGTGGAAACCCGGCCGCAGCGGGGCTTGAACACCGTCGTTTTCCTAAGCTGGCTAGGAAGACTTTGAGGCCTCGGGCTTCATCTCAACCTTCGGCCGAGTCCCACGCTGTGGGGGGCGGCGGCCGGCAGAGCGAGAGCGTGGTCTCTGGTCCCGGGCCTGTCGACGCTGTGAAGCGGCGGCGGGGGGCGGTGGCTGCGAGCTGCGAGCAGACGGCTGTTTAGAGCGGCCTGATGCGGAGCTAGAGCGCTTTGGCAAAAAGTGCTTCATGGCCTGCGATGTCTTTTGTACCTCAGCGAATCTGTCCGCGAAATCTTTGACGGACGATCCAAAGAGGCCAGTAGCAGAAACGGGGGCGTCGAGGAACACAGAGCGCTCCGAGTCCGGCATTTCTGAAAGCGTCAGCCAGAGGTGTCTCTCAGCAACGGTGAGAGAGGCCATGTTCCGCCCTATGGCCTGTGCAGCGGATTTCGTAGCGCGGAGTGCGAGGTCCGTAGCGCTCCTTAAATCCGCCACGTTGATTGCTTCCGTGCCTTCCTCGTCCAGCTTTCGGAGAAGGTTAGCTTGGAAGATCTGGAGAGTGGCCATAGTGTGTAGCGCTGATGCAGCCTGCCCAGCGGCGGTGTAAGCGCGACTGTGCAGGGTGGAAGTAGCGCGGCAGGCTTTTGAAGGTAGCGCCGTCTTAGTCCGCCGTCCAGCAGAGGGCGGGCAAAGATGGGCTGCTACCGCCTCCTCCACTAGAGGGAGAGCGAGGTATCCTCTGTCTTTGGCACCGTCCACCACGGAGAATGCCGCCGAAGCAGAGGAACGTAGCCTGGCTGAAAAAGGGGCGCTCCAAGACTTTGCCAGTTCTTCATGAAGCTCAGGAAGAAACGGGGCGGGTCTTGAGGGCGTGGAAACGCGGTCCCCTTGCAGAAAACAGCCGTCCAGACGGTTGCGTGTAGGCTCGGCGGGCGCGGACCACTCGAGGCCGAGGCTCTCTGTGGCCTGTGTGAGCAGACGCATCAGCTCAGCTTCAATGCTGGCCCGTTTTCCTGACGACTCGCGGGCAGAAGAAGGGGCGAGGTCCACAGAGCTCGCCCAATCCTCGCTGTCCGAAGCCAGGATAGAGCAGTTGTCCTCCTCGAAAACTGCCGCTTCTTCCTTGTCATCTCCGGCGGAAGCGGCGGCCAGCGGCGGCCACTGTCCGGGAGTGAGAGACTCGAGAGAAGCAGACGGCAAAGCTGGCAGGCGCACCGGCGAGCTTTTCTCGGTGGGAGGCTCAGGGATCCGCTGAGCACGGCGCTTTTTACGGCGCGGCGTCGAAGCGGGGGGTGCAGGCTCGTGGAAAGTTGCCATGCGAGTCCTCAGAGTCGCCATAGGCATAAGCTCGCAGTGAGGGCATCCGCCGTCAGCGAGCGCTAGAGCCGCATGTCCTTCACCCAGGCAGGAAACGCAGATGACATGGCGGTCCCCGTCGCTGAGTGGGGCTCGGCACGAGCCACAGGATGGACGAGACATCTTGAAAAAGACGCTCTGCTCTTTTAGAAAGGGAGTGTGAGTCGCGGCGGCGAACACACACAAAGCAATGAAAGGATATAACGCCGGATAGCGTAGCAGGAACGGTGGTTGAAGGCGGCGCGGCCAGCGACTCCAGGTACCGAACTCGTCCCGCTGAAATGCTGTTTCCACGGCGCGGCTTCTTCTCTCTGGATCCAGCGATGCGTGAGCTCCGCTGAAGAGATGAAAAATCGGTAAGCTAGCCTTTCGATGCTATATTTATAGCCCCAGGCCACGCCCGTTTCGGCGGGACGTGACGTATGGGGCGCGAAGCGCCCCCATTGGTGATGACGTCACGATAGGGCCTTATCGATAGGCTGCTGCAGTTGCCGCAGGGCAGCCAATAGGCGCGCGAGCTGTCTCGCCTATGTCTGCATGCTGCCGCAACGCGTTTTACATTATTTCAAAATTAAGGATAATTTTTTGGCTTCAGTATCTCGCGGAAAAGAGATTTCCCCTAGCGTAAGATATTACGCAGTACGAGAGTACCTCTCGTAAGAGAACAAATGTTTGTCTTCATCAAGGTTAAGGGACTTCAAAAGCCTGAAAAGTTGTCATGCTTACATTAAAAATAAACTGACATCAGTGAAACTGATGTAATTGTAGTGTCAGTTATTATAAGTGTGCAGGCATCTATAGACAAATCTTTTAAAGACTGGCTTCAACCTTTCAAAAGAACTGAAAGGGCTGAATTTTGAGTGGGTGTCTGAAATCCATGGTGTTTAAAACAGCCTATGAGTCATCGCCATTAACGCTGTCACCATCTTCCCCTTCCACATGCTCACCCTCTTCCTCCTCTTCTTCCTCTTCTTCATTCTCTCCTTCCTGGCTTTTAACCTGAGAGGAAAATAAATAACTTTAGTATGAAACTATAGTTGGAAACAAATCTTAGAGACCCAAACAATATTAAGAATATTAGACATCTTTACTCAAATCATGTCCTCACTAATTCAGCACCAATTAAACTTAATCTTAACTTCCATAATCATAAATGCAAATAGATACATTTTCACAAACGTCCTCCTCTTCCTCCAACAGATCTCTTTCCTCCTCAGAATCGTTTATCTCTTGCTCTTCCCTCTCTCTGTCTTTCTTGCTGGAATGCTGCAGGGAGGAAGCCTCACCCACTTCTGCCTTCACACTCTTCCCCTCTGATGTAAAAAACAAACAAAACATGCGCATACAATAAATATAAACACACACATACATACATACATACATACATACACACATACATGTTAGAATTTTGACCCCCCAAAAATGTTTTAAGCCAGTTATTTATAACTTTTGCTGTAGTGAGTCTATAGGAAATATCAGTTTACATTTCCAAACATTCATTTTGCCATTAATTGTAATCCAATGAGATTTTTGTACAAGTAGTCTGACAACAGCCAATATGCTCCACACGGAGATCTGGGGCCCGTTCTTCGTACGTCGCTAACTCAGTTAGCTGGATTTGATTGTTGGCGATTTGGCATGATCTTGGATTGTTTGGTTCTTCGAAGCTCATCCTGAGGGTTGTTCCATAAAACAAGATTAGAATACAAGCCAGGCTTATTTTGGTTAGTCAGACTTATTGTCGGTGGATTCTGTTTCATAAAGCAAACTTAAAATAGTTCCAACTCAGTTACCCTGGCAACTTATGCTGGGAAACTAGCCTGGTCCAGGGCAGGCTAACTGTCAGGCTAAGCCTCAGCTGTTACACAGATCCTCTAACACTGACCGACAAGAACACAATGATATTACCACTGACACTCTCTCATACCATTATTGGACTTTATTAACCACTATTAGTCCAAAAATAAATACACAGTATACAGAAAATAAACTTAAATAAGGCTACAATGATAAATTAGACAATATATATATATATATATATATAGATAGATAGATAGATAGATAGATAGATAGATAGATAGATAGATAGATAGATAGATAGATAGATAAATACAATATATATACTACAGGTTTTCTTTTTTTACTGGCTGAATGTTTTGTGCCCAAGATTTAATTAGATTGTTTTAAAGATTTTTGAATACATTTCTCTCTGGTTTTGTTTGGCAGCTGTAGTACTTGTTTATGATTAGAAGAACATTAGAACACAATCTAAAAAAAAGCTTTTTAAAGCAGAAGTTAAAATCACAAAATTAAAAATAAATAATTACAAAAGCACAGTATAAATTTTAACTGGTAAGATGAATCTGAGCTTAGTAATTGACAGTATATTAGCCTACATTTGATTTACCCCATTACAATAGTCCCTTTACAGTTATTGCTATCATAAAAATACACTTGTAGGTTTAAAATTCTAAATAAGGCACATCTAATGTCCAAATAACAAATATTTTAGCATATATATATATATATATATATATATATATATATATTATGTACTTTATTGTGGCTTTCAATTCAAACACATTTAACACAATTATACAAATGGACAGTTCCTTTAAAGACATCATATTTTCCCCCAATAAATATTCATTTATTATTTATTTTTCCTTCTACTTTTTTTTTTTTCTTTTGTGATAATACCCACCAACACATAGCCTAAAAAACACATGATTAGAACAATAACCAAAAAGTAGTTAGACACTTTTACATATGATTTAAGGGGGAAAAGACAAAAAACAATAAATAGATATTAATAAAAATGTAACATTCACATATTTATATCAAACTCTTATAATGACACATAATTCCTAATAGTTGTTCAAGTAATATTATTTGAATATCAAATATTCAATATTAAATAAGTCAATAAATAAAATAACAAATAACTAGAAATAAAAGGGAGGGAGGGTTATATAAAAATGTAGTTAATGTATAGGCTAATATATATTCCTTTATTTTATGGAATATTCTTTGATTTTAGAGTTGCACATATCTTTTCAAAATGTATACATTTGCTCTTAATTTCATGTTATCCTCTCCATAGTGTAGGCCTACTTTAGAAACTAAATCTACTCATTTAAAACTGGGGATTCTTGCTTTCTCCAAAAGGTATTGCATTAAAAGCTGTAATTCTCAGCATTCTAAATAACTATACATCATCTTTATTAAGTAGCATAGGTCCTATACCCAAAACTATATTTTGTATCTTTATGCCTAGTTTCTTAAAATAAACTTCCCTGAATTAGGCTAATTCTGTTCACTGAAGTAGCCTACTTCTGTTCGCTCGAAGTTCACTGCAACTTATCCAACATCCTAAAGATAAATTATTATAATCAGAAGATATTTCCAAGCAAAATGTATATTTTAGTCAGAATTATTGCGCTCCTATTTGGCGCGCATGCGCGCAGCAGCGCTCGTTCAATATGAAGATTAGCAGCAAAATGGATACATTTGCATGACTTTCTAACATTTACAGATGGAGAATATAACTGTAAAATGTAAGTTTTGCACTGAGGGGGAAAAAACAGCATAAAATATACGCTGTTTGATGGTGGATCGATTTGATCCACGATCGACCTCTAGGGCAGCTTCAAAAACGCGTGCACACGCAATTATCTAGACTTGATAAACCTGGATCAAATTAGTGAGATTGCGTGAACTTCAATTACCTTTTATGGAACCACTTTAGCCCCAACTTATTTGTTAGGCTCATTCAAGTCCGGTTTTGGAGTTTAATCCCCGCTTTTCTAAGCGTCTTTTATGGAACAACCCCCTGGACTTGCTGTCATAGCAACAGGTGCGCAATCTTAAACCTGCTCGGGAGCAGGCTTATTTCATGTAAACAGGATTAGACTGCGGCTTTATAAGCGGAGCTGATACGGGAAGTCCAGCGCAGCGCGATAGTGCACTTTCTGAAATATATATTTTTTCTCGTGACTCGTGAGTTTGTCGTTTACATTATTCATTTGTTGGAGACGCACATTTATTTTCGACTTGTCGGAGTCGGGCTTTAACTACAGCACAAACTGTTTGCATTGCCCTAAGATTATTTGCAAGTGGCTCTTTCCTTTACACTATGCGGAGAACTTGATGGAAAGTGCTGTATGTCGTGTCATTCGAAGTTTACCTGCCGCTTTTAGGTTTAAAAAATGTGGCATTTCCAAGCCACTTAAGACCCAATGTTGTAAAGCAGTTTTTTTTTAAAGCAAATTTTTCTTTTTTTTTAGGCTATCATAATTTTTTATGAAGATCATGCAATCATGACCATGCCGATTACAGTATATGTCACTCAGGCTTCACTAACGTGATTGGTACCATAGGCTACCATAGACTGCCATCAAGGCCTCAATGAAGGGGATTATGTGAACAGAAAGGGGGTTCACAATGTAAATGTGCAGCCCAGTTACTATTGTGATTCTTAATATTCCAGATTAGTAATATTATATCAAATAAAAAAAAGGCAGTTGACTAAAATCTTCCATATCACAAATGTGAACGCAAAATGGCCAGGATCTGTGCATGACTTAAGCATTTTCAGAGATTCACATTTATGCACATTATTTGCAAGTGGTAAGGAAAGTTCCACAATTAAATATCAAGCTCACTGTATTACATACACTTATGCTGATCCTAACAGAACTGCATTTTTTCATAGGTGATTATGACATGTTCCTGCCTGCAGACAGGTGTTTTATGACCCCATTCCCTGACCCAAACCAGTTATGCAGCTCTAGCAGGACAAGGGCACACAATGAAATGAACTTTGGCTAACTAAAGGGAAGATTTCAGTGTCTGATAAGTCTGAGGGTTGCACACCTGACAGGGTCTGTGACATTGTTGCATGTGCCATATTACACAACATTGCAAAAAATATATATAATAATAATAATAACTTTTCATTAAATGTTTAATAAAAGACAAATATGCTTAGTTCCTTGAGTTTTATTTCAATTGTTCTTTGTAAAGAAAAGCCAGTGTTCAAATGCCTGCAACAAGAGATATTAGACACATGCCTCATGCAACAAATAAAAAGGAAAAGTTGGCTATCCACTGCCCACCTGTATAGGCCTATGTCTCCTCTGTCTGTGCAGACTCTTCTGTAGGCCTTTCTGTAGATGTGGAATCCTGCAACTTAAATTGCAGCCATAAAGCATACAAGTATAAATTAAGTAAAGTCATTTATGCACTTGCAGGTAGGCTAGTTCCTCCATATGACCGTTATCTGAGAGGGTTTATTCACTGTCCAGTGCAATGGAAACAAATGGACATTACAAAGTCTTATACTTTCTTTCCTTTGGAAAGTTAGAAAATGTCCACTTACTGCACATATTTCAGCCATCACTTTCTTGGGAACAGATACAAGTGTTGGTGTATTATGTAAAAGTGCACAAAAGAGGAAAACACAATGTCATTACAATAAACTACACTCTGGAAAAATATTTTTACATTAACATAAGTTGATCAGTTTTCACTTTCACAAGTCAAAGCAATTCATCATTACTCAAGATTTAACAGTTGAAATGACTATACGGCCTTAATTGAATGCAGCAAAAATTATTTTACAGTGTAGGCTACTTCTTAAGATCTTTTCTTCCTTTTTTTTTTTCTCAGCCTTTTTCTTGGTTGCTTTTATAAACAGACAACCATTTATTTAACAGTGTCTTTTATAAAAGAGACTATAATATAATTAAAAATTACCATTATGTAGAATATTTTTGTACTTCACTTTTGTTTGTTCCCATGTTCTAGTGTGGTGACTCTGACATTACAATGAACAAAGTAATTATGCAATTATTAAAATGCAAAAATATAGGCTAATAAGTGATAAAAACATCTAACATGGCCACTTCTAACGGATCTAAATTGTCAGGTGTTCCCTGGCGTTTTAATTAAACATTAAAATTCCGAATAAACTTCGACTATTAGTTCTTGCTCTGCTGCGGAGAAAAACTGAGCGCGCTCTTTGGCCACGCTGAACAGCCAATAGCAGCGTTGCTGATCAATGTTTCTACTATCGATACATATCCCCTTTTAAACCAGCGCATGAACGCGCAATTATCTCAGATAACTCAATCCAGCTATACTAATCATATCCGGCAAGTGTGTTCGAAGAACCGAGTTAGCCAGATCATGATTAGCACGATGATATCATCTTGGATGTGTCATTTGATCTCGGATGTAATAAGCAACGTACGAAGAACGAGCCCCTGGCTTAAAACGGTTACTAAACTAATATTTATCAATATTTTTCATTATGGCACCATCTAGTGGTAAAAATAATATGACACAGATTAAAGACAAGAATGTTGATACATGTATGCATAAGAGAGCTCTTATTCATAATGTCATTAATATTCTATTCTTTAGTATTTCACATATGTATTGATATGATGGCTCTCTGTCATTTATGACTTGGTTTTGACATAACTTGATGAATTAACCACCAGAATGCAGACAAATATTTTAACAAGTTCCATAAAGCCTATATAGCATCAAACAGACGAAATCAAGCTAACTATTTTTGATCTTCCTTTTGAGCTTGAAGTTAACTTACAGTCTTTCATTGATGTTCAACAAAACATTTTGTCATAAATATAATACTTTGATTTTTTACTAAAATAAATGTAGATTCTGGTCGAACAAATTACAATAAGGTGGTTGTTTTACACCAAGGTGGAGACAGTTCTGTTTGTAACCTGAGGCCAGAACAAGTGACAGGTGAAGAAGAGACAGGTGAAGAAGAGACAGGTACAAGAAAAATACGCACACTTTATACATACACTGCCGTTCACAAGTTTGGAGTCGCTAAGATTTTTTATGTTTTTAAAAGAGTCTCTTCTGCTCACCAAAGCTGTGTTTATTTGATTAAAAATACAGTAAAAATTGTGAAATATTATTCCAGTGTAAATCAGCTGTTTTCTATCTGAAAACATATAGTAAAGTGTAATTTATTCCTGTGATCAAAGCTGAATTTTCAGCATCATTACTCCAGTCTTCAGTGTCACATGATCCCTCAGAAATAATTCTAATATGATGATTTGATGATCAAGAAACATTTATGATTATTATCAGTGTTGAAAACAGTTCAGATTTCTGTGGAAACCGTCATACATTTTATTTCTCAGGATTATTTGATGAATAGAATTTTTTTATTTGAACATTTACATTTACATTTATTTGAAATAGAATATTTTGTAACATTATAAATGTCTTTACTGTCACTTTTGATCAATTTAATGTGTCCTTGATGAATAAAAGTAGGGGAGCGCGGGGCACAACCTAACGCGGGGCTAGCCTAGTTGTAACACGCTTGTTTTAAATACTTCCGCACATGCTTGGATGATGAAACTTTGTGTATTTACTAGTTGCCATATCAACACTATATAGAAAAAAAAAAAATCCGCCAAAATGTTTTTTTTTTTTTTTTGGAAGATATCCATAGACATTTATTAAACCATAGCAAAAGTACATTTCTTACTTAAGTTAATTTTTCATCTCTATTTTTTGTGTTTATTTAAAATAAGACAAATCTGATATTATTTTAATCTCCAAGATGTTATTTAACAGTTGAGATAGTTATTTAATGCTTCGCTAACTAGCAGAAGACACTAGCAGGGTTTAAATCCCATTTGTGCAGGCGGGGGCATGTTGTAACACTGCGTTACAATGTGCCCCTAAATATGCTATTATATTCTATACTTTTATTAATTTTATTGAGAAAACGTGAGAAAAAGGTGAATAAAGACTGAGAGTCAATGTTCAGAAATTACTAATTATTTATTTGTTTTGAACTATGTTGTATAGCTGTGTTTTCATGTGTTCATAGTCAAAACTCAAAAATGAGTTTATATTTAATTATTAAAAATTGCCATTATTTTATATGATTTTTTTTTTTTATTGTATTTAATTTAGAAAATATTTTAGTTTGTTTTGTATATTTTTTTTATTAGATCAGATAACATTTTAAGCTGTCATATGTTATGTTACAATGTGCCCCCACACATGTTACAATGTACCCCACCTATGGGGCATGTTGTCACATTTCACTTCCATTCTTTCGGGGTATATCAAGAAAAAAGTATATACTGTATTAATAAAACAAAAACACATAATTGTACTAGACATGTGGGAAATTAATGTGGGAAAAAATAAATACTCTGAACCATAAGTAGATTTACACTATCTGAGAAAGTCAAAAAGCGTTACTTTGTGCCCCGCTCTCCCCTATTCATTTCTTTAACTTCTTTAAAAAAAAAAAAAAATTCTTACTGACCCCAAACTTGTGAACGGTAGTGTACATGCATACATATATAACACTAGTACTCCACTTTACTTAGTGTATGAGGCTGATGATACTGGTGGAAGGGAGAGACAGAGAGATATTAGGGAAAATGAAGAGAAGGGAAGTGAGGATACCGTTCAAGAGAAAGCCTTTAATTATTTTACACGGCCCCAGCCTAAGGATTTAGACCAATAAATGTAATTTAGGGAAAAAAATAGGGTTGTCCGTGTTTCAAAATTTTATTTGGGTGCATAGGATGGCCTGGATGGGTGTAGAATTTCCCGGCCTGAAATTGTGTCCCAGTCCGGCCCTGTCCAGAGCGGTCTTGAGTTGGTATAAGAGTGGAATGGAGCAGTGGAGGTTTTCCTTCCACTCAAAGCCTTCTCTTATTCCACTCCAGGATTTCCATTCAACTGCTTACTGCTAAAAGAAATCATGCCATGAGTGACCATGTGGCAAATGAAAAAAAATTCTTCATTTTGCAATACAAGAAAACCCATTTCTGGCCATGTTTACTCACATATTGTGAAAAGTAAATTAGTATATCAGGTGGAAGTTTCCTGAAGCTGTCGAAGTCCTGAAAACCCTGATTTACATTAAACGGCAATTAAATGCAGGCACTATTATGCATACAAAATGCATAAAAATAAACATTTTCAAAACATATTTTTCTAACATTATTCTCATATCTGTTTTTACAGAGGACATTTAAGCTATATAATAATAAATAGCCTGGAACCTTAAAATTTACTGGTATACTTAATTTAAAATAAAAAAAAATAAAAAAAAATATTGTTTTGGTTATAGAGTCTTGTTTTCATTTTCTTATTATTAACTAGGTAATAACAATTTTGTCTTTAAAAATATTTAGTGACCTTTGATTTGGAGCAAGATAAACTTTTAAGAGAATTTGTTTGTTTTTAAAATTCGCCATTTGTTTCTTAAAATCCAAACAATGTAATATCGTAAAAAAACGAAATATACAAAAATGATGGGTCTCAGGATAGTATAAACACTAGATAGCAGAGGTTTATTATTTACAGCCATTGTTAACTTTGCCTAATTGTTTCTGCTTTTGGTGCAACTCTTGATATAAAACACGTGCATTGATGTTTAACTCATGACTCATGCAAATGAAAGAGGAAAGAAAATATGAATAGCTATTTCGGTTGATTTTTTAGTCGCGTGCAGAAAATGAGCAAAGTAACCACTACATTACATTATATAATAATAATAATTATTATTTGTTACATTTATATAGCGCTTATCTCAGCACTCAAATTGCTTTACATAAGGGGGGAATCTCCTCAACCACCACCATCCACCTGGATGATGCGACGGCAGCCATATTGTGCCAGATTGCCCACCACACACCAGCTTACTGGTGGAGAGAGAGTGATGAAGCCAATCAGTATATATGAGGATGATTAGGAGGCCATGATGGACAGAGGCTAATGGGCAAATTTGGCCAGGATGCCAGGGATTTAAACCCCTACTCTTTATTCGAAGGACATCCTGGGATTTTTAATGACCATGCACAGAGAGTCAGACATCGTTGTAAACCAGAGTGATCTCAGTGTTGAAAGGTCCATGGTAAACAATGGGTCCAAGTGTGGCAGCAAATGCTAGGTGGCTTTAGTTTCTAGTGGGAAAGCGGAGGCTGACAATCACACGAAAACGGACAGACATTTTTTTTTCAGCTTGAAAGAAAGAAAGGTTTATTTGAAATGAAAATATGATAAAAACTCTCATATCAGATTATATAAAACATAAAACTCTCATATTACCTAGTCCACCAGCCTATAGCTGCCAAAAACCGGGCCTGCTAGAGGTGTGTTGATCTAACAATCCCTATAGACATCTCCAAGGAGTGCAGAAAAAAACGTATAAAACAGGGCCCCTCAACTTATATCACATAACTAGTATATCATATATATTTATATTTTTCTGGAAATATAATATTTATTTATTTTACATATAACCATGTAGTAGGCCTAATGCCTATTTTTGCATAATGCAGTGAATTAAACAAATTACAAATTAAAATGAAGGCAACATTACATCATTGGGTATGTAGGAATTTGAACAGGATGAATAGTGTAAATTAATATTTTGTCATTTGGTAAGTATGTAAATATCTTATGTAGCTTTTGAAGGGCAGTACTAAATTAAAATAAAAAAGACCTTTAAACAAAATAAGAACAATGGGGGTTATGAGTAGGTTGGAAAATGTGTCCTTTTTTCCCTCTTTTATTTTAATATATATATGTTGGAGATGTTGGAGAATAGCAAGAGGTAGGCTCATGCTGTTAAGTGTACTGCACGTGTTAAGTGTATTATTTACATTGCAATACCCATAAATGGTAAGATGCACGTAAATTGTTGCGTCCAACATTGTTGACATTTACAACTGTAATTCGGTTTTTTTGCGGGGACACCGCCTTCACCTGCCATGTCTATTGGCTCGCTTTCAGGTTAAACTTTCCGCGATTGCGCAACTTAACTAATATGAGGAAAAAGTCCTCACTTGTCGATTGTCATATTTCACTATTTGACCCTCACAAGTAGCCTATAGCCAAACGTGTACACAATCACATTCACTCATGTTGGGTTTTCATGTCTTATGGATACATTCCAAAGGCATAACACTATACAAACTGTACTCTATTCCCCAAACAAACCTACCTTCACAAACTTTCTGCATTTTTTCCATTTTCAAAAACATCACTTAGTATGATTTATAAGTATGGGAACCAAAAAAAATTCCCACAAGGACAAGGAATTCAGATATTGCCATCTTTGTGGGGACATTTTGGGGACAACTGGATTCCATTAAATCCAAATTACCGGTATGCTGAAAATGTATTTTTTAGTGTACCCAATTCTACAATTGAATCGTCCTATTGGACTACTAAAATAAACAAAAAAAACCCTCTCAACATCAGTCTAAAGTACAAATGTTTACAAACTTTCGCAACCTTTCACAAAAAAGTATTTAAGAACAGCGTTTGCCATTCAAAGCTGAATTCTGGAATAATCGCAGGAGTAATTTGTCTTAAAAATAAATAAAAAAGCAAGACGATGGCAGGACTGCTGCTGGTACTGCTGCTCTGTGCTGGGAGCTCAATTGCACAAGATTTATTGACACCAAGTATGGACATTATTGCTGAGCTCCAGAAGATAAAACACATGGATGAAAGGATACAAAAATTAGAAGAAACACTGACCAAAGTATTGAGTGAGAATGAAGGTAAGGTGGATTTGTATTGAACATGTCATTGTGGAAAAACTTTACAATTTATGAACTTACAAAAAGAAATTATAACTTACACATCTTTATAAATTCATTGGTTTGCAGTATTGTGACTTTGTATCAATGTGTATTCCATACAGCTTTGAATACCTCGGCACAAGATTCACAATATAAGCTTGAAACTGTCCAAAAAGAGATTGAAGGCAAGTATAAGGCACATTTTGTTCCCATAGACATTTAATGTATTAAATTTAAAAATGCATTTGATTACACAGCCTACATCATTTTACATCAGCCCATTTGCTCATTTCCAGCCAAAAAGGTTGCTTTCTCTGCTGGACTTCTGGCATCTGGAACCGGAAACACTGGGCCCACTAATCAACTGAAAATTCTGGAATACAAAAAAGTCTTTAGTAATGTTGGAAGTGCCTATGACTCAAATACTGGTAAGGACTGTAAAGAGAATACCATTACAGGAATACTGTGTTCACATATGATGACATTTTCTGTGACTGCTTTGTTCATGTGCATTACAGGTATTTTCACAGCACCAATAAAAGGAGCCTATTACTTCAGATTTTATGCTCATTCTCATGGTGGACCCACAATGGCAGTCAGTCTCTTGAAGAACGGTGAAACCCAGTGCTCTGTGCATGCCTGGAAGCCTGTTAGCAATGGTAATGGCAGCAATGGTGTTGTTCTCACACTGGAGATCGGTGATAAGATTTCTACACAACTTTGGAAGAACACCTGGGTTTATGATGATCCAGCAAGTTACACTAGTTTCAGTGGCTTTCTGATTTTCCCCTTGTGAACACCTGAATTTCTTAGAAATCCAGTGCATGATGTGATGCAAAACACAATTATATGAAACTTAATTGTTCCTGTGTAAGTGAACTATATCCAAGTAAATTAGAGCAAATAGGCACAACGAAAGAGAGATCATTGTTTATGCTTCTTAGTTACAATACGTTAATGTCTGGACGACTTCATATTTCTTTATTAAGTCTGAAGAGTAAATGAGCTAAACTCATATGATCCATCTAAGAATGAGAGTAGTACTTTCCATATCTCTAGCATATTAAATGCTGAACATTTCATTAAATAAAACAAATGTCACAGAATTATGATTCACTTGCATTCTTCCCCCCAGGTGGTCAGACACCATCAAAGAATCAGAAAGTCAATGATAAACAGTCAATATTAGACTTTTAAAGTTCATAGTATGCAGTTTAATGGTTAAATATGAATCACACTTCACATCAAATTCATGTTATTGGTGATATGAATGAAAAAAATGTAATAAAAAAAAGGTTTTATTTTTTATAACTTAAAAGACATCTTAACTACTTAAGCTAAAAATCACTGACAGCATTGTCACATGATCAAATATTTGCCAAGGTTAACACTGAAGAAAAAAAGAAAAGAAAAACCAACACATTTAATTTAATATTTTATTGAAACTTTCCTGTAGAATTATTCTGAAACAGGGTGATATAAAAAAAGACAGGTAAATACAAACATAGATGTTTCATGGAAGCTTGTTGGTTCTCTGTAGAGGAGCCACTCAAGTTTCTCCCTTTAAAAATACAAATTTTACCTTTGTTCACAGAAAGAAAATTCCCATAGAGACACAGGGCAAACAGGGAACAGGCCAGTTTCACTCTGAGAATGCATAATGGACATATTCTGATAGTGAAAAATAAAAACCCAGAATCATTAGGAACAACTGGAGAATGTCATAGTTTCTGTTGTTTGAAAACAAATGTTTGTCTTCATCAAGGTTAAGGGACTTCAAAAGCCTGAAAAGTTGTCATGCTTACATTAAAAATAAACTGACATCAGTGAAACTGATGTAATTGTAGTGTCAGTTATTATAAGTGTGCAGGCATCTATAGACAAATCTTTTAAAGACTGGCTTCAACCTTTCAAAAGAACTGAAAGGGCTGAATTTTGAGTGGGTGTCTGAAATCCATGGTGTTTAAAACAGCCTATGAGTCATCGCCATTAACGCTGTCACCATCTTCCCCTTCCACATGCTCACCCTCTTCCTCCTCTTCTTCCTCTTCTTCATTCTCTCCTTCCTGGCTTTTAACCTGAGAGGAAAATAAATAACTTTAGTATGAAACTATACATTTACATTTACATTTACATTTATTCATTTAGCTGACGCTTTTATACAAAGCGACTTACAATTGCTATATATGTCAGAGGTCGCACGCCTCTGGAGCAACTAGGGGTTAAGTGTCTTGCTCAGGGACACATTGGTGTCTCACAGTGGATTCGAACCCGGGTCTCTCACACCAAAGGCATGTGTCTTATCCACTGCGCCACTACCACTACCAACTATAGTTGGAAACAAATCTTAGAGACCCAAACAATATTAAGAATATTAGACATCTTTACTCAAATCATGTCCTCACTAATTCAGCACCAATTAAACTTAATCTTAACTTCCATAATCATAAATGCAAATAGATACATTTTCACAAACGTCCTCCTCTTCCTCCAACAGATCTCTTTCCTCCTCAGAATCGTTTATCTCTTGCTCTTCCCTCTCTCTGTCTTTCTTGCTGGAATGCTGCAGGGAGGAAGCCTCACCCACTTCTGCCTTCACACTCTTCCCCTCTGATGTAAAAAACAAACAAAACATGCGCATACAATAAATATAAACACACACATACATACATACATACATACATACACACATACATGTTAGAATTTTGACCCCCCAAAAATGTTTTAAGCCAGTTATTTATAACTTTTGCTGTAGTGAGTCTATAGGAAATATCAGTTTACATTTCCAAACATTCATTTTGCCATTAATTGTAATCCAATGAGATTTTTGTACAAGTAGTCTGACAACAGCCAATATGCTCCACACGGAGATCTGGGGCCCGTTCTTCGTACGTCGCTAACTCAGTTAGCTGGATTTGATTGTTGGCGATTTGGCATGATCTTGGATTGTTTGGTTCTTCGAAGCTCATCCTGAGGGTTGTTCCATAAAACAAGATTAGAATACAAGCCAGGCTTATTTTGGTTAGTCAGACTTATTGTCGGTGGATTCTGTTTCATAAAGCAAACTTAAAATAGTTCCAACTCAGTTACCCTGGCAACTTATGCTGGGAAACTAGCCTGGTCCAGGGCAGGCTAACTGTCAGGCTAAGCCTCAGCTGTTACACAGATCCTCTAACACTGACCGACAAGAACACAATGATATTACCACTGACACTCTCTCATACCATTATTGGACTTTATTAACCACTATTAGTCCAAAAATAAATACACAGTATACAGAAAATAAACTTAAATAAGGCTACAATGATAAATTAGACAATATATATATATATATATATATATATATAGATAGATAGATAGATAGATAGATAGATAGATAGATAGATAGATAGATAGATAGATAGATAGATAGATAGATAGATAGATAGATAGATAGATAGATAGATAGATAGATAGATAGATAGATAGATAGATAGATAGATAGATAGATAGATAGATAGATAGATAGATAGATACAATATATATACTACAGGTTTTCTTTTTTTACTGGCTGAATGTTTTGTGCCCAAGATTTAATTAGATTGTTTTAAAGATTTTTGAATACATTTCTCTCTGGTTTTGTTTGGCAGCTGTAGTACTTGTTTATGATTAGAAGAACATTAGAACACAATCTAAAAAAAAGCTTTTTAAAGCAGAAGTTAAAATCACAAAATTAAAAATAAATAATTACAAAAGCACAGTATAAATTTTAACTGGTAAGATGAATCTGAGCTTAGTAATTGACAGTATATTAGCCTACATTTGATTTACCCCATTACAATAGTCCCTTTACAGTTATTGCTATCATAAAAATACACTTGTAGGTTTAAAATTCTAAATAAGGCACATCTAATGTCCAAATAACAAATATTTTAGCATATATATATATATATATATATATATATATTATGTACTTTATTGTGGCTTTCAATTCAAACACATTTAACACAATTATACAAATGGACAGTTCCTTTTTTTCTTTTGTGATAATACCCACCAACACATAGCCTAAAAAACACATGATTAGAACAATAACCAAAAAGTAGTTAGACACTTTTACATATGATTTAAGGGGGAAAAGACAAAAAACAATAAATAGATATTAATAAAAATGTAACATTCACATATTTATATCAAACTCTTATAATGACACATAATTCCTAATAGTTGTTCAAGTAATATTATTTGAATATCAAATATTCAATATTAAATAAGTCAATAAATAAAATAACAAATAACTAGAAATAAAAGGGAGGGAGGGTTATATAAAAATGTAGTTAATGTATAGGCTAATATATATTCCTTTATTTTATGGAATATTCTTTGATTTTAGAGTTGCACATATCTTTTCAAAATGTATACATTTGCTCTTAATTTCATGTTATCCTCTCCATAGTGTAGGCCTACTTTAGAAACTAAATCTACTCATTTAAAACTGGGGATTCTTGCTTTCTCCAAAAAGTATTGCATTAAAAGCTGTAATTCTCAGCATTCTAAATAAGTATACATCATCTTTATTAAGTAGCATAGGTCCTATACCCAAAACTATATTTTGTATCTTTATGCCTATATTTAGTTTCTTAAAATAAACTTCCCTGAATTAGGCTAATTCTGTTCACTGAAGTAGCCTACTTCTGTTCGCTCGAAGTTCACTGCAACTTATCCAACATCCTAAAGATAAATTATTATAATCAGAAGATATTTCCAAGCAAAATGTATATTTTAGTCAGAATTATTGCGCTCCTATTTGGCGCGCATGCGCGCAGCAGCGCTCGTTCAATATGAAGATTAGCAGCAAAATGGATACATTTGCATGACTTTCTAACATTTACAGATGGAGAATATAACTGTAAAATGTAAGTTTTGCACTGAGGGGGAAAAAACAGCATAAAATATACGCTGTTTGATGGTGGATCGATTTGATCCACGATCGACCTCTAGGGCAGCTTCAAAAACGCGTGCACACGCAATTATCTAGACTTGATAAACCTGGATCAAATTAGTGAGATTGCGTGAACTTCAATTACCTTTTATGGAACCACTTTAGCCCCAACTTATTTGTTAGGCTCATTCAAGTCCGGTTTTGGAGTTTAATCCCCGCTTTTCTAAGCGTCTTTTATGGAACAACCCCCTGGACTTGCTGTCATAGCAACAGGTGCGCAATCTTAAACCTGCTCGGGAGCAGGCTTATTTCATGTAAACAGGATTAGACTGCGGCTTTATAAGCGGAGCTGATACGGGAAGTCCAGCGCAGCGCGATAGTGCACTTTCTGAAATATATATTTTTTCTCGTGACTCGTGAGTTTGTCGTTTACATTATTCATTTGTTGGAGACGCACATTTATTTTCGACTTGTCGGAGTCGGGCTTTAACTACAGCACAAACTGTTTGCATTGCCCTAAGATTATTTGCAAGTGGCTCTTTCCTTTACACTATGCGGAGAACTTGATGGAAAGTGCTGTATGTCGTGTCATTCGAAGTTTACCTGCCGCTTTTAGGTTTAAAAAATGTGGCATTTCCAAGCCACTTAAGACCCAATGTTGTAAAGCAGTTTTTTTTTAAAGCAAATTTTTCTTTTTTTTTAGGCTATCATAATTTTTTATGAAGATCATGCAATCATGACCATGCCGATTACAGTATATGTCACTCAGGCTTCACTAACGTGATTGGTACCATAGGCTACCATAGACTGCCATCAAGGCCTCAATGAAGGGGATTATGTGAACAGAAAGGGGGTTCACAATGTAAATGTGCAGCCCAGTTACTATTGTGATTCTTAATATTCCAGATTAGTAATATTATATCAAATAAAAAAAAGGCAGTTGACTAAAATCTTCCATATCACAAATGTGAACGCAAAATGGCCAGGATCTGTGCATGACTTAAGCATTTTCAGAGATTCACATTTATGCACATTATTTGCAAGTGGTAAGGAAAGTTCCACAATTAAATATCAAGCTCACTGTATTACATACACTTATGCTGATCCTAACAGAACTGCATTTTTTCATAGGTGATTATGACATGTTCCTGCCTGCAGACAGGTGTTTTATGACCCCATTCCCTGACCCAAACCAGTTATGCAGCTCTAGCAGGACAAGGGCACACAATGAAATGAACTTTGGCTAACTAAAGGGAAGATTTCAGTGTCTGATAAGTCTGAGGGTTGCACACCTGACAGGGCCTGTGACATTGTTGCATGTGCCATATTACACAACATTGCAAAAAATATATATAATAATAATAATAACTTTTCATTAAATGTTTAATAAAAGACAAATATGCTTAGTTCCTTGAGTTTTATTTCAATTGTTCTTTGTAAAGAAAAGCCAGTGTTCAAATGCCTGCAACAAGAGATATTAGACACATGCCTCATGCAACAAATAAAAAGGAAAAGTTGGCTATCCACTGCCCACCTGTATAGGCCTATGTCTCCTCTGTCTGTGCAGACTCTTCTGTAGGCCTTTCTGTAGATGTGGAATCCTGCAACTTAAATTGCAGCCATAAAGCATACAAGTATAAATTAAGTAAAGTCATTTATGCACTTGCAGGTAGGCTAGTTCCTCCATATGACCGTTATCTGAGAGGGTTTATTCACTGTCCAGTGCAATGGAAACAAATGGACATTACAAAGTCTTATACTTTCTTTCCTTTGGAAAGTTAGAAAATGTCCACTTACTGCACATATTTCAGCCATCACTTTCTTGGGAACAGATACAAGTGTTGGTGTATTATGTAAAAGTGCACAAAAGAGGAAAACACAATGTCATTACAATAAACTACACTCTGGAAAAATATTTTTACATTAACATAAGTTGATCAGTTTTCACTTTCACAAGTCAAAGCAATTCATCATTACTCAAGATTTAACAGTTGAAATGACTATACGGCCTTAATTGAATGCAGCAAAAATTATTTTACAGTGTAGGCTACTTCTTAAGATCTTTTCTTCCTTTTTTTTTTTCTCAGCCTTTTTCTTGGTTGCTTTTATAAACAGACAACCATTTATTTAACAGTGTCTTTTATAAAAGAGACTATAATATAATTAAAAATTACCATTATGTAGAATATTTTTGTACTTCACTTTTGTTTGTTCCCATGTTCTAGTGTGGTGACTCTGACATTACAATGAACAAAGTAATTATGCAATTATTAAAATGCAAAAATATAGGCTAATAAGTGATAAAAACATCTAACATGGCCACTTCTAACGGATCTAAATTGTCAGGTGTTCCCTGGCGTTTTAATTAAACATTAAAATTCCGAATAAACTTCGACTATTAGTTCTTGCTCTGCTGCGGAGAAAAACTGAGCGCGCTCTTTGGCCACGCTGAACAGCCAATAGCAGCGTTGCTGATCAATGTTTCTACTATCGATACATATCCCCTTTTAAACCAGCGCATGAACGCGCAATTATCTCAGATAACTCAATCCAGCTATACTAATCATATCCGGCAAGTGTGTTCGAAGAACCGAGTTAGCCAGATCATGATTAGCACGATGATATCATCTTGGATGTGTCATTTGATCTCGGATGTAATAAGCAACGTACGAAGAACGAGCCCCTGGCTTAAAACGGTTACTAAACTAATATTTATCAATATTTTTCATTATGGCACCATCTAGTGGTAAAAATAATATGACACAGATTAAAGACAAGAATGTTGATACATGTATGCATAAGAGAGCTCTTATTCATAATGTCATTAATATTCTATTCTTTAGTATTTCACATATGTATTGATATGATGGCTCTCTGTCATTTATGACTTGGTTTTGACATAACTTGATGAATTAACCACCAGAATGCAGACAAATATTTTAACAAGTTCCATAAAGCCTATATAGCATCAAACAGACGAAATCAAGCTAACTATTTTTGATCTTCCTTTTGAGCTTGAAGTTAACTTACAGTCTTTCATTGATGTTCAACAAAACATTTTGTCATAAATATAATACTTTGATTTTTTACTAAAATAAATGTAGATTCTGGTCGAACAAATTACAATAAGGTGGTTGTTTTACACCAAGGTGGAGACAGTTCTGTTTGTAACCTGAGGCCAGAACAAGTGACAGGTGAAGAAGAGACAGGTGAAGAAGAGACAGGTACAAGAAAAATACGCACACTTTATACATACACTGCCGTTCACAAGTTTGGAGTCGCTAAGATTTTTTATGTTTTTAAAAGAGTCTCTTCTGCTCACCAAAGCTGTGTTTATTTGATTAAAAATACAGTAAAAATTGTGAAATATTATTCCAGTGTAAATCAGCTGTTTTCTATCTGAAAACATATAGTAAAGTGTAATTTATTCCTGTGATCAAAGCTGAATTTTCAGCATCATTACTCCAGTCTTCAGTGTCACATGATCCCTCAGAAATAATTCTAATATGATGATTTGATGATCAAGAAACATTTATGATTATTATCAGTGTTGAAAACAGTTCAGATTTCTGTGGAAACCGTCATACATTTTATTTCTCAGGATTATTTGATGAATAGAATTTTTTTATTTGAACATTTACATTTACATTTATTTGAAATAGAATATTTTGTAACATTATAAATGTCTTTACTGTCACTTTTGATCAATTTAATGTGTCCTTGATGAATAAAAGTAGGGGAGCGCGGGGCACAACCTAACGCGGGGCTAGCCTAGTTGTAACACGCTTGTTTTAAATACTTCCGCACATGCTTGGATGATGAAACTTTGTGTATTTACTAGTTGCCATATCAACACTATATAGAAAAAAAAAAAATCCGCCAAAATGTTTTTTTTTTTTTTTTGGAAGATATCCATAGACATTTATTAAACCATAGCAAAAGTACATTTCTTACTTAAGTTAATTTTTCATCTCTATTTTTTGTGTTTATTTAAAATAAGACAAATCTGATATTATTTTAATCTCCAAGATGTTATTTAACAGTTGAGATAGTTATTTAATGCTTCGCTAACTAGCAGAAGACACTAGCAGGGTTTAAATCCCATTTGTGCAGGCGGGGGCATGTTGTAACACTGCGTTACAATGTGCCCCTAAATATGCTATTATATTCTATACTTTTATTAATTTTATTGAGAAAACGTGAGAAAAAGGTGAATAAAGACTGAGAGTCAATGTTCAGAAATTACTAATTATTTATTTGTTTTGAACTATGTTGTATAGCTGTGTTTTCATGTGTTCATAGTCAAAACTCAAAAATGAGTTTATATTTAATTATTAAAAATTGCCATTATTTTATATGATTTTTTTTTTTTATTGTATTTAATTTAGAAAATATTTTAGTTTGTTTTGTATATTTTTTTTATTAGATCAGATAACATTTTAAGCTGTCATATGTTATGTTACAATGTGCCCCCACACATGTTACAATGTACCCCACCTATGGGGCATGTTGTCACATTTCACTTCCATTCTTTCGGGGTATATCAAGAAAAAAGTATATACTGTATTAATAAAACAAAAACACATAATTGTACTAGACATGTGGGAAATTAATGTGGGAAAAAATAAATACTCTGAACCATAAGTAGATTTACACTATCTGAGAAAGTCAAAAAGCGTTACTTTGTGCCCCGCTCTCCCCTATTCATTTCTTTAACTTCTTTAAAAAAAAAAAAAAATTCTTACTGACCCCAAACTTGTGAACGGTAGTGTACATGCATACATATATAACACTAGTACTCCACTTTACTTAGTGTATGAGGCTGATGATACTGGTGGAAGGGAGAGACAGAGAGATATTAGGGAAAATGAAGAGAAGGGAAGTGAGGATACCGTTCAAGAGAAAGCCTTTAATTATTTTACACGGCCCCAGCCTAAGGATTTAGACCAATAAATGTAATTTAGGGAAAAAAATAGGGTTGTCCGTGTTTCAAAATTTTATTTGGGTGCATAGGATGGCCTGGATGGGTGTAGAATTTCCCGGCCTGAAATTGTGTCCCAGTCCGGCCCTGTCCAGAGCGGTCTTGAGTTGGTATAAGAGTGGAATGGAGCAGTGGAGGTTTTCCTTCCACTCAAAGCCTTCTCTTATTCCACTCCAGGATTTCCATTCAACTGCTTACTGCTAAAAGAAATCATGCCATGAGTGACCATGTGGCAAATGAAAAAAAATTCTTCATTTTGCAATACAAGAAAACCCATTTCTGGCCATGTTTACTCACATATTGTGAAAAGTAAATTAGTATATCAGGTGGAAGTTTCCTGAAGCTGTCGAAGTCCTGAAAACCCTGATTTACATTAAACGGCAATTAAATGCAGGCACTATTATGCATACAAAATGCATAAAAATAAACATTTTCAAAACATATTTTTCTAACATTATTCTCATATCTGTTTTTACAGAGGACATTTAAGCTATATAATAATAAATAGCCTGGAACCTTAAAATTTACTGGTATACTTAATTTAAAATAAAAAAAAATAAAAAAAAATATTGTTTTGGTTATAGAGTCTTGTTTTCATTTTCTTATTATTAACTAGGTAATAACAATTTTGTCTTTAAAAATATTTAGTGACCTTTGATTTGGAGCAAGATAAACTTTTAAGAGAATTTGTTTGTTTTTAAAATTCGCCATTTGTTTCTTAAAATCCAAACAATGTAATATCGTAAAAAAACGAAATATACAAAAATGATGGGTCTCAGGATAGTATAAACACTAGATAGCAGAGGTTTATTATTTACAGCCATTGTTAACTTTGCCTAATTGTTTCTGCTTTTGGTGCAACTCTTGATATAAAACACGTGCATTGATGTTTAACTCATGACTCATGCAAATGAAAGAGGAAAGAAAATATGAATAGCTATTTCGGTTGATTTTTTAGTCGCGTGCAGAAAATGAGCAAAGTAACCACTACATTACATTATATAATAATAATAATTATTATTTGTTACATTTATATAGCGCTTATCTCAGCACTCAAATTGCTTTACATAAGGGGGGAATCTCCTCAACCACCACCATCCACCTGGATGATGCGACGGCAGCCATATTGTGCCAGATTGCCCACCACACACCAGCTTACTGGTGGAGAGAGAGTGATGAAGCCAATCAGTATATATGAGGATGATTAGGAGGCCATGATGGACAGAGGCTAATGGGCAAATTTGGCCAGGATGCCAGGGATTTAAACCCCTACTCTTTATTCGAAGGACATCCTGGGATTTTTAATGACCATGCACAGAGAGTCAGACATCGTTGTAAACCAGAGTGATCTCAGTGTTGAAAGGTCCATGGTAAACAATGGGTCCAAGTGTGGCAGCAAATGCTAGGTGGCTTTAGTTTCTAGTGGGAAAGCGGAGGCTGACAATCACACGAAAACGGACAGACATTTTTTTTTCAGCTTGAAAGAAAGAAAGGTTTATTTGAAATGAAAATATGATAAAAACTCTCATATCAGATTATATAAAACATAAAACTCTCATATTACCTAGTCCACCAGCCTATAGCTGCCAAAAACCGGGCCTGCTAGAGGTGTGTTGATCTAACAATCCCTATAGACATCTCCAAGGAGTGCAGAAAAAAACGTATAAAACAGGGCCCCTCAACTTATATCACATAACTAGTATATCATATATATTTATATTTTTCTGGAAATATAATATTTATTTATTTTACATATAACCATGTAGTAGGCCTAATGCCTATTTTTGCATAATGCAGTGAATTAAACAAATTACAAATTAAAATGAAGGCAACATTACATCATTGGGTATGTAGGAATTTGAACAGGATGAATAGTGTAAATTAATATTTTGTCATTTGGTAAGTATGTAAATATCTTATGTAGCTTTTGAAGGGCAGTACTAAATTAAAATAAAAAAGACCTTTAAACAAAATAAGAACAATGGGGGTTATGAGTAGGTTGGAAAATGTGTCCTTTTTTCCCTCTTTTATTTTAATATATATATGTTGGAGATGTTGGAGAATAGCAAGAGGTAGGCTCATGCTGTTAAGTGTACTGCACGTGTTAAGTGTATTATTTACATTGCAATACCCATAAATGGTAAGATGCACGTAAATTGTTGCGTCCAACATTGTTGACATTTACAACTGTAATTCGGTTTTTTTGCGGGGACACCGCCTTCACCTGCCATGTCTATTGGCTCGCTTTCAGGTTAAACTTTCCGCGATTGCGCAACTTAACTAATATGAGGAAAAAGTCCTCACTTGTCGATTGTCATATTTCACTATTTGACCCTCACAAGTAGCCTATAGCCAAACGTGTACACAATCACATTCACTCATGTTGGGTTTTCATGTCTTATGGATACATTCCAAAGGCATAACACTATACAAACTGTACTCTATTCCCCAAACAAACCTACCTTCACAAACTTTCTGCATTTTTTCCATTTTCAAAAACATCACTTAGTATGATTTATAAGTATGGGAACCAAAAAAAATTCCCACAAGGACAAGGAATTCAGATATTGCCATCTTTGTGGGGACATTTTGGGGACAACTGGATTCCATTAAATCCAAATTACCGGTATGCTGAAAATGTATTTTTTAGTGTACCCAATTCTACAATTGAATCGTCCTATTGGACTACTAAAATAAACAAAAAAAACCCTCTCAACATCAGTCTAAAGTACAAATGTTTACAAACTTTCGCAACCTTTCACAAAAAAGTATTTAAGAACAGCGTTTGCCATTCAAAGCTGAATTCTGGAATAATCGCAGGAGTAATTTGTCTTAAAAATAAATAAAAAAGCAAGACGATGGCAGGACTGCTGCTGGTACTGCTGCTCTGTGCTGGGAGCTCAATTGCACAAGATTTATTGACACCAAGTATGGACATTATTGCTGAGCTCCAGAAGATAAAACACATGGATGAAAGGATACAAAAATTAGAAGAAACACTGACCAAAGTATTGAGTGAGAATGAAGGTAAGGTGGATTTGTATTGAACATGTCATTGTGGAAAAACTTTACAATTTATGAACTTACAAAAAGAAATTATAACTTACACATCTTTATAAATTCATTGGTTTGCAGTATTGTGACTTTGTATCAATGTGTATTCCATACAGCTTTGAATACCTCGGCACAAGATTCACAATATAAGCTTGAAACTGTCCAAAAAGAGATTGAAGGCAAGTATAAGGCACATTTTGTTCCCATAGACATTTAATGTATTAAATTTAAAAATGCATTTGATTACACAGCCTACATCATTTTACATCAGCCCATTTGCTCATTTCCAGCCAAAAAGGTTGCTTTCTCTGCTGGACTTCTGGCATCTGGAACCGGAAACACTGGGCCCACTAATCAACTGAAAATTCTGGAATACAAAAAAGTCTTTAGTAATGTTGGAAGTGCCTATGACTCAAATACTGGTAAGGACTGTAAAGAGAATACCATTACAGGAATACTGTGTTCACATATGATGACATTTTCTGTGACTGCTTTGTTCATGTGCATTACAGGTATTTTCACAGCACCAATAAAAGGAGCCTATTACTTCAGATTTTATGCTCATTCTCATGGTGGACCCACAATGGCAGTCAGTCTCTTGAAGAACGGTGAAACCCAGTGCTCTGTGCATGCCTGGAAGCCTGTTAGCAATGGTAATGGCAGCAATGGTGTTGTTCTCACACTGGAGATCGGTGATAAGATTTCTACACAACTTTGGAAGAACACCTGGGTTTATGATGATCCAGCAAGTTACACTAGTTTCAGTGGCTTTCTGATTTTCCCCTTGTGAACACCTGAATTTCTTAGAAATCCAGTGCATGATGTGATGCAAAACACAATTATATGAAACTTAATTGTTCCTGTGTAAGTGAACTATATCCAAGTAAATTAGAGCAAATAGGCACAACGAAAGAGAGATCATTGTTTATGCTTCTTAGTTACAATACGTTAATGTCTGGACGACTTCATATTTCTTTATTAAGTCTGAAGAGTAAATGAGCTAAACTCATATGATCCATCTAAGAATGAGAGTAGTACTTTCCATATCTCTAGCATATTAAATGCTGAACATTTCATTAAATAAAACAAATGTCACAGAATTATGATTCACTTGCATTCTTCCCCCCAGGTGGTCAGACACCATCAAAGAATCAGAAAGTCAATGATAAACAGTCAATATTAGACTTTTAAAGTTCATAGTATGCAGTTTAATGGTTAAATATGAATCACACTTCACATCAAATTCATGTTATTGGTGATATGAATGAAAAAAATGTAATAAAAAAAAGGTTTTATTTTTTATAACTTAAAAGACATCTTAACTACTTAAGCTAAAAATCACTGACAGCATTGTCACATGATCAAATATTTGCCAAGGTTAACACTGAAGAAAAAAAGAAAAGAAAAACCAACACATTTAATTTAATATTTTATTGAAACTTTCCTGTAGAATTATTCTGAAACAGGGTGATATAAAAAAAGACAGGTAAATACAAACATAGATGTTTCATGGAAGCTTGTTGGTTCTCTGTAGAGGAGCCACTCAAGTTTCTCCCTTTAAAAATACAAATTTTACCTTTGTTCACAGAAAGAAAATTCCCATAGAGACACAGGGCAAACAGGGAACAGGCCAGTTTCACTCTGAGAATGCATAATGGACATATTCTGATAGTGAAAAATAAAAACCCAGAATCATTAGGAACAACTGGAGAATGTCATAGTTTCTGTTGTTTGAAAACAAATGTTTGTCTTCATCAAGGTTAAGGGACTTCAAAAGCCTGAAAAGTTGTCATGCTTACATTAAAAATAAACTGACATCAGTGAAACTGATGTAATTGTAGTGTCAGTTATTATAAGTGTGCAGGCATCTATAGACAAATCTTTTAAAGACTGGCTTCAACCTTTCAAAAGAACTGAAAGGGCTGAATTTTGAGTGGGTGTCTGAAATCCATGGTGTTTAAAACAGCCTATGAGTCATCGCCATTAACGCTGTCACCATCTTCCCCTTCCACATGCTCACCCTCTTCCTCCTCTTCTTCCTCTTCTTCATTCTCTCCTTCCTGGCTTTTAACCTGAGAGGAAAATAAATAACTTTAGTATGAAACTATACATTTACATTTACATTTACATTTATTCATTTAGCTGACGCTTTTATACAAAGCGACTTACAATTGCTATATATGTCAGAGGTCGCACGCCTCTGGAGCAACTAGGGGTTAAGTGTCTTGCTCAGGGACACATTGGTGTCTCACAGTGGATTCGAACCCGGGTCTCTCACACCAAAGGCATGTGTCTTATCCACTGCGCCACTACCACTACCAACTATAGTTGGAAACAAATCTTAGAGACCCAAACAATATTAAGAATATTAGACATCTTTACTCAAATCATGTCCTCACTAATTCAGCACCAATTAAACTTAATCTTAACTTCCATAATCATAAATGCAAATAGATACATTTTCACAAACGTCCTCCTCTTCCTCCAACAGATCTCTTTCCTCCTCAGAATCGTTTATCTCTTGCTCTTCCCTCTCTCTGTCTTTCTTGCTGGAATGCTGCAGGGAGGAAGCCTCACCCACTTCTGCCTTCACACTCTTCCCCTCTGATGTAAAAAACAAACAAAACATGCGCATACAATAAATATAAACACACACATACATACATACATACATACATACACACATACATGTTAGAATTTTGACCCCCCAAAAATGTTTTAAGCCAGTTATTTATAACTTTTGCTGTAGTGAGTCTATAGGAAATATCAGTTTACATTTCCAAACATTCATTTTGCCATTAATTGTAATCCAATGAGATTTTTGTACAAGTAGTCTGACAACAGCCAATATGCTCCACACGGAGATCTGGGGCCCGTTCTTCGTACGTCGCTAACTCAGTTAGCTGGATTTGATTGTTGGCGATTTGGCATGATCTTGGATTGTTTGGTTCTTCGAAGCTCATCCTGAGGGTTGTTCCATAAAACAAGATTAGAATACAAGCCAGGCTTATTTTGGTTAGTCAGACTTATTGTCGGTGGATTCTGTTTCATAAAGCAAACTTAAAATAGTTCCAACTCAGTTACCCTGGCAACTTATGCTGGGAAACTAGCCTGGTCCAGGGCAGGCTAACTGTCAGGCTAAGCCTCAGCTGTTACACAGATCCTCTAACACTGACCGACAAGAACACAATGATATTACCACTGACACTCTCTCATACCATTATTGGACTTTATTAACCACTATTAGTCCAAAAATAAATACACAGTATACAGAAAATAAACTTAAATAAGGCTACAATGATAAATTAGACAATATATATATATATATATATATATATAGATAGATAGATAGATAGATAGATAGATAGATAGATAGATAGATAGATAGATAGATAGATAGATAGATAGATAGATAGATAGATAGATAGATAGATAGATAGATAGATAGATAGATAGATAGATAGATAGATAGATAGATAGATAGATAAATACAATATATATACTACAGGTTTTCTTTTTTTACTGGCTGAATGTTTTGTGCCCAAGATTTAATTAGATTGTTTTAAAGATTTTTGAATACATTTCTCTCTGGTTTTGTTTGGCAGCTGTAGTACTTGTTTATGATTAGAAGAACATTAGAACACAATCTAAAAAAAAGCTTTTTAAAGCAGAAGTTAAAATCACAAAATTAAAAATAAATAATTACAAAAGCACAGTATAAATTTTAACTGGTAAGATGAATCTGAGCTTAGTAATTGACAGTATATTAGCCTACATTTGATTTACCCCATTACAATAGTCCCTTTACAGTTATTGCTATCATAAAAATACACTTGTAGGTTTAAAATTCTAAATAAGGCACATCTAATGTCCAAATAACAAATATTTTAGCATATATATATATATATATATATATATATATATATATATTATGTACTTTATTGTGGCTTTCAATTCAAACACATTTAACACAATTATACAAATGGACAGTTCCTTTTTTTCTTTTGTGATAATACCCACCAACACATAGCCTAAAAAACACATGATTAGAACAATAACCAAAAAGTAGTTAGACACTTTTACATATGATTTAAGGGGGAAAAGACAAAAAACAATAAATAGATATTAATAAAAATGTAACATTCACATATTTATATCAAACTCTTATAATGACACATAATTCCTAATAGTTGTTCAAGTAATATTATTTGAATATCAAATATTCAATATTAAATAAGTCAATAAATAAAATAACAAATAACTAGAAATAAAAGGGAGGGAGGGTTATATAAAAATGTAGTTAATGTATAGGCTAATATATATTCCTTTATTTTATGGAATATTCTTTGATTTTAGAGTTGCACATATCTTTTCAAAATGTATACATTTGCTCTTAATTTCATGTTATCCTCTCCATAGTGTAGGCCTACTTTAGAAACTAAATCTACTCATTTAAAACTGGGGATTCTTGCTTTCTCCAAAAAGTATTGCATTAAAAGCTGTAATTCTCAGCATTCTAAATAAGTATACATCATCTTTATTAAGTAGCATAGGTCCTATACCCAAAACTATATTTTGTATCTTTATGCCTATATTTAGTTTCTTAAAATAAACTTCCCTGAATTAGGCTAATTCTGTTCACTGAAGTAGCCTACTTCTGTTCGCTCGAAGTTCACTGCAACTTATCCAACATCCTAAAGATAAATTATTATAATCAGAAGATATTTCCAAGCAAAATGTATATTTTAGTCAGAATTATTGCGCTCCTATTTGGCGCGCATGCGCGCAGCAGCGCTCGTTCAATATGAAGATTAGCAGCAAAATGGATACATTTGCATGACTTTCTAACATTTACAGATGGAGAATATAACTGTAAAATGTAAGTTTTGCACTGAGGGGGAAAAAACAGCATAAAATATACGCTGTTTGATGGTGGATCGATTTGATCCACGATCGACCTCTAGGGCAGCTTCAAAAACGCGTGCACACGCAATTATCTAGACTTGATAAACCTGGATCAAATTAGTGAGATTGCGTGAACTTCAATTACCTTTTATGGAACCACTTTAGCCCCAACTTATTTGTTAGGCTCATTCAAGTCCGGTTTTGGAGTTTAATCCCCGCTTTTCTAAGCGTCTTTTATGGAACAACCCCCTGGACTTGCTGTCATAGCAACAGGTGCGCAATCTTAAACCTGCTCGGGAGCAGGCTTATTTCATGTAAACAGGATTAGACTGCGGCTTTATAAGCGGAGCTGATACGGGAAGTCCAGCGCAGCGCGATAGTGCACTTTCTGAAATATATATTTTTTCTCGTGACTCGTGAGTTTGTCGTTTACATTATTCATTTGTTGGAGACGCACATTTATTTTCGACTTGTCGGAGTCGGGCTTTAACTACAGCACAAACTGTTTGCATTGCCCTAAGATTATTTGCAAGTGGCTCTTTCCTTTACACTATGCGGAGAACTTGATGGAAAGTGCTGTATGTCGTGTCATTCGAAGTTTACCTGCCGCTTTTAGGTTTAAAAAATGTGGCATTTCCAAGCCACTTAAGACCCAATGTTGTAAAGCAGTTTTTTTTAAAAGCAAATTTTTCTTTTTTTTTAGGCTATCATAATTTTTTATGAAGATCATGCAATCATGACCATGCCGATTACAGTATATGTCACTCAGGCTTCACTAACGTGATTGGTACCATAGGCAGGGCTGGACTGGCCATCGGGCATACCGGGCATTTGCCCGGTGGGCCGACGTGCTTTTTGGGCCGATACATCTCATACTCATACATCATTT
This sequence comes from Leuciscus leuciscus, assembly GCF_965113295.1. Classification (NCBI taxonomy): domain Eukaryota; kingdom Metazoa; phylum Chordata; class Actinopteri; order Cypriniformes; family Leuciscidae; genus Leuciscus; species Leuciscus leuciscus. The sequence goes on along the minus strand of NC_138730.1, from coordinate 34,079,375 downwards.
TTATTATTTTTCTATTTTTTATTTTTTTTAACGGCCCATAAAATTTGTACATCGGCGGCCCATTCGTTTTGTTTTGTTTTGCTTAATTGGCGGCGCTGGGTTTGTGCCGGTGTAATGCAGTGGTCAAAAAAAGTCAGTGTTATTTTATTTTTTTCTGACAGACCAGCCCATGAAACACGTAGATCAGCGGCCCATTGGTTCTTTTCTTGATTGACACTGGGCTGGCCCAATCACAACTTTAAACTAGTGAGCGCGCGTGCAGCAGTTTCAGTTGTATCTGTCAAAGTAGTCTGCGAGATGGAGAAGAAACGCAAGGATTGTGCAGAGAAATAGCGTGAAAAAATTGAACCAGGCCCTTAAAGCAGACACTGTAAAATGTGTCAAAATATATGTTTTCTGCCCTTCATCAGCTCCTGTGATGATGATGATAGTGAGGAGGATCAGGAGAGAGATGAGAAAGTGTATAGAGCCTGCGGTAAGCAGAACTACTTTCAAAACACTTAAGCTATGTCATGATCGAGTGTAGGAACCCATAACCCAGTTACAGATTATTTCCACATTGCATAGTTGACGATTACATAGACAGTATATAAAGACGATTACCGCAATTCACTAGAAATTTAATGAGAGGCGTTTGTAAACCATGTTTTCCGCCAAAATAAAAGCTTGATGCAGTTTGCGTCAAAATAAAAGATCATGTGCTTATCTCTTTCAAGTATAGAAATTGGTCCAAAACTAATTATGAAAGTTTCCTTTATTTTTTAGTGCATTTGTTTTACAAAATATGGCTATTACTGTCATTGGATTAATATTATAACTATTATTATGTAGTAGGTGTAATGTAAATAGACACTGTAACTAAAAGAGGTTTGAATTTTTCGTTTAATTTGCACACTGAATATGGGTTGGAGATTTTAATTTTGAACTCTCAAAGTGCACCAGATTGATGAATTTAACATTAAAATGCACAAAATTTTCTCACGTGGGGGCATGCCCCCGGACCTCCCTAGAAGAACCAAGGTCCACCCACCACAGTTTTACCAAAAATCCTGTGAGAAACACTGGTATTGCTATGCCATTGCAGCTTATAGCTTGTTTTAGGATTCATCACTGTGGAGTATAGTTCAACTGTATTAATTAATAAATGTCAAATTTTCACTCGTTCCTATACTCACTCATGACATGGCATTAGTGGTTTTAAGGAATAGGAGTTGGTATGCATATAATTAAGGGCGTGCAAAGATGATCATATAGTGGGCCAGTCTGGGCCAAAATGCCCGGGCCGATTTTTTGTCCCAGTCCAGCCCTGACCATAGGCTACCATAGACTGCCATCAAGGCCTCAATGAAGGGGATTATGTGAACAGAAAGGGGGTTCACAATGTAAATGTGCAGCCCAGTTACTATTGTGATTCTTAATATTCCAGATTAGTAATATTATATCAAATAAAAAAAGGCAGTTGACTAAAATCTTCCATATCACAAATGTGAACGCAAAATGGCCAGGATCTGTGCATGACTTAAGCATTTTCAGAGATTCACATTTATGCACATTATTTGCAAGTGGTAAGGAAAGTTCCACAATTAAATATCAAGCTCACTGTATTACATACACTTATGCTGATCCTAACAGAACTGCATTTTTTCATAGGTGATTATGACATGTTCCTGCCTGCAGACAGGTGTTTTATGACCCCATTCCCTGACCCAAACCAGTTATGCAGCTCTAGCAGGACAAGGGCACACAATGAAATGAACTTTGGCTAACTAAAGGGAAGATTTCAGTGTCTGATAAGTCTGAGGGTTGCACACCTGACAGGGCCTGTGACATTGTTGCATGTGCCATATTACACAACATTGCAAAAAAATATATAATAATAATAATAACTTTTCATTAAATGTTTAATAAAAGACAAATATGCTTAGTTCCTTGAGTTTTATTTCAATTGTTCTTTGTAAAGAAAAGCCAGTGTTCAAATGCCTGCAACAAGAGATATTAGACACATGCCTCATGCAACAAATAAAAAGGAAAAGTTGGCTATCCACTGCCCACCTGTATAGGCCTATGTCTCCTCTGTCTGTGCAGACTCTTCTGTAGGCCTTTCTGTAGATGTGGAATCCTGCAACTTAAATTGCAGCCATAAAGCATACAAGTATAAATTAAGTAAAGTCATTTATGCACTTGCAGGTAGGCTAGTTCCTCCATATGACCGTTATCTGAGAGGGTTTATTCACTGTCCAGTGCAATGGAAACAAATGGACATTACAAAGTCTTATACTTTCTTTCCTTTGGAAAGTTAGAAAATGTCCACTTACTGCACATATTTCAGCCATCACTTTCTTGGGAACAGATACAAGTGTTGGTGTATTATGTAAAAGTGCACAAAAGAGGAAAACACAATGTCATTACAATGAACTACACTCTGGAAAAATATTTTTACATTAACATAAGTTTATCAGTTTTCACTTTCACAAGTCAAAGCAATTCATCATTACTCAAGATTTAACAGTTGAAATGACTATACGGCCTTAATTGAATGCAGCAAAAATTATTTTACAGTGTAGGCTACTTCTTAAGATCTTTTCTTCCTTTTTTTTTTTCTCAGCCTTTTTCTTGGTTGCTTTTATAAACAGACAACCATTTATTTAACAGTGTCTTTTATAAAAGAGACTATAATATAATTAAAAATTACCATTATGTAGAATATTTTTGTACTTCACTTTTGTTTGTTCCCATGTTCTAGTGTGGTGACTCTGACATTACAATGAACAAAGTAATTATGCAATTATTAAAATGCAAAAATATAGGCTAATAAGTGATAAAAACATCTAACATGGCCACTTCTAACGGATCTAAATTGTCAGGTGTTCCCTGGCGTTTTAATTAAACATTAAAATTCCGAATAAACTTCGACTATTAGTTCTTGCTCTGCTGCGGAGAAAAACTGAGCGCGCTCTTTGGCCACGCTGAACAGCCAATAGCAGCGTTGCTGATCAATGTTTCTACTATCGATACATGTCCCCTTTTAAACCAGCGCATGAACGCGCAATTATCTCAGATAACTCAATCCAGCTATACTAATCATATCCGGCAAGTGTGTTCGAAGAACCGAGTTAGCCAGATCATGATTAGCACGATGATATCATCTTGGATGTGTCATTTGATCTCGGATGTAATAAGCAACGTACGAAGAACGAGCCCCTGGCTTAAAATGGTTACTAAACTAATATTTATCAATATTTTTCATTATGGCACCATCTAGTGGTAAAAATAATATGACACAGATTAAAGACAATAATGTTGATACATGTATGCATAAGAGAGCTCTTATTCATAATGTCATTAATATTCTATTCTTTAGTATTTCACATATGTATTGATATGATGGCTCTCTGTCATTTATGATTTGGTTTTGACATAACTTGATGAATTAACCACCAGAATGCAGACAAATATTTTAACAAGTTCCATAAAGCCTATATAGCATCAAACAGACGAAATCAAGCTAACTATTTTTGATCTTCCTTTTGAGCTTGAAGTTAACTTACAGTCTTTCATTGATGTTCAACAAAACATTTTGTCATAAATATAATACTTTGATTTTTTACTAAAATAAATGTAGATTCTGGTCGAACAAATTACAATAAGGTGGTTGTTTTACACCAAGGTGGAGACAGTTCTGTTTGTAACCTGAGGCCAGAACAAGTGACAGGTGAAGAAGAGACAGGTGAAGAAGAGACAGGTACAAGAAAAATACGCACACTTTATACATACACTGCCGTTCACAAGTTTGGAGTCGCTAAGATTTTTTATGTTTTTAAAAGAGTCTCTTCTGCTCACCAAAGCTGTGTTTATTTGATTAAAAATACAGTAAAAATTGTGAAATATTATTCCAGTGTAAATCAGCTGTTTTCTATCTGAAAACATATAGTAAAGTGTAATTTATTCCTGTGATCAAAGCTGAATTTTCAGCATCATTACTCCAGTCTTCAGTGTCACATGATCCCTCAGGAATAATTCTAATATGATGATTTGATGATCAAGAAACATTTATGATTATTATCAGTGTTGAAAACAGTTCAGATTTCTGTGGAAACCGTCATACATTTTATTTCTCAGGATTATTTGATGAATAGAATTTTTTTATTTGAACATTTACATTTATTTGAAATAGAATCTTTTGTAACATTATAAATGTCTTTACTGTCACTTTTGATCAATTTAATGTGTCCTTGATGAATAAAAGTAGGGGAGCGCGGGGCACAACCTAACGCGGGGCTAGCCTAGTTGTAACACGCTTGTTTTAAATACTTCCGCACATGCTTGGATGATGAAACTTTGTGTATTTACTAGTTGCCATATCAACACTATATAGAAAAAAAAAATCCGCCAAAATGTTTTTTTTTTTTTTGGAAGATATCCATAGACATTTATTAAACCATAGCAAAAGTAAATTTCTTACTTAAGTTAATTTTTCATCTCTATTTTTTGTGTTTATTTAAAATAAGACAAATCTGATATTATTTTAATCTCCAAGATGTTATTTAACAGTTGAGATAGTTATTTAATGCTTCGCTAACTAGCAGAAGACACTAGCAGGGTTTAAATCCCATTTGTGCAGGCGGGGGCATGTTGTAACACTGCGTTACAATGTGCCCCTAAATATGCTATTATATTCTATACTTTTATTAATTTTATTGAGAAAACGTGAGAAAAAGGTGAATAAAGACTGAGAGTCAATGTTCAGAAATTACTAATTATTTATTTGTTTTGAACTATGTTGTATAGCTGTGTTTTCATGTGTTCATAGTCAAAACTCAAAAATGAGTTTATATTTAATTATTAAAAATTGCCATTATTTTATATGAAATTTTTTTTAATTGTATTTAATTTAGAAAATATTTTAGTTTGTTTTGTATATTTTTTTTATTAGATCAGATAACATTTTAAGCTGTCATATGTTATGTTACAATGTGCCCCCACACATGTTACAATGTACCCCACCTATGGGGCATGTTGTCACATTTCACTTCCATTCTTTCGGGGTATATCAAGAAAAAAGTATATACTGTATTAATAAAACAAAAACACATAATTGTACTAGACATGTGGGAAATTAATGTGGGAAAAAATAAATACTCTGAACCATAAGTAGATTTACACAAACTGAGAAAGTCAAAAAGCGTTACTTTGTGCCCCGCTCTCCCCTATTCATTTCTTTAACTTCTTTAAAAAAAAAAAAAAATTCTTACTGACCCCAAACTTGTGAACGGTAGTGTACATGCATACATATATAACACTAGTACTCCACTTTACTTAGTGTATGAGGCTGATGATACTGGTGGAAGGGAGAGACAGAGAGATATTAGGGAAAATGAAGAGAAGGGAAGTGAGGATACCGTTCAAGAGAAAGCCTTTAATTATTTTACACGGCCCCAGCCTAAGGATTTAGACCAATAAATGTAATTTAGGGAAAAAAATAGGGTTGTCCGTGTTTCAAAATTTTATTTGGGTGCATAGGATGGCCTGGATGGGTGTAGAATTTCCCGGCCTGAAATTGTGTCCCAGTCCGGCCCTGTCCAGAGCGGTCTTGAGTTGGTATAAGAGTGGAATGGAGCAGTGGAGGTTTTCCTTCCACTCAAAGCCTTCTCTTATTCCACTCCAGGATTTCCATTCAACTGCTTACTGCTAAAAGAAATCATGCCATGAGTGACCATGTGGCAAATGAAAAAAAATTCTTCATTTTGCAATACAAGAAAACCCATTTCTGGCCATGTTTACTCACATATTGTGAAAAGTAAATTAGTATATCAGGTGGAAGTTTCCTGAAGCTGTCGAAGTCCTGAAAACCCTGATTTACATTAAACGGCAATTAAATGCAGGCACTATTATGCATACAAAATGCATAAAAATAAACATTTTCAAAACATATTTTTCTAACATTATTCTCATATCTGTTTTTACAGAGGACATTTAAGCTATATAATAATAAATAGCCTGGAACCTTAAAATTTACTGGTATACTTAATTTAAAATAAAAAAAAATAAAAAAAAATATTGTTTTGGTTATAGAGTCTTGTTTTCATTTTCTTATTATTAACTAGGTAATAACAATTTTGTCTTTAAAAATATTTAGTGACCTTTGATTTGGAGCAAGATAAACTTTTAAGAGAATTTGTTTGTTTTTAAAATTCGCCATTTGTTTCTTAAAATCCAAACAATGTAATATCGTAAAAAAACGAAATATACAAAAATGATGGGTCTCAGGATAGTATAAACACTAGATAGCAGAGGTTTATTATTTACAGCCATTGTTAACTTTGCCTAATTGTTTCTGCTTTTGGTGCAACTCTTGATATAAAACACGTGCATTGATGTTTAACTCATGACTCATGCAAATGAAAGAGGAAAGAAAATATGAATAGCTATTTCGGTTGATTTTTTAGTCGCGTGCAGAAAATGAGCAAAGTAACCACTACATTACATTATATAATAATAATAATTATTATTTGTTACATTTATATAGCGCTTATCTCAGCACTCAAATTGCTTTACATAAGGGGGGAATCTCCTCAACCACCACCATCCACCTGGATGATGCGACGGCAGCCATATTGTGCCAGATTGCCCACCACACACCAGCTTACTGGTGGAGAGAGAGTGATGAAGCCAATCAGTATATATGAGGATGATTAGGAGGCCATGATGGACAGAGGCTAATGGGCAAATTTGGCCAGGATGCCAGGGATTTAAACCCCTACTCTTTATTCGAAGGACATCCTGGGATTTTTAATGACCATGCACAGAGAGTCAGACATCGTTGTAAACCAGAGTGATCTCAGTGTTGAAAGGTCCATGGTAAACAATGGGTCCAAGTGTGGCAGCAAATGCTAGGTGGCTTTAGTTTCTAGTGGGAAAGCGGAGGCTGACAATCACACGAAAACGGACAGACATTTTTTTTTCAGCTTGAAAGAAAGAAAGGTTTATTTGAAATGAAAATATGATAAAAACTCTCATATCAGATTATATAAAACATAAAACTCTCATATTACCTAGTCCACCAGCCTATAGCTGCCAAAAACCGGGCCTGCTAGAGGTGTGTTGATCTAACAATCCCTATAGACATCTCCAAGGAGTGCAGAAAAAAACGTATAAAACAGGGCCCCTCAACTTATATCACATAACTAGTATATCATATATATTTATATTTTTCTGGAAATATAATATTTATTTATTTTACATATAACCATGTAGTAGGCCTAATGCCTATTTTTGCATAATGCAGTGAATTAAACAAATTACAAATTAAAATGAAGGCAACATTACATCATTGGGTATGTAGGAATTTGAACAGGATGAATAGTGTAAATTAATATTTTGTCATTTGGTAAGTATGTAAATATCTTATGTAGCTTTTGAAGGGCAGTACTAAATTAAAATAAAAAAGACCTTTAAACAAAATAAGAACAATGGGGGTTATGAGTAGGTTGGAAAATGTGTCCTTTTTTCCCTCTTTTATTTTAATATATATATGTTGGAGATGTTGGAGAATAGCAAGAGGTAGGCTCATGCTGTTAAGTGTACTGCACGTGTTAAGTGTATTATTTACATTGCAATACCCATAAATGGTAAGATGCACGTAAATTGTTGCGTCCAACATTGTTGACATTTACAACTGTAATTCGGTTTTTTTGCGGGGACACCGCCTTCACCTGCCATGTCTATTGGCTCGCTTTCAGGTTAAACTTTCCGCGATTGCGCAACTTAACTAATATGAGGAAAAAGTCCTCACTTGTCGATTGTCATATTTCACTATTTGACCCTCACAAGTAGCCTATAGCCAAACGTGTACACAATCACATTCACTCATGTTGGGTTTTCATGTCTTATGGATACATTCCAAAGGCATAACACTATACAAACTGTACTCTATTCCCCAAACAAACCTACCTTCACAAACTTTCTGCATTTTTTCCATTTTCAAAAACATCACTTAGTATGATTTATAAGTATGGGAACCAAAAAAAATTCCCACAAGGACAAGGAATTCAGATATTGCCATCTTTGTGGGGACATTTTGGGGACAACTGGATTCCATTAAATCCAAATTACCGGTATGCTGAAAATGTATTTTTTAGTGTACCCAATTCTACAATTGAATCGTCCTATTGGACTACTAAAATAAACAAAAAAAACCCTCTCAACATCAGTCTAAAGTACAAATGTTTACAAACTTTCGCAACCTTTCACAAAAAAGTATTTAAGAACAGCGTTTGCCATTCAAAGCTGAATTCTGGAATAATCGCAGGAGTAATTTGTCTTAAAAATAAATAAAAAAGCAAGACGATGGCAGGACTGCTGCTGGTACTGCTGCTCTGTGCTGGGAGCTCAATTGCACAAGATTTATTGACACCAAGTATGGACATTATTGCTGAGCTCCAGAAGATAAAACACATGGATGAAAGGATACAAAAATTAGAAGAAACACTGACCAAAGTATTGAGTGAGAATGAAGGTAAGGTGGATTTGTATTGAACATGTCATTGTGGAAAAACTTTACAATTTATGAACTTACAAAAAGAAATTATAACTTACACATCTTTATAAATTCATTGGTTTGCAGTATTGTGACTTTGTATCAATGTGTATTCCATACAGCTTTGAATACCTCGGCACAAGATTCACAATATAAGCTTGAAACTGTCCAAAAAGAGATTGAAGGCAAGTATAAGGCACATTTTGTTCCCATAGACATTTAATGTATTAAATTTAAAAATGCATTTGATTACACAGCCTACATCATTTTACATCAGCCCATTTGCTCATTTCCAGCCAAAAAGGTTGCTTTCTCTGCTGGACTTCTGGCATCTGGAACCGGAAACACTGGGCCCACTAATCAACTGAAAATTCTGGAATACAAAAAAGTCTTTAGTAATGTTGGAAGTGCCTATGACTCAAATACTGGTAAGGACTGTAAAGAGAATACCATTACAGGAATACTGTGTTCACATATGATGACATTTTCTGTGACTGCTTTGTTCATGTGCATTACAGGTATTTTCACAGCACCAATAAAAGGAGCCTATTACTTCAGATTTTATGCTCATTCTCATGGTGGACCCACAATGGCAGTCAGTCTCTTGAAGAACGGTGAAACCCAGTGCTCTGTGCATGCCTGGAAGCCTGTTAGCAATGGTAATGGCAGCAATGGTGTTGTTCTCACACTGGAGATCGGTGATAAGATTTCTACACAACTTTGGAAGAACACCTGGGTTTATGATGATCCAGCAAGTTACACTAGTTTCAGTGGCTTTCTGATTTTCCCCTTGTGAACACCTGAATTTCTTAGAAATCCAGTGCATGATGTGATGCAAAACACAATTATATGAAACTTAATTGTTCCTGTGTAAGTGAACTATATCCAAGTAAATTAGAGCAAATAGGCACAACGAAAGAGAGATCATTGTTTATGCTTCTTAGTTACAATACGTTAATGTCTGGACGACTTCATATTTCTTTATTAAGTCTGAAGAGTAAATGAGCTAAACTCATATGATCCATCTAAGAATGAGAGTAGTACTTTCCATATCTCTAGCATATTAAATGCTGAACATTTCATTAAATAAAACAAATGTCACAGAATTATGATTCACTTGCATTCTTCCCCCCAGGTGGTCAGACACCATCAAAGAATCAGAAAGTCAATGATAAACAGTCAATATTAGACTTTTAAAGTTCATAGTATGCAGTTTAATGGTTAAATATGAATCACACTTCACATCAAATTCATGTTATTGGTGATATGAATGAAAAAAATGTAATAAAAAAAAGGTTTTATTTTTTATAACTTAAAAGACATCTTAACTACTTAAGCTAAAAATCACTGACAGCATTGTCACATGATCAAATATTTGCCAAGGTTAACACTGAAGAAAAAAAGAAAAGAAAAACCAACACATTTAATTTAATATTTTATTGAAACTTTCCTGTAGAATTATTCTGAAACAGGGTGATATAAAAAAAGACAGGTAAATACAAACATAGATGTTTCATGGAAGCTTGTTGGTTCTCTGTAGAGGAGCCACTCAAGTTTCTCCCTTTAAAAATACAAATTTTACCTTTGTTCACAGAAAGAAAATTCCCATAGAGACACAGGGCAAACAGGGAACAGGCCAGTTTCACTCTGAGAATGCATAATGGACATATTCTGATAGTGAAAAATAAAAACCCAGAATCATTAGGAACAACTGGAGAATGTCATAGTTTCTGTTGTTTGAAAACAAATGTTTGTCTTCATCAAGGTTAAGGGACTTCAAAAGCCTGAAAAGTTGTCATGCTTACATTAAAAATAAACTGACATCAGTGAAACTGATGTAATTGTAGTGTCAGTTATTATAAGTGTGCAGGCATCTATAGACAAATCTTTTAAAGACTGGCTTCAACCTTTCAAAAGAACTGAAAGGGCTGAATTTTGAGTGGGTGTCTGAAATCCATGGTGTTTAAAACAGCCTATGAGTCATCGCCATTAACGCTGTCACCATCTTCCCCTTCCACATGCTCACCCTCTTCCTCCTCTTCTTCCTCTTCTTCATTCTCTCCTTCCTGGCTTTTAACCTGAGAGGAAAATAAATAACTTTAGTATGAAACTATACATTTACATTTACATTTACATTTATTCATTTAGCTGACGCTTTTATACAAAGCGACTTACAATTGCTATATATGTCAGAGGTCGCACGCCTCTGGAGCAACTAGGGGTTAAGTGTCTTGCTCAGGGACACATTGGTGTCTCACAGTGGATTCGAACCCGGGTCTCTCACACCAAAGGCATGTGTCTTATCCACTGCGCCACTACCACTACCAACTATAGTTGGAAACAAATCTTAGAGACCCAAACAATATTAAGAATATTAGACATCTTTACTCAAATCATGTCCTCACTAATTCAGCACCAATTAAACTTAATCTTAACTTCCATAATCATAAATGCAAATAGATACATTTTCACAAACGTCCTCCTCTTCCTCCAACAGATCTCTTTCCTCCTCAGAATCGTTTATCTCTTGCTCTTCCCTCTCTCTGTCTTTCTTGCTGGAATGCTGCAGGGAGGAAGCCTCACCCACTTCTGCCTTCACACTCTTCCCCTCTGATGTAAAAAACAAACAAAACATGCGCATACAATAAATATAAACACACACATACATACATACATACATACATACACACATACATGTTAGAATTTTGACCCCCCAAAAATGTTTTAAGCCAGTTATTTATAACTTTTGCTGTAGTGAGTCTATAGGAAATATCAGTTTACATTTCCAAACATTCATTTTGCCATTAATTGTAATCCAATGAGATTTTTGTACAAGTAGTCTGACAACAGCCAATATGCTCCACACGGAGATCTGGGGCCCGTTCTTCGTACGTCGCTAACTCAGTTAGCTGGATTTGATTGTTGGCGATTTGGCATGATCTTGGATTGTTTGGTTCTTCGAAGCTCATCCTGAGGGTTGTTCCATAAAACAAGATTAGAATACAAGCCAGGCTTATTTTGGTTAGTCAGACTTATTGTCGGTGGATTCTGTTTCATAAAGCAAACTTAAAATAGTTCCAACTCAGTTACCCTGGCAACTTATGCTGGGAAACTAGCCTGGTCCAGGGCAGGCTAACTGTCAGGCTAAGCCTCAGCTGTTACACAGATCCTCTAACACTGACCGACAAGAACACAATGATATTACCACTGACACTCTCTCATACCATTATTGGACTTTATTAACCACTATTAGTCCAAAAATAAATACACAGTATACAGAAAATAAACTTAAATAAGGCTACAATGATAAATTAGACAATATATATATATATATATATATATATAGATAGATAGATAGATAGATAGATAGATAGATAGATAGATAGATAGATAGATAGATAGATAGATAGATAGATAGATAGATAGATAGATAGATAGATAGATAGATAGATAGATAGATAGATAGATAGATAGATAGATAGATAGATAGATAGATAGATAGATAGATAGATAGATAAATACAATATATATACTACAGGTTTTCTTTTTTTACTGGCTGAATGTTTTGTGCCCAAGATTTAATTAGATTGTTTTAAAGATTTTTGAATACATTTCTCTCTGGTTTTGTTTGGCAGCTGTAGTACTTGTTTATGATTAGAAGAACATTAGAACACAATCTAAAAAAAAGCTTTTTAAAGCAGAAGTTAAAATCACAAAATTAAAAATAAATAATTACAAAAGCACAGTATAAATTTTAACTGGTAAGATGAATCTGAGCTTAGTAATTGACAGTATATTAGCCTACATTTGATTTACCCCATTACAATAGTCCCTTTACAGTTATTGCTATCATAAAAATACACTTGTAGGTTTAAAATTCTAAATAAGGCACATCTAATGTCCAAATAACAAATATTTTAGCATATATATATATATATATATATATATATATTATGTACTTTATTGTGGCTTTCAATTCAAACACATTTAACACAATTATACAAATGGACAGTTCCTTTTTTTCTTTTGTGATAATACCCACCAACACATAGCCTAAAAAACACATGATTAGAACAATAACCAAAAAGTAGTTAGACACTTTTACATATGATTTAAGGGGGAAAAGACAAAAAACAATAAATAGATATTAATAAAAATGTAACATTCACATATTTATATCAAACTCTTATAATGACACATAATTCCTAATAGTTGTTCAAGTAATATTATTTGAATATCAAATATTCAATATTAAATAAGTCAATAAATAAAATAACAAATAACTAGAAATAAAAGGGAGGGAGGGTTATATAAAAATGTAGTTAATGTATAGGCTAATATATATTCCTTTATTTTATGGAATATTCTTTGATTTTAGAGTTGCACATATCTTTTCAAAATGTATACATTTGCTCTTAATTTCATGTTATCCTCTCCATAGTGTAGGCCTACTTTAGAAACTAAATCTACTCATTTAAAACTGGGGATTCTTGCTTTCTCCAAAAAGTATTGCATTAAAAGCTGTAATTCTCAGCATTCTAAATAAGTATACATCATCTTTATTAAGTAGCATAGGTCCTATACCCAAAACTATATTTTGTATCTTTATGCCTATATTTAGTTTCTTAAAATAAACTTCCCTGAATTAGGCTAATTCTGTTCACTGAAGTAGCCTACTTCTGTTCGCTCGAAGTTCACTGCAACTTATCCAACATCCTAAAGATAAATTATTATAATCAGAAGATATTTCCAAGCAAAATGTATATTTTAGTCAGAATTATTGCGCTCCTATTTGGCGCGCATGCGCGCAGCAGCGCTCGTTCAATATGAAGATTAGCAGCAAAATGGATACATTTGCATGACTTTCTAACATTTACAGATGGAGAATATAACTGTAAAATGTAAGTTTTGCACTGAGGGGGAAAAAACAGCATAAAATATACGCTGTTTGATGGTGGATCGATTTGATCCACGATCGACCTCTAGGGCAGCTTCAAAAACGCGTGCACACGCAATTATCTAGACTTGATAAACCTGGATCAAATTAGTGAGATTGCGTGAACTTCAATTACCTTTTATGGAACCACTTTAGCCCCAACTTATTTGTTAGGCTCATTCAAGTCCGGTTTTGGAGTTTAATCCCCGCTTTTCTAAGCGTCTTTTATGGAACAACCCCCTGGACTTGCTGTCATAGCAACAGGTGCGCAATCTTAAACCTGCTCGGGAGCAGGCTTATTTCATGTAAACAGGATTAGACTGCGGCTTTATAAGCGGAGCTGATACGGGAAGTCCAGCGCAGCGCGATAGTGCACTTTCTGAAATATATATTTTTTCTCGTGACTCGTGAGTTTGTCGTTTACATTATTCATTTGTTGGAGACGCACATTTATTTTCGACTTGTCGGAGTCGGGCTTTAACTACAGCACAAACTGTTTGCATTGCCCTAAGATTATTTGCAAGTGGCTCTTTCCTTTACACTATGCGGAGAACTTGATGGAAAGTGCTGTATGTCGTGTCATTCGAAGTTTACCTGCCGCTTTTAGGTTTAAAAAATGTGGCATTTCCAAGCCACTTAAGACCCAATGTTGTAAAGCAGTTTTTTTTTAAAGCAAATTTTTCTTTTTTTTTAGGCTATCATAATTTTTTATGAAGATCATGCAATCATGACCATGCCGATTACAGTATATGTCACTCAGGCTTCACTAACGTGATTGGTACCATAGGCTACCATAGACTGCCATCAAGGCCTCAATGAAGGGGATTATGTGAACAGAAAGGGGGTTCACAATGTAAATGTGCAGCCCAGTTACTATTGTGATTCTTAATATTCCAGATTAGTAATATTATATCAAATAAAAAAAAGGCAGTTGACTAAAATCTTCCATATCACAAATGTGAACGCAAAATGGCCAGGATCTGTGCATGACTTAAGCATTTTCAGAGATTCACATTTATGCACATTATTTGCAAGTGGTAAGGAAAGTTCCACAATTAAATATCAAGCTCACTGTATTACATACACTTATGCTGATCCTAACAGAACTGCATTTTTTCATAGGTGATTATGACATGTTCCTGCCTGCAGACAGGTGTTTTATGACCCCATTCCCTGACCCAAACCAGTTATGCAGCTCTAGCAGGACAAGGGCACACAATGAAATGAACTTTGGCTAACTAAAGGGAAGATTTCAGTGTCTGATAAGTCTGAGGGTTGCACACCTGACAGGGCCTGTGACATTGTTGCATGTGCCATATTACACAACATTGCAAAAAATATATATAATAATAATAATAACTTTTCATTAAATGTTTAATAAAAGACAAATATGCTTAGTTCCTTGAGTTTTATTTCAATTGTTCTTTGTAAAGAAAAGCCAGTGTTCAAATGCCTGCAACAAGAGATATTAGACACATGCCTCATGCAACAAATAAAAAGGAAAAGTTGGCTATCCACTGCCCACCTGTATAGGCCTATGTCTCCTCTGTCTGTGCAGACTCTTCTGTAGGCCTTTCTGTAGATGTGGAATCCTGCAACTTAAATTGCAGCCATAAAGCATACAAGTATAAATTAAGTAAAGTCATTTATGCACTTGCAGGTAGGCTAGTTCCTCCATATGACCGTTATCTGAGAGGGTTTATTCACTGTCCAGTGCAATGGAAACAAATGGACATTACAAAGTCTTATACTTTCTTTCCTTTGGAAAGTTAGAAAATGTCCACTTACTGCACATATTTCAGCCATCACTTTCTTGGGAACAGATACAAGTGTTGGTGTATTATGTAAAAGTGCACAAAAGAGGAAAACACAATGTCATTACAATAAACTACACTCTGGAAAAATATTTTTACATTAACATAAGTTGATCAGTTTTCACTTTCACAAGTCAAAGCAATTCATCATTACTCAAGATTTAACAGTTGAAATGACTATACGGCCTTAATTGAATGCAGCAAAAATTATTTTACAGTGTAGGCTACTTCTTAAGATCTTTTCTTCCTTTTTTTTTTTCTCAGCCTTTTTCTTGGTTGCTTTTATAAACAGACAACCATTTATTTAACAGTGTCTTTTATAAAAGAGACTATAATATAATTAAAAATTACCATTATGTAGAATATTTTTGTACTTCACTTTTGTTTGTTCCCATGTTCTAGTGTGGTGACTCTGACATTACAATGAACAAAGTAATTATGCAATTATTAAAATGCAAAAATATAGGCTAATAAGTGATAAAAACATCTAACATGGCCACTTCTAACGGATCTAAATTGTCAGGTGTTCCCTGGCGTTTTAATTAAACATTAAAATTCCGAATAAACTTCGACTATTAGTTCTTGCTCTGCTGCGGAGAAAAACTGAGCGCGCTCTTTGGCCACGCTGAACAGCCAATAGCAGCGTTGCTGATCAATGTTTCTACTATCGATACATATCCCCTTTTAAACCAGCGCATGAACGCGCAATTATCTCAGATAACTCAATCCAGCTATACTAATCATATCCGGCAAGTGTGTTCGAAGAACCGAGTTAGCCAGATCATGATTAGCACGATGATATCATCTTGGATGTGTCATTTGATCTCGGATGTAATAAGCAACGTACGAAGAACGAGCCCCTGGCTTAAAACGGTTACTAAACTAATATTTATCAATATTTTTCATTATGGCACCATCTAGTGGTAAAAATAATATGACACAGATTAAAGACAAGAATGTTGATACATGTATGCATAAGAGAGCTCTTATTCATAATGTCATTAATATTCTATTCTTTAGTATTTCACATATGTATTGATATGATGGCTCTCTGTCATTTATGACTTGGTTTTGACATAACTTGATGAATTAACCACCAGAATGCAGACAAATATTTTAACAAGTTCCATAAAGCCTATATAGCATCAAACAGACGAAATCAAGCTAACTATTTTTGATCTTCCTTTTGAGCTTGAAGTTAACTTACAGTCTTTCATTGATGTTCAACAAAACATTTTGTCATAAATATAATACTTTGATTTTTTACTAAAATAAATGTAGATTCTGGTCGAACAAATTACAATAAGGTGGTTGTTTTACACCAAGGTGGAGACAGTTCTGTTTGTAACCTGAGGCCAGAACAAGTGACAGGTGAAGAAGAGACAGGTGAAGAAGAGACAGGTACAAGAAAAATACGCACACTTTATACATACACTGCCGTTCACAAGTTTGGAGTCGCTAAGATTTTTTATGTTTTTAAAAGAGTCTCTTCTGCTCACCAAAGCTGTGTTTATTTGATTAAAAATACAGTAAAAATTGTGAAATATTATTCCAGTGTAAATCAGCTGTTTTCTATCTGAAAACATATAGTAAAGTGTAATTTATTCCTGTGATCAAAGCTGAATTTTCAGCATCATTACTCCAGTCTTCAGTGTCACATGATCCCTCAGAAATAATTCTAATATGATGATTTGATGATCAAGAAACATTTATGATTATTATCAGTGTTGAAAACAGTTCAGATTTCTGTGGAAACCGTCATACATTTTATTTCTCAGGATTATTTGATGAATAGAATTTTTTTATTTGAACATTTACATTTACATTTATTTGAAATAGAATATTTTGTAACATTATAAATGTCTTTACTGTCACTTTTGATCAATTTAATGTGTCCTTGATGAATAAAAGTAGGGGAGCGCGGGGCACAACCTAACGCGGGGCTAGCCTAGTTGTAACACGCTTGTTTTAAATACTTCCGCACATGCTTGGATGATGAAACTTTGTGTATTTACTAGTTGCCATATCAACACTATATAGAAAAAAAAAAAATCCGCCAAAATGTTTTTTTTTTTTTTTTGGAAGATATCCATAGACATTTATTAAACCATAGCAAAAGTACATTTCTTACTTAAGTTAATTTTTCATCTCTATTTTTTGTGTTTATTTAAAATAAGACAAATCTGATATTATTTTAATCTCCAAGATGTTATTTAACAGTTGAGATAGTTATTTAATGCTTCGCTAACTAGCAGAAGACACTAGCAGGGTTTAAATCCCATTTGTGCAGGCGGGGGCATGTTGTAACACTGCGTTACAATGTGCCCCTAAATATGCTATTATATTCTATACTTTTATTAATTTTATTGAGAAAACGTGAGAAAAAGGTGAATAAAGACTGAGAGTCAATGTTCAGAAATTACTAATTATTTATTTGTTTTGAACTATGTTGTATAGCTGTGTTTTCATGTGTTCATAGTCAAAACTCAAAAATGAGTTTATATTTAATTATTAAAAATTGCCATTATTTTATATGATTTTTTTTTTTTATTGTATTTAATTTAGAAAATATTTTAGTTTGTTTTGTATATTTTTTTTATTAGATCAGATAACATTTTAAGCTGTCATATGTTATGTTACAATGTGCCCCCACACATGTTACAATGTACCCCACCTATGGGGCATGTTGTCACATTTCACTTCCATTCTTTCGGGGTATATCAAGAAAAAAGTATATACTGTATTAATAAAACAAAAACACATAATTGTACTAGACATGTGGGAAATTAATGTGGGAAAAAATAAATACTCTGAACCATAAGTAGATTTACACTATCTGAGAAAGTCAAAAAGCGTTACTTTGTGCCCCGCTCTCCCCTATTCATTTCTTTAACTTCTTTAAAAAAAAAAAAAAATTCTTACTGACCCCAAACTTGTGAACGGTAGTGTACATGCATACATATATAACACTAGTACTCCACTTTACTTAGTGTATGAGGCTGATGATACTGGTGGAAGGGAGAGACAGAGAGATATTAGGGAAAATGAAGAGAAGGGAAGTGAGGATACCGTTCAAGAGAAAGCCTTTAATTATTTTACACGGCCCCAGCCTAAGGATTTAGACCAATAAATGTAATTTAGGGAAAAAAATAGGGTTGTCCGTGTTTCAAAATTTTATTTGGGTGCATAGGATGGCCTGGATGGGTGTAGAATTTCCCGGCCTGAAATTGTGTCCCAGTCCGGCCCTGTCCAGAGCGGTCTTGAGTTGGTATAAGAGTGGAATGGAGCAGTGGAGGTTTTCCTTCCACTCAAAGCCTTCTCTTATTCCACTCCAGGATTTCCATTCAACTGCTTACTGCTAAAAGAAATCATGCCATGAGTGACCATGTGGCAAATGAAAAAAAATTCTTCATTTTGCAATACAAGAAAACCCATTTCTGGCCATGTTTACTCACATATTGTGAAAAGTAAATTAGTATATCAGGTGGAAGTTTCCTGAAGCTGTCGAAGTCCTGAAAACCCTGATTTACATTAAACGGCAATTAAATGCAGGCACTATTATGCATACAAAATGCATAAAAATAAACATTTTCAAAACATATTTTTCTAACATTATTCTCATATCTGTTTTTACAGAGGACATTTAAGCTATATAATAATAAATAGCCTGGAACCTTAAAATTTACTGGTATACTTAATTTAAAATAAAAAAAAATAAAAAAAAATATTGTTTTGGTTATAGAGTCTTGTTTTCATTTTCTTATTATTAACTAGGTAATAACAATTTTGTCTTTAAAAATATTTAGTGACCTTTGATTTGGAGCAAGATAAACTTTTAAGAGAATTTGTTTGTTTTTAAAATTCGCCATTTGTTTCTTAAAATCCAAACAATGTAATATCGTAAAAAAACGAAATATACAAAAATGATGGGTCTCAGGATAGTATAAACACTAGATAGCAGAGGTTTATTATTTACAGCCATTGTTAACTTTGCCTAATTGTTTCTGCTTTTGGTGCAACTCTTGATATAAAACACGTGCATTGATGTTTAACTCATGACTCATGCAAATGAAAGAGGAAAGAAAATATGAATAGCTATTTCGGTTGATTTTTTAGTCGCGTGCAGAAAATGAGCAAAGTAACCACTACATTACATTATATAATAATAATAATTATTATTTGTTACATTTATATAGCGCTTATCTCAGCACTCAAATTGCTTTACATAAGGGGGGAATCTCCTCAACCACCACCATCCACCTGGATGATGCGACGGCAGCCATATTGTGCCAGATTGCCCACCACACACCAGCTTACTGGTGGAGAGAGAGTGATGAAGCCAATCAGTATATATGAGGATGATTAGGAGGCCATGATGGACAGAGGCTAATGGGCAAATTTGGCCAGGATGCCAGGGATTTAAACCCCTACTCTTTATTCGAAGGACATCCTGGGATTTTTAATGACCATGCACAGAGAGTCAGACATCGTTGTAAACCAGAGTGATCTCAGTGTTGAAAGGTCCATGGTAAACAATGGGTCCAAGTGTGGCAGCAAATGCTAGGTGGCTTTAGTTTCTAGTGGGAAAGCGGAGGCTGACAATCACACGAAAACGGACAGACATTTTTTTTTCAGCTTGAAAGAAAGAAAGGTTTATTTGAAATGAAAATATGATAAAAACTCTCATATCAGATTATATAAAACATAAAACTCTCATATTACCTAGTCCACCAGCCTATAGCTGCCAAAAACCGGGCCTGCTAGAGGTGTGTTGATCTAACAATCCCTATAGACATCTCCAAGGAGTGCAGAAAAAAACGTATAAAACAGGGCCCCTCAACTTATATCACATAACTAGTATATCATATATATTTATATTTTTCTGGAAATATAATATTTATTTATTTTACATATAACCATGTAGTAGGCCTAATGCCTATTTTTGCATAATGCAGTGAATTAAACAAATTACAAATTAAAATGAAGGCAACATTACATCATTGGGTATGTAGGAATTTGAACAGGATGAATAGTGTAAATTAATATTTTGTCATTTGGTAAGTATGTAAATATCTTATGTAGCTTTTGAAGGGCAGTACTAAATTAAAATAAAAAAGACCTTTAAACAAAATAAGAACAATGGGGGTTATGAGTAGGTTGGAAAATGTGTCCTTTTTTCCCTCTTTTATTTTAATATATATATGTTGGAGATGTTGGAGAATAGCAAGAGGTAGGCTCATGCTGTTAAGTGTACTGCACGTGTTAAGTGTATTATTTACATTGCAATACCCATAAATGGTAAGATGCACGTAAATTGTTGCGTCCAACATTGTTGACATTTACAACTGTAATTCGGTTTTTTTGCGGGGACACCGCCTTCACCTGCCATGTCTATTGGCTCGCTTTCAGGTTAAACTTTCCGCGATTGCGCAACTTAACTAATATGAGGAAAAAGTCCTCACTTGTCGATTGTCATATTTCACTATTTGACCCTCACAAGTAGCCTATAGCCAAACGTGTACACAATCACATTCACTCATGTTGGGTTTTCATGTCTTATGGATACATTCCAAAGGCATAACACTATACAAACTGTACTCTATTCCCCAAACAAACCTACCTTCACAAACTTTCTGCATTTTTTCCATTTTCAAAAACATCACTTAGTATGATTTATAAGTATGGGAACCAAAAAAAATTCCCACAAGGACAAGGAATTCAGATATTGCCATCTTTGTGGGGACATTTTGGGGACAACTGGATTCCATTAAATCCAAATTACCGGTATGCTGAAAATGTATTTTTTAGTGTACCCAATTCTACAATTGAATCGTCCTATTGGACTACTAAAATAAACAAAAAAAACCCTCTCAACATCAGTCTAAAGTACAAATGTTTACAAACTTTCGCAACCTTTCACAAAAAAGTATTTAAGAACAGCGTTTGCCATTCAAAGCTGAATTCTGGAATAATCGCAGGAGTAATTTGTCTTAAAAATAAATAAAAAAGCAAGACGATGGCAGGACTGCTGCTGGTACTGCTGCTCTGTGCTGGGAGCTCAATTGCACAAGATTTATTGACACCAAGTATGGACATTATTGCTGAGCTCCAGAAGATAAAACACATGGATGAAAGGATACAAAAATTAGAAGAAACACTGACCAAAGTATTGAGTGAGAATGAAGGTAAGGTGGATTTGTATTGAACATGTCATTGTGGAAAAACTTTACAATTTATGAACTTACAAAAAGAAATTATAACTTACACATCTTTATAAATTCATTGGTTTGCAGTATTGTGACTTTGTATCAATGTGTATTCCATACAGCTTTGAATACCTCGGCACAAGATTCACAATATAAGCTTGAAACTGTCCAAAAAGAGATTGAAGGCAAGTATAAGGCACATTTTGTTCCCATAGACATTTAATGTATTAAATTTAAAAATGCATTTGATTACACAGCCTACATCATTTTACATCAGCCCATTTGCTCATTTCCAGCCAAAAAGGTTGCTTTCTCTGCTGGACTTCTGGCATCTGGAACCGGAAACACTGGGCCCACTAATCAACTGAAAATTCTGGAATACAAAAAAGTCTTTAGTAATGTTGGAAGTGCCTATGACTCAAATACTGGTAAGGACTGTAAAGAGAATACCATTACAGGAATACTGTGTTCACATATGATGACATTTTCTGTGACTGCTTTGTTCATGTGCATTACAGGTATTTTCACAGCACCAATAAAAGGAGCCTATTACTTCAGATTTTATGCTCATTCTCATGGTGGACCCACAATGGCAGTCAGTCTCTTGAAGAACGGTGAAACCCAGTGCTCTGTGCATGCCTGGAAGCCTGTTAGCAATGGTAATGGCAGCAATGGTGTTGTTCTCACACTGGAGATCGGTGATAAGATTTCTACACAACTTTGGAAGAACACCTGGGTTTATGATGATCCAGCAAGTTACACTAGTTTCAGTGGCTTTCTGATTTTCCCCTTGTGAACACCTGAATTTCTTAGAAATCCAGTGCATGATGTGATGCAAAACACAATTATATGAAACTTAATTGTTCCTGTGTAAGTGAACTATATCCAAGTAAATTAGAGCAAATAGGCACAACGAAAGAGAGATCATTGTTTATGCTTCTTAGTTACAATACGTTAATGTCTGGACGACTTCATATTTCTTTATTAAGTCTGAAGAGTAAATGAGCTAAACTCATATGATCCATCTAAGAATGAGAGTAGTACTTTCCATATCTCTAGCATATTAAATGCTGAACATTTCATTAAATAAAACAAATGTCACAGAATTATGATTCACTTGCATTCTTCCCCCCAGGTGGTCAGACACCATCAAAGAATCAGAAAGTCAATGATAAACAGTCAATATTAGACTTTTAAAGTTCATAGTATGCAGTTTAATGGTTAAATATGAATCACACTTCACATCAAATTCATGTTATTGGTGATATGAATGAAAAAAATGTAATAAAAAAAAGGTTTTATTTTTTATAACTTAAAAGACATCTTAACTACTTAAGCTAAAAATCACTGACAGCATTGTCACATGATCAAATATTTGCCAAGGTTAACACTGAAGAAAAAAAGAAAAGAAAAACCAACACATTTAATTTAATATTTTATTGAAACTTTCCTGTAGAATTATTCTGAAACAGGGTGATATAAAAAAAGACAGGTAAATACAAACATAGATGTTTCATGGAAGCTTGTTGGTTCTCTGTAGAGGAGCCACTCAAGTTTCTCCCTTTAAAAATACAAATTTTACCTTTGTTCACAGAAAGAAAATTCCCATAGAGACACAGGGCAAACAGGGAACAGGCCAGTTTCACTCTGAGAATGCATAATGGACATATTCTGATAGTGAAAAATAAAAACCCAGAATCATTAGGAACAACTGGAGAATGTCATAGTTTCTGTTGTTTGAAAACAAATGTTTGTCTTCATCAAGGTTAAGGGACTTCAAAAGCCTGAAAAGTTGTCATGCTTACATTAAAAATAAACTGACATCAGTGAAACTGATGTAATTGTAGTGTCAGTTATTATAAGTGTGCAGGCATCTATAGACAAATCTTTTAAAGACTGGCTTCAACCTTTCAAAAGAACTGAAAGGGCTGAATTTTGAGTGGGTGTCTGAAATCCATGGTGTTTAAAACAGCCTATGAGTCATCGCCATTAACGCTGTCACCATCTTCCCCTTCCACATGCTCACCCTCTTCCTCCTCTTCTTCCTCTTCTTCATTCTCTCCTTCCTGGCTTTTAACCTGAGAGGAAAATAAATAACTTTAGTATGAAACTATACATTTACATTTACATTTACATTTATTCATTTAGCTGACGCTTTTATACAAAGCGACTTACAATTGCTATATATGTCAGAGGTCGCACGCCTCTGGAGCAACTAGGGGTTAAGTGTCTTGCTCAGGGACACATTGGTGTCTCACAGTGGATTCGAACCCGGGTCTCTCACACCAAAGGCATGTGTCTTATCCACTGCGCCACTACCACTACCAACTATAGTTGGAAACAAATCTTAGAGACCCAAACAATATTAAGAATATTAGACATCTTTACTCAAATCATGTCCTCACTAATTCAGCACCAATTAAACTTAATCTTAACTTCCATAATCATAAATGCAAATAGATACATTTTCACAAACGTCCTCCTCTTCCTCCAACAGATCTCTTTCCTCCTCAGAATCGTTTATCTCTTGCTCTTCCCTCTCTCTGTCTTTCTTGCTGGAATGCTGCAGGGAGGAAGCCTCACCCACTTCTGCCTTCACACTCTTCCCCTCTGATGTAAAAAACAAACAAAACATGCGCATACAATAAATATAAACACACACATACATACATACATACATACATACACACATACATGTTAGAATTTTGACCCCCCAAAAATGTTTTAAGCCAGTTATTTATAACTTTTGCTGTAGTGAGTCTATAGGAAATATCAGTTTACATTTCCAAACATTCATTTTGCCATTAATTGTAATCCAATGAGATTTTTGTACAAGTAGTCTGACAACAGCCAATATGCTCCACACGGAGATCTGGGGCCCGTTCTTCGTACGTCGCTAACTCAGTTAGCTGGATTTGATTGTTGGCGATTTGGCATGATCTTGGATTGTTTGGTTCTTCGAAGCTCATCCTGAGGGTTGTTCCATAAAACAAGATTAGAATACAAGCCAGGCTTATTTTGGTTAGTCAGACTTATTGTCGGTGGATTCTGTTTCATAAAGCAAACTTAAAATAGTTCCAACTCAGTTACCCTGGCAACTTATGCTGGGAAACTAGCCTGGTCCAGGGCAGGCTAACTGTCAGGCTAAGCCTCAGCTGTTACACAGATCCTCTAACACTGACCGACAAGAACACAATGATATTACCACTGACACTCTCTCATACCATTATTGGACTTTATTAACCACTAACCACTATTAGTCCAAAAATAAATACACAGTATACAGAAAATAAACTTAAATAAGGCTACAATGATAAATTAGACAATATATATATATATATATATATATAGATAGATAGATAGATAGATAGATAGATAGATAGATAGATAGATAGATAGATAGATAGATAGATAGATAGATAGATAGATAGATAGATAGATAGATAGATAGATAGATAGATAGATAGATAGATAGATAGATAGATAGATAGATAGATAAATACAATATATATACTACAGGTTTTCTTTTTTTACTGGCTGAATGTTTTGTGCCCAAGATTTAATTAGATTGTTTTAAAGATTTTTGAATACATTTCTCTCTGGTTTTGTTTGGCAGCTGTAGTACTTGTTTATGATTAGAAGAACATTAGAACACAATCTAAAAAAAAGCTTTTTAAAGCAGAAGTTAAAATCACAAAATTAAAAATAAATAATTACAAAAGCACAGTATAAATTTTAACTGGTAAGATGAATCTGAGCTTAGTAATTGACAGTATATTAGCCTACATTTGATTTACCCCATTACAATAGTCCCTTTACAGTTATTGCTATCATAAAAATACACTTGTAGGTTTAAAATTCTAAATAAGGCACATCTAATGTCCAAATAACAAATATTTTAGCATATATATATATATATATATATATATATATATATATATTATGTACTTTATTGTGGCTTTCAATTCAAACACATTTAACACAATTATACAAATGGACAGTTCCTTTTTTTCTTTTGTGATAATACCCACCAACACATAGCCTAAAAAACACATGATTAGAACAATAACCAAAAAGTAGTTAGACACTTTTACATATGATTTAAGGGGGAAAAGACAAAAAACAATAAATAGATATTAATAAAAATGTAACATTCACATATTTATATCAAACTCTTATAATGACACATAATTCCTAATAGTTGTTCAAGTAATATTATTTGAATATCAAATATTCAATATTAAATAAGTCAATAAATAAAATAACAAATAACTAGAAATAAAAGGGAGGGAGGGTTATATAAAAATGTAGTTAATGTATAGGCTAATATATATTCCTTTATTTTATGGAATATTCTTTGATTTTAGAGTTGCACATATCTTTTCAAAATGTATACATTTGCTCTTAATTTCATGTTATCCTCTCCATAGTGTAGGCCTACTTTAGAAACTAAATCTACTCATTTAAAACTGGGGATTCTTGCTTTCTCCAAAAAGTATTGCATTAAAAGCTGTAATTCTCAGCATTCTAAATAAGTATACATCATCTTTATTAAGTAGCATAGGTCCTATACCCAAAACTATATTTTGTATCTTTATGCCTATATTTAGTTTCTTAAAATAAACTTCCCTGAATTAGGCTAATTCTGTTCACTGAAGTAGCCTACTTCTGTTCGCTCGAAGTTCACTGCAACTTATCCAACATCCTAAAGATAAATTATTATAATCAGAAGATATTTCCAAGCAAAATGTATATTTTAGTCAGAATTATTGCGCTCCTATTTGGCGCGCATGCGCGCAGCAGCGCTCGTTCAATATGAAGATTAGCAGCAAAATGGATACATTTGCATGACTTTCTAACATTTACAGATGGAGAATATAACTGTAAAATGTAAGTTTTGCACTGAGGGGGAAAAAACAGCATAAAATATACGCTGTTTGATGGTGGATCGATTTGATCCACGATCGACCTCTAGGGCAGCTTCAAAAACGCGTGCACACGCAATTATCTAGACTTGATAAACCTGGATCAAATTAGTGAGATTGCGTGAACTTCAATTACCTTTTATGGAACCACTTTAGCCCCAACTTATTTGTTAGGCTCATTCAAGTCCGGTTTTGGAGTTTAATCCCCGCTTTTCTAAGCGTCTTTTATGGAACAACCCCCTGGACTTGCTGTCATAGCAACAGGTGCGCAATCTTAAACCTGCTCGGGAGCAGGCTTATTTCATGTAAACAGGATTAGACTGCGGCTTTATAAGCGGAGCTGATACGGGAAGTCCAGCGCAGCGCGATAGTGCACTTTCTGAAATATATATTTTTTCTCGTGACTCGTGAGTTTGTCGTTTACATTATTCATTTGTTGGAGACGCACATTTATTTTCGACTTGTCGGAGTCGGGCTTTAACTACAGCACAAACTGTTTGCATTGCCCTAAGATTATTTGCAAGTGGCTCTTTCCTTTACACTATGCGGAGAACTTGATGGAAAGTGCTGTATGTCGTGTCATTCGAAGTTTACCTGCCGCTTTTAGGTTTAAAAAATGTGGCATTTCCAAGCCACTTAAGACCCAATGTTGTAAAGCAGTTTTTTTTAAAAGCAAATTTTTCTTTTTTTTTAGGCTATCATAATTTTTTATGAAGATCATGCAATCATGACCATGCCGATTACAGTATATGTCACTCAGGCTTCACTAACGTGATTGGTACCATAGGCAGGGCTGGACTGGCCATCGGGCATACCGGGCATTTGCCCGGTGGGCCGACGTGCTTTTTGGGCCGATACATCTCATACTCATACATCATTTTTATTATTTTTCTATTTTTTATTTTTTTTAACGGCCCATAAAATTTGTACATCGGCGGCCCATTCGTTTTGTTTTGTTTTGCTTAATTGGCGGCGCTGGGTTTGTGCCGGTGTAATGCAGTGGTCAAAAAAAGTCAGTGTTATTTTATTTTTTTCTGACAGACCAGCCCATGAAACACGTAGATCAGCGGCCCATTGGTTCTTTTCTTGATTGACACTGGGCTGGCCCAATCACAACTTTAAACTAGTGAGCGCGCGTGCAGCAGTTTCAGTTGTATCTGTCAAAGTAGTCTGCGAGATGGAGAAGAAACGCAAGGATTGTGCAGAGAAATAGCGTGAAAAAATTGAACCAGGCCCTTAAAGCAGACACTGTAAAATGTGTCAAAATATATGTTTTCTGCCCTTCATCAGCTCCTGTGATGATGATGATAGTGAGGAGGATCAGGAGAGAGATGAGAAAGTGTATAGAGCCTGCGGTAAGCAGAACTACTTTCAAAACACTTAAGCTATGTCATGATCGAGTGTAGGAACCCATAACCCAGTTACAGATTATTTCCACATTGCATAGTTGACGATTACATAGACAGTATATAAAGACGATTACCGCAATTCACTAGAAATTTAATGAGAGGCGTTTGTAAACCATGTTTTCCGCCAAAATAAAAGCTTGATGCAGTTTGCGTCAAAATAAAAGATCA
Source organism: Leuciscus leuciscus (assembly GCF_965113295.1). Taxonomy (NCBI): domain Eukaryota; kingdom Metazoa; phylum Chordata; class Actinopteri; order Cypriniformes; family Leuciscidae; genus Leuciscus; species Leuciscus leuciscus. The sequence goes on along the minus strand of NC_138730.1, from coordinate 34,051,381 downwards.
TGTGCTTATCTCTTTCAAGTATAGAAATTGGTCCAAAACTAATTATGAAAGTTTCCTTTATTTTTTAGTGCATTTGTTTTACAAAATATGGCTATTACTGTCATTGGATTAATATTATAACTATTATTATGTAGTAGGTGTAATGTAAATAGACACTGTAACTAAAAGAGGTTTGAATTTTTCGTTTAATTTGCACACTGAATATGGGTTGGAGATTTTAATTTTGAACTCTCAAAGTGCACCAGATTGATGAATTTAACATTAAAATGCACAAAATTTTCTCACGTGGGGGCATGCCCCCGGACCTCCCTAGAAGAACCAAGGTCCACCCACCACAGTTTTACCAAAAATCCTGTGAGAAACACTGGTATTGCTATGCCATTGCAGCTTATAGCTTGTTTTAGGATTCATCACTGTGGAGTATAGTTCAACTGTATTAATTAATAAATGTCAAATTTTCACTCGTTCCTATACTCACTCATGACATGGCATTAGTGGTTTTAAGGAATAGGAGTTGGTATGCATATAATTAAGGGCGTGCAAAGATGATCATATAGTGGGCCAGTCTGGGCCAAAATGCCCGGGCCGATTTTTTGTCCCAGTCCAGCCCTGACCATAGGCTACCATAGACTGCCATCAAGGCCTCAATGAAGGGGATTATGTGAACAGAAAGGGGGTTCACAATGTAAATGTGCAGCCCAGTTACTATTGTGATTCTTAATATTCCAGATTAGTAATATTATATCAAATAAAAAAAGGCAGTTGACTAAAATCTTCCATATCACAAATGTGAACGCAAAATGGCCAGGATCTGTGCATGACTTAAGCATTTTCAGAGATTCACATTTATGCACATTATTTGCAAGTGGTAAGGAAAGTTCCACAATTAAATATCAAGCTCACTGTATTACATACACTTATGCTGATCCTAACAGAACTGCATTTTTTCATAGGTGATTATGACATGTTCCTGCCTGCAGACAGGTGTTTTATGACCCCATTCCCTGACCCAAACCAGTTATGCAGCTCTAGCAGGACAAGGGCACACAATGAAATGAACTTTGGCTAACTAAAGGGAAGATTTCAGTGTCTGATAAGTCTGAGGGTTGCACACCTGACAGGGCCTGTGACATTGTTGCATGTGCCATATTACACAACATTGCAAAAAAATATATAATAATAATAATAACTTTTCATTAAATGTTTAATAAAAGACAAATATGCTTAGTTCCTTGAGTTTTATTTCAATTGTTCTTTGTAAAGAAAAGCCAGTGTTCAAATGCCTGCAACAAGAGATATTAGACACATGCCTCATGCAACAAATAAAAAGGAAAAGTTGGCTATCCACTGCCCACCTGTATAGGCCTATGTCTCCTCTGTCTGTGCAGACTCTTCTGTAGGCCTTTCTGTAGATGTGGAATCCTGCAACTTAAATTGCAGCCATAAAGCATACAAGTATAAATTAAGTAAAGTCATTTATGCACTTGCAGGTAGGCTAGTTCCTCCATATGACCGTTATCTGAGAGGGTTTATTCACTGTCCAGTGCAATGGAAACAAATGGACATTACAAAGTCTTATACTTTCTTTCCTTTGGAAAGTTAGAAAATGTCCACTTACTGCACATATTTCAGCCATCACTTTCTTGGGAACAGATACAAGTGTTGGTGTATTATGTAAAAGTGCACAAAAGAGGAAAACACAATGTCATTACAATGAACTACACTCTGGAAAAATATTTTTACATTAACATAAGTTTATCAGTTTTCACTTTCACAAGTCAAAGCAATTCATCATTACTCAAGATTTAACAGTTGAAATGACTATACGGCCTTAATTGAATGCAGCAAAAATTATTTTACAGTGTAGGCTACTTCTTAAGATCTTTTCTTCCTTTTTTTTTTTCTCAGCCTTTTTCTTGGTTGCTTTTATAAACAGACAACCATTTATTTAACAGTGTCTTTTATAAAAGAGACTATAATATAATTAAAAATTACCATTATGTAGAATATTTTTGTACTTCACTTTTGTTTGTTCCCATGTTCTAGTGTGGTGACTCTGACATTACAATGAACAAAGTAATTATGCAATTATTAAAATGCAAAAATATAGGCTAATAAGTGATAAAAACATCTAACATGGCCACTTCTAACGGATCTAAATTGTCAGGTGTTCCCTGGCGTTTTAATTAAACATTAAAATTCCGAATAAACTTCGACTATTAGTTCTTGCTCTGCTGCGGAGAAAAACTGAGCGCGCTCTTTGGCCACGCTGAACAGCCAATAGCAGCGTTGCTGATCAATGTTTCTACTATCGATACATGTCCCCTTTTAAACCAGCGCATGAACGCGCAATTATCTCAGATAACTCAATCCAGCTATACTAATCATATCCGGCAAGTGTGTTCGAAGAACCGAGTTAGCCAGATCATGATTAGCACGATGATATCATCTTGGATGTGTCATTTGATCTCGGATGTAATAAGCAACGTACGAAGAACGAGCCCCTGGCTTAAAATGGTTACTAAACTAATATTTATCAATATTTTTCATTATGGCACCATCTAGTGGTAAAAATAATATGACACAGATTAAAGACAATAATGTTGATACATGTATGCATAAGAGAGCTCTTATTCATAATGTCATTAATATTCTATTCTTTAGTATTTCACATATGTATTGATATGATGGCTCTCTGTCATTTATGATTTGGTTTTGACATAACTTGATGAATTAACCACCAGAATGCAGACAAATATTTTAACAAGTTCCATAAAGCCTATATAGCATCAAACAGACGAAATCAAGCTAACTATTTTTGATCTTCCTTTTGAGCTTGAAGTTAACTTACAGTCTTTCATTGATGTTCAACAAAACATTTTGTCATAAATATAATACTTTGATTTTTTACTAAAATAAATGTAGATTCTGGTCGAACAAATTACAATAAGGTGGTTGTTTTACACCAAGGTGGAGACAGTTCTGTTTGTAACCTGAGGCCAGAACAAGTGACAGGTGAAGAAGAGACAGGTGAAGAAGAGACAGGTACAAGAAAAATACGCACACTTTATACATACACTGCCGTTCACAAGTTTGGAGTCGCTAAGATTTTTTATGTTTTTAAAAGAGTCTCTTCTGCTCACCAAAGCTGTGTTTATTTGATTAAAAATACAGTAAAAATTGTGAAATATTATTCCAGTGTAAATCAGCTGTTTTCTATCTGAAAACATATAGTAAAGTGTAATTTATTCCTGTGATCAAAGCTGAATTTTCAGCATCATTACTCCAGTCTTCAGTGTCACATGATCCCTCAGGAATAATTCTAATATGATGATTTGATGATCAAGAAACATTTATGATTATTATCAGTGTTGAAAACAGTTCAGATTTCTGTGGAAACCGTCATACATTTTATTTCTCAGGATTATTTGATGAATAGAATTTTTTTATTTGAACATTTACATTTATTTGAAATAGAATCTTTTGTAACATTATAAATGTCTTTACTGTCACTTTTGATCAATTTAATGTGTCCTTGATGAATAAAAGTAGGGGAGCGCGGGGCACAACCTAACGCGGGGCTAGCCTAGTTGTAACACGCTTGTTTTAAATACTTCCGCACATGCTTGGATGATGAAACTTTGTGTATTTACTAGTTGCCATATCAACACTATATAGAAAAAAAAAATCCGCCAAAATGTTTTTTTTTTTTTTGGAAGATATCCATAGACATTTATTAAACCATAGCAAAAGTAAATTTCTTACTTAAGTTAATTTTTCATCTCTATTTTTTGTGTTTATTTAAAATAAGACAAATCTGATATTATTTTAATCTCCAAGATGTTATTTAACAGTTGAGATAGTTATTTAATGCTTCGCTAACTAGCAGAAGACACTAGCAGGGTTTAAATCCCATTTGTGCAGGCGGGGGCATGTTGTAACACTGCGTTACAATGTGCCCCTAAATATGCTATTATATTCTATACTTTTATTAATTTTATTGAGAAAACGTGAGAAAAAGGTGAATAAAGACTGAGAGTCAATGTTCAGAAATTACTAATTATTTATTTGTTTTGAACTATGTTGTATAGCTGTGTTTTCATGTGTTCATAGTCAAAACTCAAAAATGAGTTTATATTTAATTATTAAAAATTGCCATTATTTTATATGAAATTTTTTTTAATTGTATTTAATTTAGAAAATATTTTAGTTTGTTTTGTATATTTTTTTTATTAGATCAGATAACATTTTAAGCTGTCATATGTTATGTTACAATGTGCCCCCACACATGTTACAATGTACCCCACCTATGGGGCATGTTGTCACATTTCACTTCCATTCTTTCGGGGTATATCAAGAAAAAAGTATATACTGTATTAATAAAACAAAAACACATAATTGTACTAGACATGTGGGAAATTAATGTGGGAAAAAATAAATACTCTGAACCATAAGTAGATTTACACAAACTGAGAAAGTCAAAAAGCGTTACTTTGTGCCCCGCTCTCCCCTATTCATTTCTTTAAAAAAAAAAAAAATTCTTACTGACCCCAAACTTGTGAACGGTAGTGTACATGCATACATATATAACACTAGTACTCCACTTTACTTAGTGTATGAGGCTGATGATACTGGTGGAAGGGAGAGACAGAGAGATATTAGGGAAAATGAAAGGATACCGTTCAAGAGAAAGCCTTTAATTATTTTACACGGCCCCAGCCTAAGGATTTAGACCAATAAATGTAATTTAGGGAAAAAAATAGGGTTGTCCGTGTTTCAAAATTTTATTTGGGTGCATAGGATGGCCTGGATGGGTGTAGAATTTCCCGGCCTGAAATTGTGTCCCAGTCCGGCCCTGTCCAGAGCGGTCTTGAGTTGGTATAAGAGTGGAATGGAGCAGTGGAGGTTTTCCTTCCACTCAAAGCCTTCTCTTATTCCACTCCAGGATTTCCATTCAACTGCTTACTGCTAAAAGAAATCATGCCATGAGTGACCATGTGGCAAATGAAAAAAAATTCTTCATTTTGCAATACAAGAAAACCCATTTCTGGCCATGTTTACTCACATATTGTGAAAAGTAAATTAGTATATCAGGTGGAAGTTTCCTGAAGCTGTCGAAGTCCTGAAAACCCTGATTTACATTAAACGGCAATTAAATGCAGGCACTATTATGCATACAAAATGCAAAAAATAAACATTTTCAAAACATATTTTTCTAACATTATTCTCATATCTGTTTTTACAGAGGACATTTAAGCTATATAATAATAAATAGCCTGGAACCTTAAAATTTACTGGTATACTTAATTTAAAAAAAAATAAATAAATAAATATTGTTTTGGTTATAGAGTCTTGTTTTCATTTTCTTATTATTAACTAGGTAATAACAATTTTGTCTTTAAAAATCTTTAGTGACCTTTGATTTGGAGCAAGATAAACTTTTAAGAGAATTTGTTTGTTTTTAAAATTCGCCATTTGTTTCTTAAAATCCAAACAATGTAATATCGTAAAAAAACGAAATATACAAAAATGATGGGTCTCAGGATAGTATAAACACTAGATAGCAGAGGTTTATTATTTACAGCCATTGTTAACTTTGCCTAATTGTTTCTGCTTTTGGTGCAACTCTTGATATAAAACACGTGCATTGATGTTTAACTCATGACTCATGCAAATGAAAGAGGAAAGAAAATATGAATAGCTATTTCGGTTGATTTTTTAGTCGCGTGCAGAAAATGAGCAAAGTAACCACTACATTACATTATATAATAATAATAATTATTATTTGTTACATTTATATAGCGCTTATCTCAGCACTCAAATTGCTTTACATAAGGGGGGAATCTCCTCAACCACCACCATCCACCTGGATGATGCGACGGCAGCCATATTGTGCCAGATTGCCCACCACACACCAGCTTACTGGTGGAGAGAGAGTGATGAAGCCAATCAGTATATATGAGGATGATTAGGAGGCCATGATGGACAGAGGCTAATGGGCAAATTTGGCCAGGATGCCAGGGATTTAAACCCCTACTCTTTATTCGAAGGACATCCTGGGATTTTTAATGACCATGCACAGAGAGTCAGACATCGTTGTAAACCAGAGTGATCTCAGTGTTGAAAGGTCCATGGTAAACAATGGGTCCAAGTGTGGCAGCAAATGCTAGGTGGCTTTAGTTTCTAGTGGGAAAGCGGAGGCTGACAATCACACGAAAACGGACAGACATTTTTTTTCAGCTTGAAAGAAAGAAAGGTTTATTTGAAATGAAAATATGATAAAAACTCTCATATCAGATTATATAAAACATAAAACTCTCATATTACCTAGTCCACCAGCCTATAGCTGCCAAAAACCGGGCCTGCTAGAGGTGTGTTGATCTAACAATCCCTATAGACATCTCCAAGGAGTGCAGAAAAAAACGTATAAAACAGGGCCCCTCAACTTATATCACATAACTAGTATATCATATATATTTATATTTTTCTGGAAATATAATATTTATTTATTTTACATATAACCATGTAGTAGGCCTAATGCCTATGATTTATAAGTATGGGAACCAAAAAAAATTCCCACAAGGACAAGGAATTCAGATATTGCCATCTTTGTGGGGACATTTTGGGGACAACTGGATTCCATTAAATCCAAATTACCGGTATGCTGAAAATTTATTTTTTAGTGGGGAGACCGGGGACAGTTGCAACACTTTTTGCATTTCTCTCAATTACTCAGAGACTATTTGGACTAGACCAACCAAATTTGTATATATTAAACTTGCATCTGTCTGCTAATTACCCATACCATTTAAAGATGATTATATATGACATATCGTTCACAGTATTTATTTGAATGGAAGAAGTCAGATGTTGCAACTAACCCCGACCCAGGGGACAGTTGCAACACAACCCAGGGACGGTTGCAACATGTTAAAAATACCTTAAATTTCATTAATTAACTTAAGCTTTTTGTCTCAATGAGCAAAGAATTCTGAAAATATTAACTGTTTTAGGCCTACTATAATATTATAGTATTATTTATTTCAATAATATTATTGTAGCCTATTATTTATTTATTTAGTCATATTTATCAAATAACAGTTATTGAGTTTTGTTTGTTCATGTGTAGAACATAGGCCTACACAGATTCAGTGTGCAGGTGTTACAGATGCTATTCAATCTCTCCATATTTCAGTGTCAGACAGGAAGAATTTAACAATTTGCAATGCAACAAACTTTTATTAAACATGCAATTTATAACATGTTGCAACCGTCCCCAACCCTATCAGCCATGACAGAACATCATACTCCTGCTAGACACACTGACTTTGACACATGCTAACCATGTCACTTAGAAGTCAACAAAACAACAATTCAAACTATGTAAGTTTTGATTAAATCATACAAAATTTCAGGACAGTATGACAAAAATATATCTCATGAAAAAATTTACTTTCATACCTCCAAAACAAGTTTTGTTCAATAAATACATCAGCAGATGTTGAATATGTCTACTGTCTTCTTGGTGGGGGGAGGGTCTAACTGTGGTTGTGCAGTATGTGTGTTATCACTCTAGCTTGTTTCTGATTGGAGAAAAATGACATGTTGCAACCATCCCCTGTTGCAACTGTCCCCGGTCTCCCCTACCCAATTCTACAATTGAATCGTCCTATTGGACTACTAAAATAAACAAAAAAAACCTCTCAACATCAGTCTAAAGTACAAATGTTTACAAACTTTCGCAACCTTTCACAAAAAAGTATTTAAGAACAGCGTTTGCCATTCAAAGCTGAATTCTGGAATAATCGCAGGAGTAATTTGTCTTAAAAATAAATAAAAAAGCAAGACGATGGCAGGACTGCTGCTGGTACTGCTGCTCTGTGCTGGGAGCTCAATTGCACAAGATTTATTGACACCAAGTATGGACATTATTGCTGAGCTCCAGAAGATAAAACACATGGATGAAAGGATAAAAAAATTAGAAGAAACACTGACCAAAGTATTGAGTGAGAATGAAGGTAAGGTGGATTTGTATTGAACATGTCATTGTGGAAAAACTTTACAATTTATGAACTTACAAAGAAATTACAACTTAAACATCTTTATAAATTCACTATTTTGCAATATTGTGACATTATCATATCAATGTGTATTCCATACAGCTTTGAAAACCTCTGTACAAGATTCACAATATAAGCTTGAAACTGTCCAAAAAGAGATTGAAGGCAAGTATAAGGCACATTTTGTTCCCATAGACATTTAATGTATTAAATTTAAAAATGCATTTGATTACACAGCCTACATCATTTTACATCAGCCCATTTGCTCATTTTCAGCCAAAAAGGTTGCTTTCTCTGCTGGACTTCTGGCATCTGGAACCGGACGAACTGGGCCCACTGATCAACTGAAAATTCTGGAATACAAAAAAGTCTTTAGTAATGTTGGAAGTGCCTATGACTCAAATACTGGTAAGGACTGTAAAGAGAATACCATTACAGGAATACTGTGTTCACATATGATGACATTTTCTGTGACTGCTTTGTTCATGTGCCTTACAGGTATTTTCACAGCACCAATAAAAGGAGCCTATTACTTCAGATTTTATGCTCATTCTCATGGTGGAACCACAATGGCAGTCAGTCTCTTGAAGAACGGTGAAGCCCAGTGCTCTGTGTTTGCCTGGAAACCTGTTAGCAATGGTAATGGCAGCAATGGTGTTGTTCTCACACTGGAGATCGGTGATCAGATTTATACACAACTTTGGAAGAACACCTGGGTTTATGATGATCCAGCAAGTTACACCAGTTTCAGTGGCTTTCTGATTTTCCCCTTGTGAACACCTGAATTTCTTAGAAATCCAGTGCAGGATCTGATGCAAAACACAGTTACCGGTATATGAAACTTAATTGTTCCTGTGTAAGTGAACTATATAGTAAATTAGAGCAAATAGGCACAACAAAAGGGAGATCATGGTTTATGCTTCTTAGTTACAATACGTTAATATCTGGATGTCTTCATATTTCTTTATTAAGTCTGAAGAGTAAATGAGCTAAACTCATATGATCCATCTAAGAATGAGAGTAGTACTTTCCATATCTCTAGCATATCAAATGCTGAACATTTCATTAAATAAACCAAATGTCACAGAATTATGATTCACTTGCATTCTTCCCCCCAGGTGGTCAGACACCATCAAAGAATCAGAAAGTCAATGATAAACAGTCAAAATTAGACTTTTAAAGCTCATAGTATGCAGTTTAATGGTCAAATATGAATCACACTTCACATCAAATTCATGTTATTGGTGATATGAATGAAAAAATTATAATAAAAAAAAGTTTTATTTTTTATAACTTAAAAGACCATCCTAACTACTTAAGCTAAAAATCACTGACAGCATTGTCACATGATCAAATATTTGCCAAGGTTAACACTGAAGAAAAAAAGAAAAGAAAAACCAACACATTTAATTTAATATTTTATTGAAACTTTCCTGTAGAATTATTCTGAAACAGGGTGATATAAAAAAGACAGGAAATACAAACATAGATGTTTCATGGAAGCTTGTTGGTTCTCTGTAGAGGAGCCACTCAAGTTTCTCCCTTTAAAAATACAAATTTTACCTTTGTTCACAGAAAGAAAATTCCCATAGAGACACAGGGCAAACAGGGAACAGGCCAGTTTCACTCTGAGAATGCATAATGGACATATTCTGATAGTGAAAAATAAAAACCCAGAATCATTAGGAATAACTGGAGAATGTCATAGTTTCTGTTGTTTGAAAACAAATGTTTGTCTTCATCAAGGTTAAGGGACTTCAAAAGCCTGAAAAGTTGTCATGCTTACATTAAAAATAAACTGACATCAGTGAAACTGATGTAATTGTAGTGTCAGTTATTATAAGTGTGCAGGCATCTATAGACAAATCTTTTAAAGACTGGCTTCAACCTTTCAAAAGAACTGAAAGGGCTGAATTTTGAGTGGGTGTCTGAAATCCATGGTGTTTAAAACAGCCTATGAGTCATCGCCATTAACGCTGTCACCATCTTCCCCTTCCACATGCTCACCCTCTTCCTCCTCTTCTTCCTCTTCTTCATTCTCTCCTTCCTGGCTTTTAACCTGAGAAAAAAAGAAAAGAAAAAACGTCAGTATGAAACTATAGTTGGAAACAAATCTTGGAGACCCAAACAACATTAAGGAGATTAGACATCTTTACTCAAATCATGTCCTCACTAATTCAGCACCAATTACACTTAATCTTAACATCCATAATCATAAATGCAAATAGATTAATTTTCACAAACCTCCTCCTCTTCCTCCAACAGATCTCTTTCCTCCTCAGAATCGTTTATCTCTTGCTCTTCCCTCTCTCTGTCTTTCTTGCTGGAATGCTGCAGGGAGGAAGCCTCACCCACTTCTGCCTTCACACTCTTCCCCTCTGATGTAAAAAACAACAACAAAAAACATACATATTTATACACATATATATATATATATAAGCCAGTTATTTATATATTTTGCTATAGTATGTCTGTAAGAAATATCAGTTTACATTTCCAAACATTCATTTTGCCATTAATTGTAATCCAGTGAGATTTCTGTATGTACAAGTAGTCTGACAATCAGATCTCACCATCATCGAGTCTGTCTGTGATTACATGAAGAAACAGAAAAAACTGAGAAAGATTAAATCCAGAAGAACTGTGGCAACGTCTCCAAGACGCTTGAAGAAACTTACATCCAAAGCTACAGTACTGTGAAAACTTTTAGGCACTCGTGTAAAAATGCTGTAAAGTGAGGATGCTTTCAAAAATAATATCATAAATAGGTTTTATTGATCAATTAACTTCTGTTAACTAAATCAAATCAATATTTGGTGTGACCACCCTTTGCGTTTAAAACAGATTTTGTTCTTGCACGGAACACTTGCACATAGTTTTTAAGGTATCTTTGGAGGTCAGTTTCTTCAAGCATCTTGGATACATTGCCACAGTTCTTCTGAAAAACTGGTCTCAGTTTTTTTCTGTTTCTTCATGTAATCATAGATAGACTCGATGGTGATATCAGATCTATGTGTGGAGCATATCAGATGTTGTCAGACTCCTTGTGCATACAAAAAAAAGTTTTAATCTAATGGCATTTTAAAATATATTCTTTTTGAAAAAATACTATGGATTGATTATTTTCTGGGCCCATTTGAAGGCCATGTATGATGAACCTGCTGCAGAAACTCAGGGGGAAACCGTGAACACTTTTACCGGATTTCTTGCTGTGGTCTTTCTCCATCCTGTCCAGACTCTCCAGCAGATAGTCAACCTTGTGTTTGATTTGAGAAAGCTCTCTCTTAATTGTTTGTAGGTCATCTGCTTTTACTGAAAGAAAAAGAATTCCCTGAATGCATGTACCAATTGACAAGCCAATCAAGGTCAAAAATGTAAAATGAGTAAACGCTGTAAAAAAATGTAAAAAAGTAAATAAAGTAAAAAATGCAATGTTAACATACATTTTTTTTTTTTATAATATTAAAAACAAATCAACCAAAATGTATTTAACATATTTGTCACTGGTAGATTAAATGGTAAATTTACCCATCATTTAATCATCCTTGTTTTGTTCCAAACCCGTAAGATTTTTGTTCATCTTCGGAACACAAATGAGGATTTTTTTTTTACTAAAATCTGAGCCAGCTCTGTACTCTCCATTGACAGCTACCATTTTGAAGCTTCAAAAAGTTCATAAAGAGATCGTAAAACGAATCCAAATAAATTGAGCGGTTTAGTCCAAATTATCTGAAGAGAGACAATCGCTTTATATGATGAACAGATTGAATTTAGGCTTTTATTCACGTATAAACATCGATCAGCAAACATAAACAGAAGCTTAACCGAACCTGCTTGTGGAAGCTCAAATGTTCTGCATAACACGAGAATGAACCTCACTGGTGCTCACACTAAAAGAGAACATGCTTAAGCTTTCGTGTACCACAACTGAATCTGATGTGTGAATTGATTAATGTTTTTATGTGAATAAAAGCCTAAATTAAATCTGCTCAGCGTATAAAGCGATCATGTCTCTTCAGAAAATTTGGACTAAACCACTCAATTCATATGGATTAGTTCTACGATCTCTTTATGAACTTTATGAAGCGTCAAAGTGTCAGTTGCGTAGCTTTCAATGGAGGGACATAAAGCTCTCAGATTTCATCAAAAAGATCTTCATTTGTGTTCCGAAGATGAACGAAAGTCTTACGGGTTTGGAATGACGTGGGTGAGTAATTAATGACAGAATTTTTATTTTTGGGTGAACTATCCCTTTAAACAAAGCCCTCTATAGAGTTAAAATAAAGAAAAGGGACTGACGGGCTCGAGAGGATGTCCGCTGGCTGCTCTTGGAAGCAGTTGAGAAACTGGACTTGGTGCGGCGGCTGGTTCCCCCACTCATACTGACCCGTGGACGTTTGGAAGGGATCACAGCCCGTGACAGAGGAGGTGGTGGCGGCGGGGGCACACGGGAAGGATATGAATACATTCTGTACAACACAAAGAGATTGAGGTGTTGGCAAAAAGTGCACACATTTTTATTTATACCCACTGGCAAAGAGATCTTACCTGTCAAAGTATTCTCTCTGGAAATCATAATCAACCTCAAAACCAGAACTACTGCTGGAGAGACTTTAGAAAAATAGAGATTTTAACAACAACAACAACAACAACAACAACACTGGCTTATTGGAATAAAACACTAAAATGGGTGAATATAAAAATAAGAACAAATGTATTCCTTACCTGTACATATCTCCAGCTGATCGCTTTGACGTGTTTGGCCTGTGAGGTTTGGGTTCTCCTGCCAGGTTAATATCTGATTGAAAGACAAGGCAAGGCAAGGCAATTGTTCAATTAAAAAAAACAATATGACAAGATAAAATAAGATAGCCTCAGATTGTTTTATGTCCTCACCAAGCACCTGTCCAACGATCATCCGGCCGTCCTCTCCTGCAACAGCCGCTCGTGCGGTCCTCTCGTTGACGTACTGGACAAAAGCGTAGCCCTTGTGCACAGAGCAGCCAACAATCTTGCCGTATTTGCTAAAAATAGCTTCAACGTCTGCCTTGGTAACCAGCATAGTGTTTAAGTTTCCAATGAAGACCCTTGAGTTCAGCGACCGTGGGTCTGTCTTATTTGTGACGTTGCTGGCAATCAGCTGACTAGCGGTGGGCGAACGACTAGGGCAGTGAAAGGAGACATAAGGAAGGAAATTAGTATATTTTCAAGGGGAAAGCTAGCAAAATTGAGCCTATCCTACTTTTATGACATCTAGTACAGTATTTTTATTTATTTTTTGCTACTTGCTGAGGTATGCATTTGCTAATTTGTGGATGATCTGGTTAGATTATAAACCCAAAGAGGACAATACTATTCCTCAATAATTAATACACAGAAACCACATGTGATATTAGACATTGAAAGAAACTGTTGAAGACTGTGACTCACTCCATGGTGTTACTGCAGGGCAGTCGTCCGTTTGTCAATGGGAATAGCCCAAAGTGCAGATTACTCTCAGCCAAAGCAACAATTCCAACACCCCAACCAGTGAGCGGATCTTGGCTCCTAACAGTAACACTGGGAGAACAAAAACACACTTCATTACATCTGGACAAGGCTAGTTTTGTTTTAATCAACATTTGAAATCCTTTTAAATAGATCTAGGTTCAGTGTTTAAATATACATAAGATGACCAATCAGAATTCAGTATGCAAAATATTATGGTCATTAGGCGAACATTCTATCAGTGGAATTCAAAGTAAGAATTAATTATAAAAAAAGGGGGGAAATGGGAATGGGAATGGGAGGGGGAAGGGGAATTGGAATGGAGGCACGTAAAGGAAAAAGTACGTTTAAACGGCTAAATCTAGCAAACATTTAGTTTCATCATTAAAAAAAAGTAATGCAACAGAATAGATTCCCGCGATGATAAACATCGTTAACTTTGACCTGAAATACCCAGCGCGACCAGAGAGCTGCAATTTGGGTTCTTAATCTTATCAGTTATCACCCTCTCTCCTCTCCACATATACTATAGCCGCTTGTTCTGTGGCTGCCGTCGCATCGGTGGTGGTGAGGAGAGACTCCGACATGATAATAAAGCGCTTTGGGTGTACAGCATTAACGTTACATTGTAACGCGTTACAAAGTTACATAGTGAATTCATTCATTCATTGTGGTCGCGATATCGACCATAATCGAGTTTGAATATTCCCATTTAACACTGACGAACGCGGTTTTGTTTCGGTTTTGATGCAAGGCATTATGACTCAACACACGTGGCAGAAATTCTAATTCATGAAATGTAATAGAAAATCCTCGAAGTAGACAAAGAGGACAAACAGGGCCTCGATCATTGACCGGGGGTATAACGGATATTTCTGCAAATGCACAAAAAAATATGCAAAGGTCATTGTTGATTTAAAATAAAAAAAACTATAGTTTACTCACCAAAAGTTTAAAATGTGTTAATTAAGAAGGACTAATCTTAAAGTGCCTGCAAAAAAGCAACAACTGTGAATTCGCCGCGAGCAGTCAATCTGCTACGACATAAAGCTGGCCGCACACTTTTCAAGTTTAAAGTCATATGTTTTATTTATTTTTATAAGCCCTTCTTCTCGTCTAAACTCAGTAACGCTGGCCTGCACAGTGTTCATAAAATCATAAAATATCAAGAAACGCTCTATTAAGCTGCATGTTAAGTGGTGGCGTGTTTATTTAAGCCGCAGTTGCGCGAGTAAGGGCTTGTATTTTGAAAGAATCATGACCTTTTTCGAGACGCGTTGCGCCCTTCACACATTCTCTCTCTCTCTCAGTTTTTCTCCTGACAATAGATGGCACCAAATCTCATCTCAGCACTTTTGATGAATGGTTAAGCTATTTTTTAATTTCCGAAACAGTTTTGAGATTGATCTCATTTTGTGTCTCTGGAAAATAGTGATCTATGACATTGTTTTATGTTGAATATCAACGTTTTCTTTTGGTCTCTATTTGTTAATAGGAGATTTGTGGACACAACAATTGTTTTGGATTGAAGGAGTAAGTTAAAAGTTATAGTTTTTATTTTTAAGTAAAAAGATCAAATTAGACCCTTGGGGTAGTTGGCCCCGTCCGACATATATCGTTAATTAAAATATGCCTGTACTTTAGTCATAGAATAACTTTACCTTTCAGATTACTCTTTTACTGAGATTCTGTTTTGTCTGTCATCGGTTTAAATATATATATATTTTTTAATATATATATATATATATATATATATTTATATATTTATATATTTATATATATATTTTTTGTTTATATATATATATATATATATACACATACACACACACACATATATATATATATATATATATATAAATTATATCGAAAGTAATATATACATTCTGTAAAGTTAATCCAAGAGAGGCTTTTTACCCCAGGTAGGAGGCAATCTTAACCCTCTTTTAACCCTCTTGTGCTATAACAACTAATTTAGGAAATATTTATATTTATTTCCTATAACAACACACTGGCTGATGCATCATGCTAAACTTATGCCTAAATGTGTTACAGTTACAGCTATATAATATTTTCAAAGTAAATCCACATTGTTCTTAAGGGGGGCATCTTACCCCATCCTACTCAAAATCATGGTCCTAAAAAGCAATGCAGAATAAATCTGACTGAAAATCAAACAGGCCAGAATAATTTTAATTATGTATGTAAACTGATAAGAAAAAAGTCAACTCCACTCACTTTAAGGTTGAATTCTTAGGGTTGAGGCAAGGCGGCTTCTTTGGGTATAGTTTCATTTCATTTTTACGTTTTCATAAAGAGTGTCAGTCCAAATTATATTTTCCTGAAATTTATTTGCTTAAATTTCACAATTTTCTAATGCCTTAATGCTGATGGCTCAAACAGCAACTGAAAAGGAACATTAAAATCAGAACCTAAATATGACTACTATAGCAGAGAGACAACAGCACTAGTGTAATAATATCGGTAACACTTTACAGCAAGGAAGTTAGCTACATTAGTTAACACGAACAATACTTACAACATATATTCATTTTAGTTAGTTAATGTTAATTTACTTTTTTTAATCAAAAGTTATATCTCTTAACATTACGTAAACAACGGTATTTTATTAACTAACATTAATAAATGCTTAAAAAAAAGCTTATTCTGAGTTGATGTCATGCTAATGCATTAAATGAAAAAAAAAAAGAGAACTTCTTGTAAAGCGTTACCATAATATCTACGGTTTATAAACATTTTAGATTTTATGCCAATTAATCAAATGTTATGCCTGTACATGGCATGTCCCCTATTACACAATTTTTTTATTTGTGGAAATCAATTATTTAATAGAAATCAATTATTTGTCATTTGTTTCCTAAGCACAGGATGCACAAATAGTGAAAGAGAAAACAAGTTTCTATGCTACCACACGTACAACTAATTAAATAGCAATAATTATATAAACTATGATTACATATATAGCATGACGGCCTGAAATTAGTTGCACGGAAAATAAATTCCTCCAGTATTTACAGTAAATGAAGGCACTTGAAATAATAAGGCACTTGGTCAGAAACAAAAGAACAGATTTTTCTCTTTTTTTTTACTGCACAAATCATACATGTTGTCTGAACCGAACTGAAAGAACACAACATTAGGCAGCGGTGGGATAACTCAGATGAAAACCCTAAAAAAGAAGAAAAAAAGAAGAGAAAAATACATGCCAGTGACAGGACAGACATTTTGAGCAGACAAGTGAGAATGAGAAAATGCTTTTAACTTCAGTGACAATTAGGGTTGTAATCCAAAAAAAATAACAATGTTTCATTCATTTAAAAGTATTTTGTCTTATACAATATAAATCTCTGCATCAATACCAATTAAATTTAGACACCCTTTGAAAGAGTAATGGTTGATGGTGATTTTTACATGTATTTAATATTTATTTATATATATATAATATCTTTATATATTTGTATATACATCTAGTCATTTAAGTTATTCTTCTCATACAAAAAGAGAAAAGTTGAGACTTTATTCCCCTTACAAAAGAAGAAGGAAAAAGGGGGCAAAGTAATTCAAGCTTCTTACCCCTCCCTGCGTACCCCCACAAGTGCTTTACATCCCCTGCCCTTGACCCATAATTCTTTTCAACATGCAAGTTGCAACAGGGTCACAGTCCATCCATGTTTGCTCTTAACCAGCTGAATCCAAATACTGACAAAGAACAGCCACCATTTTTATGAAAAATGGGTTGCAAGGGCTTAGTGGGTTCTTCAGGCAAACATGGAACATCCTGCTACATTTGATCCTTTCCACCTAGTTAGGCAAAGATCTCAAGGATGTATATTCAAACAAAAGACAGAGGAAGAAACAAGGATTCAACAAATCACTGGATCTGAGCACATCATCGTCTTTGCTCTCAATTTCTACGGGACAGGGCTGAGAAGACGAAAGCAGTCCATGGAGAATTACATTTGTAGCCTTTTGAAATTTCTTCGAGAACTCCAAGTCAGCTCCACCCAAGTGCAAAACCAAAAACCAAAGAGCTGGTGTCAAATCTCTGTATTCAATTTAAAAGTCCACAATAAATTTAGGGAATTGCAGGGCAAAAACAACTAAATTAGCTAAATAAACACATTTAATCCAAGTATTGCATGCCCCCTAAGCGCGCACTCGTCTTAGAGATTCAAAACTCAAAGCAGATCCCTGATTAAAGTGCACTCAGTAGCATGGGAGAGAGGAACGGAGAAAAACAGCCAGCTCTAAAACCAGATTAAGTAGCTCTGGCTCATCTTCTGTGTCTTCAGTCAGATCTAAGAGAGCATTATTGACCTCAAGAAAATTTGCCGCGCCTGGCTTCAGAAAACACACACACACACACACACACACACACACACACACAGGAGAAGAGAACAAAGACAAGACCGGTCTATCAATGCGATGAAAAAGACAAAGATTGCAGTCCAAAAATAACAAACGTCAGCTCAGTCTTGGAGACAGAGGCAGTTCAGATCACTGGAGAAAACTGAAGAGGCGAGTGAAGGATGGTGCTGTTTTTGAATAAGTAACACTCATCATCTCAGTAATCTGCAAAAGGACTGGCTTTGAGTGTCCGCACTGTCCCATCATGCACTGAACACATCGCTGTGAAAGAAAAGCTTAAAGTGGGCCTGTTTTCTAAAGCAAAGATGAGAAATGTCCTCTTCTGCGCCTCACGACTGCTGCAGCAAAACGCTGCTTCTTGGTTGTTGATAAACTAAGGCAGCAAAACAGTAGAGGCGATATTTCTCGATCATCGGCTGTGGTCTTCCATGTGATACGCTGTAAAACTGGGAATGAAATTTGTCTGTGTCCATGTTTGCATAAAATCAGAGTGGTTAATTGCGTGTGTGGTTGCAAATGTATAAAAAATATGAAGTTCAGTATCAGTTCTTCCCCTAGTAATGTCTCTGTGTGAGTGTGTGTGTCTCTGTGTGTCTGTGTGTGTGGAGCATAAAGCCAGATTTTGACAATCGTTTCCCTCTCCCTCACACTGTGTGTATGTGTATATAAAGCTGTGTGTGGGTGTGTTGCTGGCCTTTCAGTGTCTATTTGTGTACCAGTGTGTTACTAGCATGTATGTGCTTAAATATATGGCAAAGTGTGTGTGTGTGTGTGTGTGTGTGTGTGTGTGTGTAGGTGTGTGGCTCAGGAGGACATGCACTGCACATGGTCTGGTCCTCCGTCTTCTTCATCAGAGGAATCTGGGGAGCTCCAGGATTCGTCTGTGTCGCCCTCTCCTCCCTCCCCTCGCCGGGCCTTAAAGGGTGAAAAACGTTGAGAAAGCTTTCAGTGTAGAGTTTTTGAATGGCTATGAACAAATCAGATCATGGAGCATGAGGCCAAGTTCTTTTCTGTGAGGCAAACCAACCATTATGAGGTCATTCTATTAGGGCTGTGCGATTAATCGTAAATAATTTCTGATTTGGCTTCCAACGATTTTGAAAACAAGATAATCAAGGTAAAATGATTATTGTGCCTCTGCCGCATTCTGTCCAGTACACTTTCCTTTCCTTCACAGTGGTGCACTTTCTTTCCTCCCTAAGCCAAAATTTACATCCAAATCACCTGGATAAGTGAGTGTTGTAAAATGCAATCTACTGTTGCTAAACTACAGGAAGTGCTTGATATTAAACAGTGTGATTAAAAGCGCATTATGCCACGATAAAAGATACTGTTCCCTTTCTGTGTGTGCACTCCGGGAAGGTGGCGGAACGCACATAAGCAAAGTATACTATGGGCTTCAGATACATGCCTAAACAGTCAAATAGCCTACACACACTTATGTTGAAATGCCATTTTGGCGAGTATCCTCGTAAAAACAGTCGGTTATGTCTTAAATTAATGTAAACAATTGAGAAATTAAAACGCATGTGTATATCAGTAATATTGGATCCGTGCAGCTCTTAAAGTGACAGCAGCCTAATAAACCTGCAGCAGTCATTAATGTTAATCAAACAACAAAAGACAAAGATAAAATCACTCACTGCTGTTGAATGAATAATTTTTGTAGTTTTAATAAGGATTAGTCTGTAATGTATACAGCAGTGCTATTTTACATTGATTTATTCCATTTCTGTTGTAGGCTATTACTTATCTGAATACCACTGTTAGTACATCTTCCTGAAAAACCTAAAGCACAGTTTATTTAATTTGTACTTTTGTTCTTTTTATTTATTTGTCCTTTTTGTTTGTAATTAGTTTCTTTGCTCTTACTGTATTGCTGACCGTTTACTTCTCTTTTGTAACTGTTTGGAGAACCTTTTACCTACATTAGTTATTAACCTAGTATTAGTTTTTGCTGAAGTATCGATAATTGTGAAATTTCACTGATATTTAAAATTACTCGTATCATGAAATAAGACTTTGATTATATTACCACCAACAATTGTGTTAATTTTTTTTGATATTTTTGACCAATATTGACCAAAATAATTGTGATTATGATTTTTGCCATAATCGAGCAGCCCTATATTCTATTTATGGTTTCCAGGTTTGTTTGAAAAAGCACAAATTGTATGTTAAGTGTAGAAGCGAACAAAAACACTTTCATCTGAGTGATTTTGATTTCATACAGCAGCATGTTCCTTTGCACAAAGTATATGGCACTATATCTTAAGTATATTGAAACTGCATAGTCAAGCCAATAAGACTATATATTAGTAATGAAAAATATGTTAGAAGAGCAAATTCTCACCCGCTGAGGTCTTCGGTTTCTCATGTGTCTCATCAGGAACCAGAGGAGCTGTGTGTCATACTGGTCACCATGACGAACGCTGTCTTCATCACGCTCTCGCTTGTTCTTCTTCATTACCTAAACAGCCACAATAAAATGACAAACATTTATATTTTGGTGCATTAACAAAATATTTATTAGCTACACTACCATTTAAGAGAGTTTTATCTGTCTGTTATGCTCAGCAAGGCGGAATTTATTTGATAAAAAATACAGTAAAACAGTAATACTGTGAACATTATTACAATTTAAAATAACAATTTTAAAGTTAATTTTTAAGACATTAAAGACTCATAGTGTTACAAAAGATTTCTGTTTCAAACACATGCTGGTCTTTTGAACTTTCTATTCAAAGAATCCTGAAAATCTACTGAAAATTCAGCATTGCCATCACATGAATAAATTACATTCTGAAATATATTAAAATAGAAAATGGTTATTTCAATTTTAATAATATTTCATATTACTGTTTTTACTGTATTAAAAAAAATGCAGCCTTGGTAAGCATAAATGACAAAAACAATAATAAAAAAAAAGAAACCCCCTCACCCCACTACAACTTCTGTTCAGTAGTGTAATCCGACACAAATAATAGCACTACACTTCCATGTCATATGCATTATATGGAAACATATCTTCTGTGGCATAGTATGTACCTCTTTAAGTCCCTTTAGTGTTGTGGGATTCTCAGCAGTGGGCGCCCACAGCTTCACATCATGGTCCAAACCACTGGTGGCTAAACCTGGAAGATGAGGATGTGGCTCCAGACAGTTCACCTGAACATAGAAAGAAAATATTTTGGGACGGTAAAGAATACTCCTACACTTCTATCAATTTGTAAACCAGGAGTTAAAGGTTCTAGTCTAGATTAGTCAAGTGACAGGGTCTTACCACTCCTCCCCGGTCTCCCTCCATAAACTGAACCACACGAGCAGAGTTCTTATCCCACAAGTAGATGTGTCCACAGTCACTGCCACTGACAACAAACTCACTACAGGGACCATAAAAGTTAACCCCCTTCACTGGATTTTCCAATAGCAGATGGAAAGAGAAAAAAAAGGGGGAAATGGTTTCACAAAAACTGAATCTATATTGGTTATAACATGAATGCAAAATGTGATACATGCCTTATAATGCAATTAAATCAAATGAAAACATTCAGGTTTGAGACAAGTACCTGTAGCGTTGTTGCGGTGACCCTTGTATCTTCTACGGTAATCAGCCCCATCACTGTGGCTGGAGTCGAAAAGGTAAATGTCCTCGTCATTGTAACTTGCCAGCAGTTCTGAAAGACAGTTCAATCATGACACACTTTGAATGTTGCCACAACAGATCATATAACATGTAAAGTTTTTAATCAAAGCCATGAAACCATACAAGGGTCATAAGTTGAGGGTATAAGTTTACTTATTACCTGTGCCATCATGGCTGTACACTAAACAGGTGATATTTGTTTTGGACTCGCTGGCCACCAAGTGAGAGGGACAAAACTTCTTTAGCACACCATTATTATCGTGTTCATTTATCTTTCTCTGGTCATAGATCCTATCACATACAAAAACAGGAAGAGAGAGAAACAGTGATGCAGTACAAGAGTTATGTGCCATTGGAGAAACAATTGTAACAGGTATAAAGTTTGACAATTGCATCAGAAGCAGCTTGTGATATAAAACAACGTTAGATGTTAAGATATGATTTCAAAACTTATAATACTCATAAAACTACAGACATACACAGAAGCATGACTTTGGTGCAAAGGAGACATGTCAATGAAGATGTTTGTCTCACCTGACATACTGGTCTCTACCACCCACAGCAAATTGGTGCGTGTTGGCTGGGTTCACGAAAATGGTATACAGCCCAACCTTCTTTTCGCCCTCCTTCACCACCACCAGTTTGCTGAGCGAATAAAAATTTTTTTTTTTTTTTAATTCTTCACATAGAACAAGAGTGTATCATATGAAATCACACCCATTCTATGGACTAAAACAATGCAGACTTAAAGGTGGTATCAGTGATTTCAGGCCCAAAAATATATATTTTTTTTTTCCTAACGATCCGCTAGCTGCCCGCCCCATAAGCATGCCGTCAAAAAAACGCATCTCTGTAGGCAGCCTAGGCTCTGAGATCTGCACACAAAAACAAATGGTTTCACCAAACACTCAAAACAAAAACAAATAGTGTTCCAACCAATCACCGACAGGGGGAGGGTGTTGTAAGGTTTTGAGCCAGCTTCTTCTTCAGCTCTGACTTCGCGTGCAGCCGTGCACAAGCACAAAACCTCACAACACCCTCCCCCTGTCGGTGATTGGTTGGAACACTATTTGTTTTTGTTTTGAGTGTTTGGTGAAAACATTTGTTTTTGTGTGCAGATCTCAGAGCCTAGGCTGCCTACAGAGACGTGTTTTTTTGACGGCATGCTTATGGGGCGGGCAGCTAGCGGATCGTTAGGAATTTTTTTTAAAATATTTTTGGGCCTGAAATCACTGATACCACCTTTAATACTCCAAACCCACCTAAATGAGTTAAATAACATTGTTATAAGTTTGAGTGTAAAGAGATAGTTTTTCCATGATGCCAGTAAAGAGGTTGTTAAAAGATTATGGTTTCTCTAATGTGACCAAATATTTTATTTTCTTCAGGATAGCAGATTTTTTTTAATTGTTAGCCTTTTTGCCATTTTTATTTTTGTAGCATAGAAAAGAAAATGAGAGAAGAAAATAGGAACTGGATCAGGAAACATAGCAAGTCGGAATATCAAACACATTAAAATTTGAGCTGCTGGGGGGAAAAAATATGTCTGAAAAAATATGACAATCGGAAGCAATTCTAGGATTGCTAACCCAGATATGTGATGTTTTATAGTAAATGTGAAGAGAGATCACATAATCAGATTTTACAGGTAAGTACAACCAATTTATCTCCAATAAAGTGGGTATATTACTTGCTATTAGAATGCTGAAGTGTATACAATATAAATCAAAGTTTGGGGTCGTTGTTTTTTTTTTTTTTATGTTATTGAAAAAATTCTCAACAAGGTGGCTTATATTTGATCTTTTAATATATTGTAGCTTTTCAGCATCATTACACCAGTATTCAGAGTCATATGATCCTCCAGAAATCATTCTAATATGCTGATTTGGTCCTCAAGAAACATTTCTTATTATTATCAATGTTGAAAATGTTTGCGCTTCTTAATATTTTTGTGGAAACTGATAAATATTTTCAATATTCTTTGATAAATAGAATGAAAAGCATTTGTATTTAAAACTGAACATATTCTGTAACATTATAAATGTCTTTATTCCCATTTCCATTGCTTAAAAGTATTAATTAAAAAAAATACTGATGCCAAACAATTGAATTGTAGAGTATACCATGATGTTACTAAATGAGTTAGTTTTATAGCATTACTTCAATACTGTTCACTTTTGTCCCTCTGCTGAAGAGCTGATTTTCTTTTCCTCTGCCAATCTTAGGGCAGCTGTCTGTGACATTTGTGACATGACTTTGCACTCACTTGGCAGGTCTGTCTAAACGCAGGTCAATGCCGAACACGACAGCGTCTTCACCAGCGGAGAGGAAAGAGCAGGGAGAGTCTGGCTCCAGTGCAAGCTGAGAAAATAAAATCTTATTTTTCACAAGCATTCACATATGACTCACTCCTTGAGTGAAATCCTGTTTATGTTGCCCTAAACCAAGGGTCGGCAAGTAAGTTTGGCATCGGGCCAAAACGTTTTCACAACATAGTCAAAGGATAATTTAAGAAATGATTTGATGAAAAATGCAACTAGAATTGCCTGTGACAGACTGTTACAATGTCTTTTGTAACTGGTAGTGAGCTGTTACTCTGTGTTAAATCCTGAAGTAGGACAGCCATTAACAAAAAGTGTGGCGGTGTCTGGGTTTTACACTGGATAAATTAATAAAGCAGTAGTGAAACGTAAACTGGCAAGTATCTTCATTCACCAACTTGCAACACAGACTGCCTTGCTAAAACACACATATGTAGGAGATGCGGAATGGATAAAAATAACTCAAAAAATAAAAGAGGACTTGAATAAGCTCATTAATGGCATGTTTGAGTCATGCTCTCAACGAACTGTTTTATTTCCTCTTTCCATATTGTGAATAATAAATTTGTATCATTTTAATTTGCTTGTTACACAATGGAGCCTAACTTATTGTAATAATTATTTGACGAAGCCTACTTTTACACTCAGAATTATTCTTTGGCATCCTCACGTACTAAACTGCATTTTTATTTTATTTTTTTTGTGCTGGAGGTACGCTATTACGTCGTGTGCAGAGTGATGTTAACATTTAAGTTAGCTGTTTAGAGAGAATATGGCACTATCAAAGAGTCTAAAGACGAAAGTTGACAGCAAAAATAGGGCATACAAAGAAGAACGGAAAGACAACTAAGCCTTCATCATCCTACCTAGTTTTGTGAATGCAAAGCTGGTGTGTCTTATCTGCAACGAAGCGATCCACAGACTCAGAACTTTCAAATTAAAAGCTCTCAATTCATCTCAAAATAAAACATTGCTACAAAAACGTTCTCGTACTTTTATTTTGAAGGCAAAATCACTAAAGACGAAGTGATTATGATTAACTGTTGCTGTCATGACAGATCTATTTCAGAACCAGCCGCAATCAAAATAATCTGGCTGTGGGCGTGGGCCAGATATTGCTGCTGGCGGGCCAGTTTTGGCCTGTGTTGCCGACCCCTGCCCTAAACCAATAGACCTCAGTTCTGATACACAGAAATATGTTCTTTGTTTTCGCACCACAGCATGTTCGAATGCTTGATTCTGTTTGGTTGACGGATGTTCCCAACTGTTGATAAATGAACGTGTGATTGTAAAGCTCCAACAGGTTTGGTTTGAGGTAACCACTGAAATAACACGAGTCCAGAACAATTAATTCACCCATCAGAATAACAGCCACAACTTGAAACACCTTAATCATTCATTTCAGTCCGTCATCTATTATTCATATCAAATATACAATTAAAAAACGTTTATGGATGATCATACCTTATGAGCTGCACCTTTGTGCTGGGCCACTCTTTTGGTGTTCTTGCAACGCTGTGTGGCAGAAAGCTCAGCCACTCTGATCTGTCCATCTCTGGCACACATGGCCAATGTGGAGTCACCGCTGTGAGGGAGGAACTTTGCCTGGGGACAGAATAATGAATAATAATGAGTGAAGAGGCACTGATTTAAATTTCTACATTTTAAAATCTTCCTCTGGACATCTGAAACTAAGATGTTCAGAAGAACTTAAAACACATTTAGAGGGTCAACACAAAAAGAGGTTTCTGTCCAACATACCCAACACAAATTTAAGAAATCACAAATAAGTTGAACAAAATGTACGGTCAAGTTAGCCTACAGGACTGTGGCTAAACTATTGATGTGGCTTTTATCTAGTTTTTAATACTGTGAAGATATACTATAGCCTACACTTCTAAAAAACACTACCGTTAAAAAGTTTGGGGTCAGATTTTTTTAATTGCATTAAAACTGATCAATTTTCTTTTATGATTTAATTTTTTTAATATATATATATTTTTTATCATTGTTTCCACAAAAATATTAAGCATGCACACCGGTTTTTCAACTGTGATCATAATAAGAAACGTTTCTTGAGCACCATTACAGTATATTAGAATGATTTCTGTGGATCATGTGACACTGAATAATGGAGTAATGGCTCTTAAATTCAGCTGTGGATCACAGGAATAAATTGCATTTATAAGCAAGGCTTGTTTCTTTGAGTCTTATTTTGACACTTGCTCAGGCTAATGTATGCGTAGTGTTTTATCAATACACTACCGTTCAAAAGTCTTTGTGCTCAATTAAGCTACATTTATATATATATGTATATATGTATATATGTATATATATATATATATATATATATATATATATATATATATATATGCATACATTAGCCTGAGCAAGTGTCCAAAGAAACAAGCCTTGCTTGTGTTTCAAAAGCCCTAAATGTCGCCTTCAGTAACATCAAGAAAAGGTTTTCTTTGTGCCTTGTGCCTCTCCAAGTTTTCCCATCAATGTGCCACTGTTTAAATTGGAATGCAAAGATTTTAGAGCTTCAGACATCTGCAGTCAGCTAATCTGATCTTCCTCACCTGAAAGACATTGCTCTTATGTCCGCTGTCAAACTCCAGCTCCGCCTTTCTGCGAGCCCAGTCCCAGATCACCACGCGGAGGTCATCGCTGCCGGATGCCAAACGGGTGCCAGAGGGGTTAAAGTGGAGGGTGTTCACGCAGCCTGTGTGTCTCTCCAGACGGCCCTGCAGTTCCAGCCTCTGCAACAGACCCCGCGCCCCACACACCCTCCTCGCAAACTGGTGCGAATCACGGCCGATCTCTCTGGCACGCAGAGAGGGGACCGCGCACCACGAAGGACGACACAGGTCACGCAGATCTGCTCCCAGCCACGCTTCCATGGCTTGCTCGTCTTCTTCCTCCACGTCATCCTCCTCCTCATCTTCTTCATCATCATCATCATCATCGTCTGAACTGGAAGAGTGATGTGTGGCACCACCGCTGGGTCGATTCCTCTTCCTGGCGGATCTCTTACTTTCATCTTTTCCCCTCCCTCCTCCCTCAGTCTCTCTCTCTCCTTCTTCAGTGAGAGAGTACAGCCCACTGCCATCCATGCTGTCAGTGTCCTCCTCTTCTCCCAGTTCCTGCTTCTGCTCAGAGTCTGCCATGGGCCTGTCCTGACCACCCTCACTTCCCTCTGGAGCTGAACTCAAATTTGCTGTCAAGAGAAAACTTGAAAAATTGGTGGAGCATTGCTTACATATATCACAGTCAAAGTGATGTTAGGGGTCAGGAAGACTTTCCTTATAAAGAAATAAATACTTTTCTTCAATGAGGATGCATTAAATTAAACAAAAGTGACAGTAAAGACATTTATAATGTTATTAAATGTTTCTATTTCAAAGAAATGTTGTTCTTTTAAACTGTATATTCATTGTGAAAACAATTATCACTGTTTCCACAAAAATATTAAGTAGCACAAATCATGAACACCAAATCAGCATATTAGACTGATTTCTGAAAGGATCATGTGACACTGAAGACTGGAGTAATGGCTGCTGAAAATTCAGCTTTGTCGTCACAGGAATAAATTACATTTTAAAATAGAAAACAGTTATTTCAATTGTAATAATATTATTTAACAATATTACTGTTTTCACTGTATTTTTGATCAAATAAATGAGCATTGTACTTACTGACCCCAAAACTAATGAACAGAAATGTGTATTACAAAGTTTGGACTCTATTTGTTTTCATACCTGACTCAGGACTGGTTTGGGTCTCTGGCGCTGCAGATGTATCTGCTTCCCCTCTTCCTTCTCCAGGTTCTGGATCATCAGAACCACCTGGTAAATTAAGCCCCAGGCAAAAAGAATTAGCTGTATTTGCCATCATTTGAATAATGAGAGATTAAGGAGTATTTCACCCAATACTTTTTTCACTCTCTTGCCGTATTGACCCCATTTGATTTTATTTCTTCCATGAAACACACAATGAGATGTTATGAATATTGTCAGTGCTACTATTGACCATAAAACAGAAGTGAATGCTGACAGTAAAGCACCATAAAAGTCATAAAAATACAGCAGCAAAATACAGCTACAACAGAGGGGAAGATTATCAGTTAATAATGACTGAAATGTTGGTCTATTCCTCACACAAAGTTATTATATGACTTCAGAAGACAGACTATTTTTTACAATATTATATGGCAGTATAAAACACTGTTTACTCTCCTCATACGGAGAATGGGGCATTCTGTCTAAGATCTTCTTTTATATTTCACTCAGAAAGAAAACAGTACGGGTTTGTAACTCCGCATGGACATAATTTTCAGTTTTGGGAGAACTATTCCTTTATTAAGACGGTAAACTGAAAGCTAAAACAAGTTGTTTACTCACCATTTGGGACACTGGATTTGCCGTCTGTATCGCTCATTCTGTCTGACTGTCTCTTCTAACAGAAGAGACCCTGAAGAAATAAAAGAAAAAGAGCTTACTTCAATTACACTGGATTATGTTAAGACAATATATTTCACTTACAAATTGATTGAAACGCTTGAGAGATCAGTTAACGTTGGTATATCCTATAGTCAATGATTACTAGCGTCCTAATCAAAATGCATGTCTTCAAACCGATGAACATAAAAATACATCATTGCCATTTTGACACATTTAAAAGGTGATGAGCTCTCAGATTGACCCAGCCAGTGAGCTGACAGGATCCCTGACATCAGCTAAAGGTGTCAAAATAAGCCTGCTTGCATGGTAAACACCTGCCTCTAATCGCAATACCCATACCATTACCTTGTACAGTAACAACTGAGTCCAACTGCAAACGACACTAACATAGCAGCTTGGTAACTTACTGTTTGTGCATTAGTGGCAATGCCACATTAACAACTTGACAGTGCGCAGTAAACTGGCTGCGACTAGCAAGTGTGCTAACTAATCTTAGCAATTGCTTTTGTGGCATTACCCTGTTCAAAAATAGAAAAGCTGCTAGGTACTTTTGCAAGCTCGCACGGCTCTTGGCAGTCAAATTGTAGCTCTTCAGTTTTGAACAAAGAGAGATATATTATCAAGATTACAAAAACGTACCGACGAGTAAATATTGTGTAATGTGTCGTGCAGGAGAAACACGAGTTCAACGCGTCAGTAATGGCTCTGTTATGAGTGCTGGCTGAAGCTGACAACATGTAAACATTGGTCGTAGCGAGAAAATGGAGAGCTAACTACCGAGCAGTGTTACCTCTACTGTAGGCCCAAAGTCTCCGCACTTGTTAATCCTCTGCGCAGATTTCCTTCCTTCACCTTCGAGTCACGCGCAAACAAAAGCTCGACACATTAGGGAGATGTGCCCTGGACACACTCATGCACGGGCGATCCAAAAACCACCGCAGTTTAAGGTCACGTTTTTGGTCGTGCCCGCAGTGTTTATGTTTTGACTGATCTCCTTCGTTAGCACTTCTGTGTTTTTTTTTCTTTCTTTCTTTTTTTTTCTTCTCTTTCCTTTTTTTCTCTTTCTTTTTCCGGCAAGACGATCGTTCTCCGGAAGTTGGTCTGGATCCACAAACAAAGCGGCGCTTAATATTACATTACACACTGATATATGTGATATATGTTTTTTTTGTTTTTTTGTTGTTGCTCTGAATATTGATTATGACTGCGCCATTTGGTATATTTATAATGATAATAATGATAACAAAACGCAACATTTTATTGTTATTATTAGTAATAGTAGTAGTATTATACCAATTGCATATTCATCATAAGTAAAAAAAAAAAAAGTAAAAAAAACAACAGCCTATTTATACAGTTAAAAGTATGGACCAATATGCATATCTAAAAATATTTGGATTAATTAATGAAAATAATCAAGAATGCAAATAACAATAACAACGAGCATTTCATCATAATTTGAAAATATTATAAAAAGTATTATTATTATTATTATTATTATTATGCAGATTCATCATCAGTAATAAAAACAAAACAAAAAACAACAGTCTGTTTATACAGGTACAAATATGGCCCAATATGTGACTATATTTAATCATTATAATATTTTGATTAATTAATGATAATAATAAAACATGCAAATAATAATACATTAAATTAATAATTATTTCAATTTAATCCAAATAAAAATTATATGTATTATATGTATTATTATTATTATTATTATTATTATTATTATTATTATTATTATTATTATTATTAACGACTTTCCGGGTTTCTCTGAAGCGGAGAGACTAAATTAAATATATATATTTTTTTGTGTTCCCATTTTGCTCAAATAGCAAAAGAAAAACTCCACATGTTTTCACAACTTTCAAAAACAGTAAAAAGAAAGAAAGAAAGAAAGAAAGAAAGAAAGAAAGAAAGAAAGAAAGAAAGAAAGAAAGAAAGAAAGAAAGAAAGAAAGAAAAAGAAAACAAAATTAGAGAGAGAGGAAGTCAGAAGAGAGAAAGATTTGTAATTTGATGCAAATGTAATGTAATAGCCTACTAAGCATCGTGTAATAAATGTACATGAAAAAAAAGATAATATAAAAAACTTTGCAGGATTATTTTATTTTTATTTATCTACACCTTCTTATATATATATATATATATATATATATATATATATATATATATATATATATATATATATATATATATGCTTTATTTGAACATTCAGTTTACAGTGTGAAACAACCAAATTAGAACACAGCAACAAGTATTAAGAATAACAAAAATATAAAGAATAGTAAAAGAAAACAAAACTTTGCATGATTTACGATGCTGATGACCGTTAAAACGCGTCCTCAAAGTCTGTGAAAAGGTCTGAACCATAGACGGTAACGAACGAGAGAGAGGGAGAGAGAGAGAGAGAGAGAGAGAGAGGGGGGGGGGGGGGGGCGGATAGAGAGAGCGCAGGGGCGTGTTTTTTTTTTCTACATGAGAGCTGGAAATACAGTCCTCTGCATAATATTCTCGGTTCCGTTGTTCTGACATATATTCAAAGCACTCTGACAAAAAAAAAAAAAAAAAAAAGGAGGGAAATTCCGCTTATATTTTGTTTGAGGCTTTAAAACGCTACAAATTAAACCGCGAACCGAAAAGGACATTCTCTCAGAAAGAACTATGAGTGAGGTAAGTTCTATTTGTTATTTTAAGACTGTATGATAAACCCGACTAACTTAAAAGTTCATTCGAAGATTTATAACATAAAATTAATCTAGGACGTCCAATTCAATGCAAATGCTTTCTTTGTTGAGACCCAAAAAAAGGATTAAATCATTTAAATCCTTTGAATCATGCAAGTTGCATTAATACAAATGGGTTAGCTGTAAACCCAACCCAAATTTCTCGTCAGTAAAGATGAGAAATATAACCCTTTCTTTATATTTTTTTATCTTTACTGAAATCAGAGGTTGGTTGACAGCTGAAACCATCTCTTTATGAATTTTGCCAATATATATAGAAAATATAAATCTTTAGATTTCCGTAGTTTAAAATGAAAGTGATGATTTACATTATTTTT
This sequence comes from Leuciscus leuciscus, assembly GCF_965113295.1. Classification (NCBI taxonomy): domain Eukaryota; kingdom Metazoa; phylum Chordata; class Actinopteri; order Cypriniformes; family Leuciscidae; genus Leuciscus; species Leuciscus leuciscus. Next base: position 34,019,949 of record NC_138730.1, on the reverse strand, counting down.
GTGTGTCCTATTAATTGCCAATTAATAAGTGGCTCAGGGGAGCTTGACCTTGCTGATCTGAGCTTGGCTAATTAGCAGATGGAGATTGTGCCGTGAGGCTTGTGTGTATCAAGTGATGTGTGAGAGTGAAAATAAAGTGCTGTCTGAGGTAATGTAGAAGAGAAAAAGTAATGACTAACACACTGAGAGCCAGCTGGCAGCATGCATGCATGGGATCTCCCCCCTCATCACAATGTCTTTTAAGTGTGAAAGCCAGAAGTGTGAAGTATTACCTCCACAATACTCATATGACTTATTTTTGGCAAATTATGAGAAAAATAAACAACAGAATGGCATGTACACACACAAAAAAAGGCATCTCTTGAGACCAAAGTTGTCGTTTTTATGCTCAAAGAGATTTTATCTGACAGCTCACAGAATGTGGTGGATGGTGCATTAAAACTTACTGGAGAGAGGAGGCTGAGGCTGGTTCAGAGTTCAGAGTAAGGTGAAGATGCTCTTTCATTCCAAAAAAGGCTTAACGGGGGAAAGGGCTGCAGCGATTTGCATTTGAAAGAGTCCCTTGCAGTGAGAGAGAGTGAATAATATGTGTATATGTGAGTGAGTATATGTGTGTTTAGGCAATGTTCCATTTCATCCCCCCTTGATGACATTTTCGGTTCTCAAAAGAGTATATCAGCAGCTTCAAGCAAATATCACAGTGTTTCTCAGATTGAAATGACAATTCATCGCTGAAATTACACATTTAAAAAGGATTTACACAAAAATACATGAACACAAACTGACACATTTTGGATGCCAATGTGAATAACTCAAATCTAGGGCATCATCTCAAGGCTAATTTGTTCTCATAATTGAAAAAGCAAGGTCACAGATATACTGAATGTATTTTGGCCTTTAGTAGTTTACACCGTGTGCCTCGGAAACAAAGATTTAATAACCCCGTACTTTATCTATCAAATGTGAACAGGGATAAATTAATTTAAGAAATATATAATATAAAATACACACACACACACACACACAGTAAGCTTGCATTTCATGGGGATCCTCTCCAGGGCTGAGTGCCTCTGTTCCAGATTGCACACAGAATTGAAAAAGGGGGATTAAACCGATGGGGATTAAGGGGTCTTTATCGCTCGGTGTCCTAACACACGCATGATAAAGCCCATATCAGGTTTTAATTTGATGGCAGACCAAGTACAAAATTCACAGATGCTCCGATTTTAGTTTTTACTGCATGCCTGAATGCTCTCACAATAAACCTGAAAGCTGCTGCCTCTTTCTTGCAGAACAGTTCATCTGATCCTCCCAACAGCACTCAGGGGCCCGCCACAGATGGAAAAGGTGTGTTTATGTGTTCCATTACAGCATATTTAACATTTTCATGATTTACTTCTTGAAAACTCCACCAAAACTGTCCGGTTAAGGTCACGTTTTTGTAGGCCAATGCAGAAGCTAGCATCATCCTTGTTCCCTCAACAAAACCTAATAGGATTTTTCCCTTTGGCTTTAGGACAGTTGCAGAAAATAAGCTCCGACCAACAGAACTTTTATGAATTTTGAAGCCTAAATACAATCACCAGAAGTAAAAAGCTAAACGTATGTTATAAACGGACTACACCATGGTCACCACCATTAAGCATCATAAAAAAGTAAGAATAGTTTGCAAGAGCGTGAATAATAAACACAACGAGGCTGTAAAAGCTGCCTATAGTGAGTAGATACGTTTTTCATCTTGATGACATTTAATATTCCCGACAACCTCTGTATATAGTCCCATTTAGCCACTTGACAAGTAACAGCTTTAAATAAAAACACAAGTGTTACTGATGTATTTTATGTCAAAGTATAAAATGTGAAAATATATTGAGCTTGAGCACAGGGCATAGACATTATTTCAGGCATTTAATCAAACACCCATTCAAAAAACCCATTGACTTTGGGACGTTGGAGCCGGAAGTGCTAAAATACTCGTCTACAAAAAATTCATCATCCTTAAATGACTCATATTTGTCTCTGAAAGCTGACAAGAATACTTTTTAACATCGAAACAAATAGACATCTCATTTTTAACTATGAAAATGCACCGTACTGCTAAAAGATATTAGAACAAATACATATTTTAAAGTTCTGTGGTATGAAAATGTATACAATTGCTTTAAGTATATTTATAACAATTAACATGATTTAAGACCTGAATTGGGACGCATATACACAGTGGCTTCACAAATGTAAGAAATATTGCAGTTCCTTTTACTATGCCATTAATGTTGTCAATGTTTGCGTGTCATGTGTCCCTCAGCCGCCCAGGAGAAACCTGCGGACAAAGAGGGGAAGCCCCCTACGCAAGAACCCGAAGAAGAGATCGACATTGATCTGGAGGCGCCAGAGACGGAGAAAGCAGCTTTGGCAATACAGAATCAGTTTAGACGCTTCCAGAAGAAAAAGAAGTAGAAAAGGGAAGCCTGAACAAAGAGAATCGGTGGACAAAAAAAACGCCTTCCACAATATTCACTATGGAAAGAGAATTAACAAAGAAGAGACAGAGGAAAGTCAAGTGTGGGTGGGAAATTAGGGGTTTGGAAAATAAATGATAGCCCTGTGGCATCAACATGCTGGGTAGATTAGAGTTTAGGACATAAGAATAGAGAAGGATTTTCACTTTAAAAGACATGGCAGATTCTGTTCTCACTATATTTGTCTAGATTTGTCTCCATCCTTCTCCTCTCCTGTAGACATAAATATAGGAACGCCAGTTACATGTGCAACACACATCTGTCATTTAATGTATTTAGTATCATTGATGCAATAGAACAAATGTAAGTGGTATTAAACTTAATTCAAAGGGCAGTAAATGACCAAATGTTGCACTACACTTACAGTAAAACATGTTGGCGTGAATCAGTATTAGATATGAAGTAGCTTAGTTGTAAATCTATTCTTAGAGTAGGCTGTTCATTTTTTTTGTGTTTTTTTTGTTCAAGTGACAAGTGATTAAAAAAAATCTTTATTTCAACAGCAGACCAAATAATGATTATTTAATAGCAGAAAAAAATATTATAACCTGACATTCTCAGAAGAATTAGCAATAGCAATATCTTGCATATTTATGCATTTTGGACAGGGCTTTAATCAAGACACACTGAAGTTTAAATTCAATAGCTTATTATTTTTAATATTAGCCCTGTTAAACTAGGCAAATGGCCTTGAAATACATGTAAAATGGGCAAGTTTAACATTCTATTCAGTTAACTGTAAATTGCTAGCTGAATTTAGCACAAGGTCAAGAACCTTTTAAGTCATGTCATACTCACTTAAATTAGCATAAATTCCTTTCATTTTTGCTTCAATGCCAGAAGTCACTGGCATGCAAGTGAGATCCTTGAATTTTTGGAGACTGGTGACTCAAATGAAGATGATTATCAAGGAAAGTGTAACATTTTGATCTATTTTAAGTGTCTTTATCTTTCTCCTTCCCTATAATTAAAGTGGTCTCCACAGATATCTCAGAATAGCTCATAAAAATTAGAGCAGTATATAGAGACTCATGATTATCTTGCAGTTAATGGGACAAATTATGTCTGTAATTGCATTGAGATAGGTTTGATGAAAATGTCATCTGTGCTTGATCGTTTTCAGATAACCACTGGCAAGGCAATTATTGAATACATCTGTTATTATTCTGTATATTTTATATCAAGTAGCCTATGACACATTTTACTGTTGGACAGACATTTATATCCTCCTGTATTGCTATGTACTTATCTCTCTCTCTCTCTCTCTCTCTCTCTCTCTCTCTCTGTGCTCATGTGTGCTTGAGTGCTCTATCCTACACTTGTTTCTTTTTTCAGTGTGACTCATTGCTTCAATAGAAAGAATTGTATGTCCTGACCTGAATTGTATGTACTAGGGGCAGTAAGTAGATGGTTACATAAAGTGAAGAACATTATATAACATTAGTTTGCCTTTTCTCCATCAAACATATAGAATTTTCAATGTAAATGCATATTTCAACTACTATTGCAGTTTAGTATTTTTTAAACCTTCGATCTAAAATAGTTAATGCAGGAGTAAAGTGAAATGAATGGTAAAAAAAAGAAGTAATTATTGGATGTTCCCACTTAGGCTACTTGTCGTTGTCTATAAACCAAAATAGAAAGCTTTTTATAGGCTACCTAGTTTTATAGCTAAGAGTTTTATTGTGCTGTCCCCTAATAAGTACAGTCAATAGTTACATCATTTAATCATTTAAAGAATGCACGTTTACTTGTGTTTGGTGCTGATACGTGTAGGAGGTGAATGGCATCATACAACCTAAATCTTGCGAGAGGAGATGATGACGCCTGTTACTAGTCTGATAGTGTTTAAAAACTATAATAACCTATACTATTATTTGAACAGCAGAGGGCAGTCTCTTTCTTTCTATCCATCTTAGGCAATGTTTCCAAGTCCGTGGTTTTTTGGGGTTACTTAATTGGGCTACTTTTAAAGGGGTGGTATAATGCCCTTTTCACAAGATGTAAAATATGTCTTTGATGTCCCCAGAGTGTGTATGTGAAGTTGTAGCTCAAAATACCCCACAGATATTTGTATATAGCATGTTAAAGTTGTTTTTGAGGGTGAGCAAAAACGCACCGTTTTGTGTCTGTTCCTTTAAATGCAAATGAGCTGCTGCTCCCAGCACAGAGGGCGGAGCTTCAACAGCTTGTGTCATTTTACCTCACACAGACATGCACTAAAAATTTCAAAAACGTTTAGCCTTTTATGTTCAAACAAAAGTCAGATGATGTCAACGGAGTCAATGATGGAGAGACTCAAGAAGAAGTGACAACATGTAGAATGCAACAGCACATTTCTGAATGGTTAGTTGATGAATTTATGTAGCTTTTGTGTAGTTATCTTCTAGTCACTGATTAGCATATTCTGTCTTGATAATCTATAAATCATGTTCAGGGGGTGGGGTTTATGTAAATTTTAGGGTTAGTGATGTCAGGAATGTTGTGTAGTCCCTACCAGCTAAAAAGCAATTTCTTTAAAAGCAAATAACTCCCTTTGCTTTGAACTTTGAGCATTGCAACTTTGCAGATGTTGTTTATGCTCCAACAGCAACATTACACCTAAACTTAGAAAAGTGAAATCATAATCAACCACCCCTTTAAAGGTAGGGTAGGCAGTTTGAGAGACTAGCAAGAGTGGTGCATGTATGACTTCAGAACCGAGAAGTCTAATGCGCCACTGGTTCCTTCAATATTTTCCTTTGAGGTTTTATAATGTTTTTTTTTTTGTTTTGTTTTTTTTATATGAGTAAAATAAAGCCTGTGGTAAACAACTTGACAGTAGGCTACTTTGACGTTTAGTTCTACAAATTAGTCTTCCGGGTTCTGACGTCATACCTGCACCAATCTATGGCAAGCTCGCTTTTAAAGCATAAGATCCTTTTCCATCTCCCTTCAGAGCGCTCTCCAAAGCCACACCTCCTCCAAAACACATGAATGCACACAGCTAGTGCAGAGTCTGCAAATTTTATTTATAAACCAATTTTATGCACTGCATAAATCCATAGAAAAAGAACCATACAAAACATTTTGTGGAAAAAATGTAAAACCAGTAAAAGTGCAGTCAAAGAATAAAAAAATATGTACAAAAATAAATAATACAGAACATATCAAAAATATATTACAACTATGATGCATAAAAACTTTTATTTTTTTATTTAGGGAGCAGAGGGGATGAAATAGGATCAGAATTCAAACTTATGACACCTGTATATGTCCCAGAGTTAAATCCACAATATTGAAATGCTTTTTTACCTACACTTCATCTTTAGTGCACACTGCCAGCACTGGTTTAAGGTGTTTCATTAATGTAAAGTCACAAAAGAATGCTTCCCATATATAATGCTGATGAACTGAAACAAACAGATTTTTTGTTTGTGTGTGTTCAAAACCACACCAGAGAAATCTGAAAATCTCAATTATAGGCTACAGGTCGCGGTTATCAGGTTGAGAATAAAGTTTCTGACTCAACCCTTGTACTGTCAGTCCAGATTCTTAGACCATTACACTGGTCTGCTTTTTTCACACTAATTCTCTAGAATTTATTTATACTGCTTGCAAGACAAGACTACTGATATACCTTAAACATCAAAGTTTAGTGCTTTGTTATAAACCCACAACCCTAAATATAGAAAATCATTTTGAAATTTTCTTCTGCATATAGTGAATTGTGATCGCCATATATTTAACACTTGCAGGTTAAATTACAGTTGTCATTTTGATTCTTGTGTGTAGCACACAGAAAACAAAATGCATACATGATGCAACATTTGATTTATACAGAATCAGAAGCCTGAAACATAGTATTACTTAAAACTTAAACACGAATCTGGTATTTACTTCTGGTAATGCAATAGATGTTTTTCTTCCTCCCCTCTCTTACTTCTCAATATACTCTCAATATATTTACATTTACATTTACATTTAGTCATTTAGCAGACGCCCTTATCCAAAGCGACTTACAAATTAGGACTAAGTTCAGCGAGTCATCATAAAGAGGCAAAAGCAACAACAACGCAGGAAGTGCTCAAAATACGAAGTTCAGGTATTATTCAGAGTAGCCTAAGCCTGATAAGTGATGTTTCAAAGGGAAAGGATTATTTTTTTTTTTATTTTTTTTTTTCTATAAGGTTAAGTGCTCACGGAAGAGATTGGTTTTCAGCTGTTTTTTGAATGTTGTCAGGGATTCTGCATTCCGGATGAGGGTGGGGAGAGCGTTCCACCAGCATGGAACTGTAAATGAGAATGTTCTGGAAAGTGATTTTGTGGCTTTCTGTGATGGAACCACGAGACGTCGCTCGTTGACCGATCGTAGGTGTCTGGTAGGGATGTAGACTCGTAGGAGTGAGTGAAAGTAGGAGGGAGCTGAGCCTGTGATAGTTCTGTAAGCAAGCGTCAGTGCCTTGAACTTGATGCGAGCAGCTAGAGGTAGCCAGTGCAGAGAGATGAACAGAGGAGTGACGTGGGCCCTCTTGGGCTCGTTGAAGACAAGACGAGCTGCAGCATTCTGGATCATCTGTAGGGGTTTGGTCGCACATGCTGGGAGTCCAGCCAGAAGGGCATTGCAGTAGTCAAGCCTAGAGATGACCAGGGCCTGGACGATAAGTTGTGTTGCATGCTCAGTTAGGAAAGGCCTGATCTTCCTGATGTTGTGCAGTGCAAACCTGCATGATCGAGCTGTCTTTGAAATGTGATCTGTGAAGGTCAGCTGGTCATCAAACGTTACTCCAAGATTTCTGACCGATCTTGATGGGGTGATTAATGATGACTCTAGCTGGATGGTGAAGTCGTGCTGTAGAGACGGATTGGCAGGGAGGACGAGAAGCTCAGTCTTTGCCAGGTTGAGCTGCAGGTGGTGTTCCTTCATCCATGTGGAGATGTCCGCCAGACAGCTTGAGACCCGTGCAGCTACTGTGGGATCATCTGGTTGAAAGGAGAGGAAGAGCTGTGTGTCATCAGCATAGCAGTGGTAGGAAAAACCGTGTGCCTGTATGATGTGTCCCAGTGATGTGGTGTAGATGGAGAAGAGGAGGGGACCAAGAACTGAACCCTGGGGAACCCCTGTGGTCAGCTGATGTGCTCTGGATACCTCGCCTCTCCATGCGACCTTGAAGGACCTACCTGTGAGATAGGACTCAAACCAGTGGAGTGAAGTTCCTGTGATGCCCAGCGATGAGAGGGTGGACAGAAGGATCTGATGATTCACCGTGTCGAAGGCAGCAGACAGATCCAGGAGAATGAGGACTGAAGATTTGGAAGCAGCTTTTGCGATCCGTAGGGCTTCTGTGACTGACAGTAATGCAGTCTCAGTTGAATGTCCTTTCTTGAAGCCAGATTGGTTGACATCCAGCTGGTTGTTTAGAGACAAGAAGGATGTTAGTTGGTTGAAGACAGCTCTTTCAAGTGTCTTCGCAATGAATGGTAGGAGAGAGATAGGTCTGTAATTCTCTACCAATGATGTGTTTAGCGTTGGTTTTTTGAGCAGTGGAGTAACCCGAGCCTGCTTGAATGCTGTAGGGAAGGTGCCAGTGTGGAGGGATGAGTTGATGATGTGTGTGAGTGATGGCAATATATGTGTGTTAGCTTGAAGAATACATAAGGGTTTCTATACTTCTTATCCCCCTTGTGTTCACTTGAATGATCCCCTTTCTCTATCTTTAACCCAGATGTGTTCAGTTCCTCTTATAATCTGTGATCAGACCCCTGTGTCAGACCCCAAATCTTTGAATTTGATTTGCCAACCATCCTGCTTTTGTGGTTTCCATATGTTAGCTCACTGTTAAGACTTTTTAATATAATTTTTATAATTGCTTTTTGCTCTTTGACTACTCATTTCTTCTTTGTGGTATCTTTATTAATTTGCTCCAGTGTAGTTTTCTGGTCAAGTTTTTCCTCCAACTGATCAAGTTCTTGCTCAAGTAGAGCCAGTTTAATAGGATCTGACTCACATTTGTCTTCATCCTCTTCCTCTTCTTCATATTCTTCCACTTCAATTCCATCCATGGTCTTTTGTAGCTGAGTCTTCACTTTGTTTAGTTCCAGAAGGCCGTGTTGAAGCTCTTTGCATACTTCTCGGATCTTGGAGGCAAATTTGGTCTTGGCACCTTTGCGGAGTTCATTGGAGTCTTTGGCAAGAAAAAAGACATCCAGGGCTAGAAAGAGAGTGGACATGACCCCCGTGGTGATACTGATGGCCCTGACGGCTTTGGCAGCTCCTCCAGCAACACCTAAAACTTTCACAGTGCTGATAAGCCTTTCAGTGTTAATCATGAGGGCTTTACCTGCTCGCCCACCTTCCTTCATCACATGCTTTATGTTGCGGCTGAGTCTCGTGTTGACCACACTCTCAGAGTACTCCTTAAAATCCCATTCTTGCAGAGTGTTCATTCCTTCCTATATACACAACAGACAAAAAGTGAGATAGATAGATAGATAGATAGATAGATAGATAGATAGATAGATAGATAGATACAGTGCTATGCATAAGTTTAGACACCCATGCTAAAGTTGACTAAAAAGAGGAATAAAAAATCATCTTTTGGAAATTGAACTTAATGCCTTAATTAAAAAAATTAGGAAAAATCCAACCATTAAGGACACCAATTTTCTTTGTGAATGAATAATGTATCGTAAATAAATAAACGTTCTTCCTTAAAATACAGGGTGCATAAGTCTGGACACCCCTATGTTAAATTCCCATAGAGGCAGGCAGATTTTTTATTTTTAAAGGCCAGTTACTTCATGGATCCAGGATACTATGCATCCTGATAAAGTTCCCTTGGCCTTTGGAATTAAAATAGCCCCACATCATCACATAGCCTTCAGTACTTTCCATAAGATCATCTCTCAATGCAAATCCAACCAGCTATTAGGCTAACTGAAATAAAACCATGCCAATCTCTAGGTATGGTGAAGGCTATGTGATGATGTGGGGCTATTTTAATTCCAAAGGCCAAGGGAACCTTATCAGGATGCATAGTATCCTGGATCTATGAAGTAACTGGCCTTTAAAAATAAAAAATCTGCCTGCCTCTATGGGAATTTAACATAGGGGTGTCCAGACTTATGCACCCTGTATTTTAAGGAAGAACATTTATTTATTTACGATACATTATTCATTCACAAAGAAAATTGGTGTCCTTAATGGTTGGATTTTTCCTATTTTTTTTAATTAAGGCATTAAGTTCAATTTCCAAAAGATGATTTTTTATTCCTCTTTTTAGTCAACTTTAGCATGGGTGTCTAAACTTATGCATAGCACTGTAGATAGAGAGAAAGAGAGAGAGAGAGAGAGAGAGAGAGATAGACATACTTGCATGAATTCCAGACAATCTCTGATGTCATTGATCTCGTCCTGGTAGCCCTGGATCATCTTCTCCACCTTCTTGCGGTCCATTTTGGATTGAACCGCATCAGTGATGTTAGCTGTGGCTGAGGTGATGCTCCCAGCTGTTGCCACACTGATACCCACCGCAGTAACGATAGTAGAGGTGCCAAAAGTGAAGGGTGCCAGTATGAGGCCGGTAATGGTGGCTATGCCCCCGGCCACACAAGCCACACCCCCTCCGACAGCTGCGCTCACGGTCTTCTTATGGAAGCTGTCAGCAGTGTCCGCTAGTGCAAGCAACTCCACAATGCGACGTTGCAGAGAGGCTCCACGCTGGTTGAACAGACTGACAAAGAGACGGGCTGCCATGAACACACGGTCAGCAGCAGCCTCAACAGCCCTAAGAGACAAACATTAGCAAAACAGATCAGTGGTCATAGGAGTTAGACAGTTTAAAAAAAAAAAATCCACATTTACTCACAGCTCCTCCTTATCCTCCTGAAAATTTGCTGTTTCATTCCATTCAGTCCAACCTGTCAAAATTCAGTAAGTCATATGAAATTAGTGAGGACAAGTAGTTCATAATTATTTTATATTTTTAGCAGTGCACTGCAGCTACAAACACACAACATGGCTGTTATAGGGCAATGCATCATATCTTATACTGTTTTTTAGTATTATGTCATTAAGACATGCTTTTTAAGATGCTATGTTAAGTTTAAAATGGTTGAATTTATTCAATGTACTGTAGTATAACATTTTGCTCTGTGCAGCTGAACATGTCTTACGTAATTGCCCCCTAAGAAACGGGTCAGGTGAATCAAAAACTAGCCTAATTATACAAGGACGTCTTTAACCCTTAAATGCATGAAACTTTTGCTCATCATTATTACATATTCAGGTCTTTAGTGACCCGGATCTAACATATATGGCTCTCTAATTGCCGTAATAGTATAACATTTTCTTTATATTTTAATAACAATTATAAAAGAATAGAATAAGGCATATTTCGTAACCTTTTGGAACTTGGAAGGGTTCAGTTTGATGTTTTCTTTTACCATCATCACTCTCATCGTCAGCTCATTTCCCCAGCATCTGGCTCATATTCACGATCTCAACTATATTCTTAATCTCAAAACTATCTTTTCAACATATTCAATATCAATATTTTGATCGCTGACAGCTCCTTCACCAGATCCACCATCAAGTGACGGTGACACTAATATTTAATTGCCTACAGTACTTGCTCTGCAGTAAATCACTTAGTCTTTTGTTATATGCCTGCGGTAATTATGAGTGTAACATCATGTCATCATTGAGTATCAGACATTGTCACCTTGAGGAATAAAGGTGAATTGCACTTATTGAGTCATCAGAGATTCAATTCATTGTGAGAAGGACCTGGCTGCAGCCTACAGAATGGGGCGGGGCAACATGTCTTGCTCCGCCCTATACTTACTCTGATTGGCTCTGTCGTCTTTCATAGGCATACATGATAGGAAATGTGTTCGGAGTTGTCTTCACTATAATGCACTGACAACATTCTTAATGTTAATGTTTAATGTAAAGACAACATTGGCCTACATCCTACAATGGCAAGAGAAATTAAAGTAACACTTTAGTTTAGGGTCCAATTCCCACTATTAACTAGTTGCTTATTAGCATGCATATTACTATGATATTGGCTGTTTATTAGTACTTATAAAGCACATATTAATGCCTTATTCTGCATGATCTTATTCTACATTCCTAATCCTACTCAATACCTAAATATAACAACTACCTTACTAACTATTAATAAGCAGTAATTAGGAGTTTATTGAGGCAAAGGTTGTAGTTAATAGTTAGTTAATAGTGAAAATTGGACCCTAATCTAAAGTGTGACAGAAATTAATTATGAAATGTTTATTCGTGGAGGACGGTGTGCACAAACCCTGTACTTAAGTTAAAATAGAGTACACTAATAAAATATTACTCCAGTAAGAGAGGTTTGTAATGCCACACAAAAAAGATAGACCTAAAATAGGCTAGAGCTCAGACTGACATTATTATGAATTATTAGGAGCACACTTAATCTGAGATTACTCCTGGATATTGGCTCATTTTAGCAGGACAAGACCAAATCAAGTGTTTATTGTTCAGTTGACTCGCTTGTTAACCACTGCAAATTTAATCTCTAGATCAGTTGAATTCACAAATTACACATTTAATGTTATTGATTGAAAAGAATCAGCTCAAAAGATCTTTTACATATTTTTTATTTCCTTTCTCATACTGTGGTGATATAAAGTAATCACATTTCATGAATCATTTAATTCATATTTCATTTCTCTACCTGAAGACCCTACCTGAAGACCTGACGTGTGGATAATCAACCAATACATTTTGGTTAAATGTTGTGGGGTTGTTCATGCGTTAGTCTTAAGACCAGCTCAATTTAGCAAAATATTAATTTCAGGGACATTGCGAGATACAGGCTAATGTTTTTTTTTTTTTTTTTTTTGCATTCTGAAGGCTTTGTGAAACTGCACAGCTTTTTCAGTTCATATAGATTTGAACGACATATACTCCGTCCTGCACCGATTATGAACACATTTCCTATCATGTATGCCTAGGAAAGACAATCAAGCCAATCAGAGTAGGTATGGGGCGGAGCGACACGTGCAACCTGCAGTCAGGTGTACTTGATTGTTGTTGCACAGAAAAAATACATACCTCGGGTCAATAGCGACCCAATACACAAAATTAATTAGAAAACAGACATTCTTTTATAATTCTTTTCTTATTATATTGTTTATAATACACCAATTGAGGAATACTAATACGGTGGATGTATAACTGTAAAAAAAGGGTAGTGGATGACGTCCTACAGTAGGTCAATAAAGACCCGATGTTTGCGTTTAAGGGTTAAACATTATAGCAGACTAGTCTTCTAGGAAAACCATGACCAGCAAATTAGGAAAATATGTAGTTTTTCACATGCATAATGTGTTTCAAAATTTGACCCAACTCACCCTCAACAGTTTTCCACCAGTCCATCAGGCCATCATCCTATGAACAGAGAGCAAGAGATAAAAAAAAAAAGGTTAAAACAGATTTCAAAATCAGTCAAATTTAACATCAATATTAATATATATATATATATATATATATATACTGTATGTATGCATGTATGTATATATAAAACAATACAAAAAAATAAATACCTCATCAGCCTCTAAAGAACTTAAATCTGTTGGGTAGGCAGCCATTTCCACTGGCAGGATTTCAAAAGTACAGTCCTATAACATTCAGAGAATAAGATATTATAAAAGTATTAAGTGAAGGCATAATGTTATATCGATGCACCATAGAAGCAACATAATAATTTGCAATTATAACGCATTGCAATTACAACTCACCTCAGTTGTCTGAAATTTCTGCATTTCCATCGGCACCTCAATTGTATCTTCTTGATCGGAACACTATAGAAAGATTTTATATTATGACGATTTTTTTAATGTAAACTATTAAATTATATATATATTTTTTTTAAGTGTTACATTACCTGTATACTGGGTGAAAATGTTGACATTCTAGGTAGAGTTCTCTTCACTCTAAATGATACAACCTGAAAGGATGTGAACAGCAAAGAAGATTATGCAGAATAGAGTATGTGAACTGACACTAAATAATTTTAAGTGCAAACAAAAAGCCCAATTCCACAACTGTCTGCGGCATTATGATGAAAATGATCATCAGTTATTTGTGTAGTTTATTGTACTGATGGGCTTCTATTTCCTACAATATTCCCACCTGTGTATACCGAAGGGAAAACAAGTGATCCTCACCTTGGTATTACTGTTAGAAACTTTTATATCATTATTTTCCATGCATTTTCTGGGCACTGCAATAGATTTCTAGGACATAGAGGAAACAGTTCAACATTTGTTGCACAACTTCATTTACTCTGCAGGCAACTTAAGATCATTACCGATTTGGTAAAGTACCTTTTCAGTGCCAGTGTCCAAGAAGCTATAATCCCAGTCAATACATTTACTGTGCTCACTTAGCGGATCCTACATATAGAATTAACTGTCATTTGAACTTTATTAAAAAAGGTTTAAAAGTACATGATATTTGTAAAGACTGTCAACGATATAAAAATACAGCAATAAAAGGGGGAAGCTGTGTTACCGTCTCAGCAGTGAAACGTAATGCCGGTTTTGGAGATCTGTGGAAAGTGCCACTACGCTTCCCTGAGTTATCCTGCACAAAAGGGACAGTAATTGTGAATGGCAGATGACTAAGCAATTACATATATTCTATTGTATACAATATAAAGGGCAGTGATAAGCACCTGTAAGTTGTTGAAAGAGAGATATAAGAGATCGTCATTACTGGCCAGCAGTTTAATGTGTAATGGTGGGCTGTCCTACAAGAAGAAAGCTTGTTAATACTGTGCATTATCATCTGGAAGGTAGGGGTACCAATGCAAAAAATACACAAATACACACTACCTATAAATAAAATAGACCTTCATATGCTAATTATTTAGTTGTTGTTGCAGAAATATACCTCTCCAGACGTGTCCTCAGTTCCTCGAGGAAATGTTTGGAGAAAATTAAACAGGGAATTTCCCTCCTAAAGAAATTAATCTGAGAATTAGATTGGCATTTTGTTTTACTTTGAATTCATGATAAACTGCCAATGTTATTGGTCCCACTGAACTTCAGTGACATTGGGGCTTACAAGACTCTCACTGGCTGAAAAATCCTAATTTTTCAATGCTGTTTCTACCTGAATGGACAGCAGATCTTCATATTATACAAAGCTAAACTAATTATATCATAATTTAGACAGTATTGCTGCATAAATGTAAACTTTAAGACATTCATTTAAGAATAAATGACTGCATGAACAAGGCTGTAGTTTTTTCCACACCTTGGTGTTGTTGTTTTCTGTTTGGTTGAGATTACCGGCTGAGAGTTCTCCATGTTGTAATGATAGTTCTTCCTGTCAAGAAAGAAAAAGGAAGGAAACACCAGACACGGTATGTGTGAGCTAAACCAAAATTGCAGGTAGCATTATTCGTTGTAATGTGTAACATCAAAGCATGGTTTTTACAGATTGAACACAGATTGTGGACACAGGGTGGACCACCTGAGCTTTTGTGGTGACCTTAGAGAAGCCTAATCCAAACTTATTGTGTCATTACAAAAGCTGTGATTCATATTGGATGTTCGGGTTAAGATGTAAAGTGTAATGTAATTACAACAGACCTTATTGCTGTGTTGGTTGGACAGACTGTCAGTGGTGGCAGTGAAGCAATCCTGGGGCAAACAGAAAGATAATCGCTGAAAACCTTGCGTTATCTTCCATAACAGATAATAATCAATAGATCAAAGTGTATATGCAACTCTACAGGCAAAAATCTAATTTGATCATGGGATTCCTATCCTGAGTATTTGGATGATGTATGAGCAAATTCACTGAGCAAGTCTCTTGCCTCCCCTAGTGGTAAAATAGGATACACTTTCATGGCCTAAGTAGCTGTGTGATGTAATGTATACAAAATAATGTGTGGCTGCAATGCATAATGAGACACAATGGTTGCAAAAAGTTTTTGTACACCTGAACCAAACTTAAAAATACATAAATTTGACTGTTAGACAATGGATGTTAGCAACATTTTGATACCTCAATGATGTTCAATTTCATGGTCAGGCCATTTACTTAAATTACACTATGAATTTATTATTTCAACTAGCATCTGTAAATCAACAGACTGTATAAAATAGCTTCAAGTGTCTGTCTTCAGTAAACACATGTTCTACCTCTTGTGCAGGAAGACTCGTCAACTTTTTAGGAGTTCTTTTAAACAACTGGCTGAAAACAGCAGCTTTCCCCTGACACATAAAGAAAATGTACATTCTACTAACATTTTCATTGTAAAAAAGAAACATTAAAAACAATGAAATGGATATAAATATACACCATGTATGATTAAAGTCAAGAATATAATTTGATGACCTTAGGGTTGTTGTTGTCTGGTTGTTGATCAGTGAGAGCCGAGAGATCACTCTCAGTTAGCATGTTCTGGGAAAAGATGTTAACTGATTATTCTCAGAAAAAAATACCATTGCTATATTTATATCATCTACATACTACAATAATAAATCAGATTCTTCCTTTTTTGCAGTCTGTCTATATTCCAAAATGTTACCAAAAAAAGCAGAGTCAAAATGGTAATATTCTGAGAAATCAAACTATAACATCAACTCTAAAAGTGCATTAAAGATAGAACATACAATTAGAAACTGACCATAATTTTGCTGTTCTCTAGCAGACCGTCATTATTGCCAGTGATTCCACCATGCACAATATTCTCATCCTAGAGAACAAAAAATGGTCAACTAACCATTACAAATTAAAGCACAGATATTACAGAGAGTCAGGCTACATCAAACTAATTACCCTAGCGTGAACGCTTGCGGTTCCTACACCCTTAAACATGTACCGTCTCGCCTCAGATGAGTGCTCAGCTGCGTCTGATCGCCTGGGCATTGAATCTACTTTCTCCTTAAGCACAAGCAGAGACAAAAACACACAGCAATACACAAACAGTTATATATGTGGCTGCAAAAAAAATTTATTTGAGTTTTTAAAATGTGTGACACATTCAAACGTTCAATATCTCACATTCACACCTAAACTAATAAAATGGGGATGCAGCTCCAGACATGTTTTCAGTGGTTCTAGTTCATGACTCATGTTCATATAAATCTATATTTAATCTATATGTTCTTTTATGATTGCTTTTTCTTTCCTTTTTATTCATTTAAAAAAAAATTTGTAAACTTAATTGTTAAATGTTCTTAATTGATCGTAATTGTACTTTTTTTTAACTCTCTTTCTCTCTTCTTGGACACTGAAACATCGTGTATAGATGTACTATACAAATAAACTTGCCTTGCCTTTTCATGTCACAATTAAATGTAGGGTTGTGGGACGCTGGAGCCTAAAGGCAGGGAAACACCTTGGACCAGTCCATCATAGAGCTAACACACAAAGACTCACACCCTTGAATAATTTAATGACTCCAATTATGTGAAAATCTAATATATTTATTATTTTAAAATGCCATAGCCAACCTGATGGCAATATTACTGCAAACTCTTTAGTGAGCATATGGAAACCTTTTCACACTGCTCATTCTCTCTCTTCATCTTGACAAATTCTAAATTATCTAACTTACAGGAAAAAATGCAAGTATTAATTATTATTTATAATTTTATTTAATTTAATTTATACAACTATTAATATTTCTTCAAATTAATTTTTAAATAGCCAAATATTTAAATAAATTATTTTAGCATTGTCACCATGGAACTGAAAAAAAATATTACAATTATTTTTATTTTTCATGTGACTGCTTCCTTACCTCATTTTAGCGTAGGGGAGGTCTGAGCTTCTGCTTCAGTTTTCCCTCTGTTATCAACCACTGCACTTCTCCATTTCTAACAAAAAAAACAAAACAAGTTTGCACAATGGATATCATATAGAAACCAAAATTATGAATATTGTGAATAATTATGAATAAGCGTTTCACACGCAACACTGCGCCGGAGAGTACTGTAACACTATCTTAAAAACGACCAACAATGACATCATTCATGATCACAAACAACTGCAAAGTCAAACATTATCACCAGTGTCAACGCCTCGGGCTAACGACGCTTCATTAGTTATTTGCTATGATGCACTTTGGTTTGCTCACTTTTTATGCTTTTTTAAAAAAAAATATAAACAACATTGTGGAATTCTTTTTCGATATTGACATTCCGTTGTTAGGGTGGATTTTTCTAGTCTGAGGCAAAGCGTCTGGTCTAGTATGACACATGACGCGTGCGAGCCAAACAGGAAGCCACTTGACTTTACCGAAACTTAACTCTATAGTTTATTTGATAAACATACAGAATTGCCAATTGTGACGATATTTCTCCGAACTTTTTTGCCTACCTTGTGTTCCCATGCGTACAGCTAAAGAGAAATGGAATGGTCTGTCAATACTTGTCAAGCTCCGCCCGGCTAATCGGTGTTGTGTAATAACAGAATCACAGCGAGACGGTTTAACAGGGTGTCTGTATGACTGACTCCAGTCTCTTTAAATCCAGTAGAGGGAAAAAAGAGAAAAAAAACACCAAGAATTCATTGGTTTCTTCAGACCAGGTTTATTATAACAAATTTCAACTTTTTTTTTTTGTTATATGAAGGTCAAATTAAAATTGAAATACAAAAGGAAATGTTACAATATTTACTGTGTGAAAATTCATTATATGAATTTTAAAACACATAGCTATCATAAGGCTGTGACAGACAGACAGACAGACAGACAGACAGATAGATAGATAGATAGATAGATAGATAGATAGATAGATAGATAGATAGATAGATAGATAGATAGATAGATAGATAGATAGATAGATAGATGACAAATATACAAGCAGATAAATGTTATAAATAATTAAATAACATGTTTTTTTATCAGGAGAAAATATTTACATAAACGTGTTCAGGACCATATAAGTTCATATTCTTTTAGACTTATAAAAGCATAAATTATAGCAGTGGATGTAAAGCCATAAAACAAGTTAAGATGCCAAATTTTCTTTGCTGTCTAATAAGGAAAGCCAGTGTAGTTACATAACTATATAATTTGTAAACATCTAGTGTGAAGGTATTATTAAACCCAGAGGAGTGTTTATAAAAGTTTGTCTTCTTTCAGAGTGGTGGTCAACTGCAACTCATTTCGGATGCTGTTAAGTTCCACCAAGCCCTCCTGTAGCTGGTCTGCCACCTCTCTGATTTTCGCAGCAAATTCTGACTTTGCACCATTTTTAAGCTCATGGGAGTCTTTGGCCACAAAGTAGATGTCCATACCGACAAAAAGCCCAGTCAAAACTCCTGTGGATATACTAGCAATCTGCACAGCACGGGCTGCAGTGGTTCCTGCTACATTGGCTATCTGCATCACACGCATAATCTCATTGGCGTTAGTTAGAATAGCTTTGCCCGCCATGGCACCATCCTCAAAGACATTGTCAAAACAAGGGAAGTCTCGATTATAGGCATGCTTCTTCATCTTATTCAGGTTGAACTTGCGTAGGTTTGTAATGCCTTGCTTGATGAACTTCATGCTTTTGTTAAGGTCTGCCATCTTCGCCTGGTAGTCTTCCACAATGCGCTCCACCTTCTTGCGATCCATTGAGTTGTTGACGGTACTGGTTATCCCAGCGGACGCAGAGGTAAGCCCGCCTGCCATGGCAACACCCAGGCCAACCGCAGTGACAATCAGAGAGGTTCCCATGGTGAAAGGTGCCAAGATGAGGCCAGTTATGGTAGCAACACCTCCCACAGCGCTGGTGGAGCCACCGGTGATCTGGGCAATTTTAGTCTTCTTGTTGAATCTGTCCAGGCCATCGGCAATGGCATGCAGGTCAATCACATGTTGCCATAGTCCTTCTGCTCTCTCTGAGAAAAGTTTATTAAACACGCGAATGCCCTTTTGCACCTTCTCAGCAGTTACAGCAAAAGCCCTGAGAAAAAGGCCAATGGTCAGTCAAATTATCTTTATTTCCATGTCACACACACACACACAAAATGAATTGGGACTTACTTGGTTTCCTCTTTCTCAGTCATGTTGTCACTTTTGGGCATGTCCTCCCATTCTAAATTGGAAAAAACAAATTGGGAGGACAATAGCTATGAATTAGAATGGGCCATCTGTTCAAACGTGGTTACGTTAATGTAAGTTTGTCTAAACTAAGAAGTTAAATGAGGGGAGGTAGGGGATTATTTCTGAAAGTGGACAAACAGTCACGCCAACATGATGGGAAAAACTCACGTTCCACAGTGTTCCACCAATCCATGAGGCCATCAAGATCCTGTGATAGATACATTTATGATAACTAAAAATTGGGTCTATTTTAGAAAACAAAGTCAAGGATCTATATTTAATGAACCAAACCTCCTCATCCTCTTTCTCATTTTCACTTAAACGGAACTCATCTAGCCATTCCATGAGGGACTTCTTGTGTCCTTTAGTCTGATTTAAAAAAAAAAAAAACAGAAAGTAATGTCAGGTTATTCTGCAAGCAGAGATTGGACAATAATGTGTAAAAAAGAACTTGATGGGAGAATTCCAATGCAGAAACACACAGAAATTGCAGAAGTTGCGAGTCAAATAGGAAGGTAGTTTGCTCATGTGGTTTTGTTTTTGTCACAGGTTGCAAAAAAGCACTATTTCTTGTGGCTGGTGCAATAAAATATAGGGGCCAAATAAAATTTGCAAGATAATTTTTCCCTCCTAAAATAATAGTAATTGAGTTCAGGTTTTTTAAATCAAAATACAAAACGAATTTATTGTCACCTGACCTGTAGCATAAAACAGTTTGTGAAGATGGGGTTTTTATATTTAGGATACCACAACAGTCTCTCAGTTCTCATTCTTTGCCTGGTTGTGTCTTGTTTTCAGTGTCACAAGTTTAATTTTGATTAAAAGAACTGCTAGGACATTTCAGCACCTCTGCAAGATCACTCCCACTGCCACTGCCTCCGCCTCCGCCTCCATTTTGGTTTCCACTCTTTTTCTGCGTTGTTTTGTTCTGTAATAACAGCACATGATTTAACTGAATAACAACTGTGAGCGTGTAAAAACCTAAGAAGGAAAAATACTTGTTTACCTTTGGTACAACCTGGGGCATAAATGGATTTTTGGGTTTCTTCTTTTGTCCTTTTTGCTGTGAAAATGTCATATGATATAAAGCTGTTCAACTGGGATGAATTTCAGATCACCTGTTTTGGTTCTCTGGAAAAATGCACTGATAAGGGCATCAGTATTCACTTAAAATGATAAGATGGGTGCAATTACTTTTGTATTTTCCTCTTCTCCAGGTGTCTCAGCCACTGTGTCAGGAATCTTTTCCAGGACCTCATTGCTATCGCCCTGCAATAATGAGTAGAATGCATCTAATCCTATTCCTATGATTCAGATATGACTTTAAATGTGTTTTTTTTTAAATGTGTTTGGCATATAATCTGTGTTGAAGAAAAAAGAAAAAGAGAACACAGAACCTAAATTATGAGAAAATATTAAATGATAAACTAAAAGAAGTGACATTGTTAAAAACTTTAGGTAAGCCTGTCATGGTTGCCAGTCAAAATAGCACCAATAACTGCATTCATGCTTTAGACAAGTGTTTAAATTATAGCCTCACCACTTGCTTTGTTATTGAGTTGCATAATTCAACCTGTCTAGATGATCTTGCACAATAATTTGAGCCATATTTCACCTGGCATTCTGATGTGCAAGTAGGTGCTTGTCTTTTATGTTTGGTTACAGCGATTTAGGCTGGGCCAATAAAAAACGAAAAGTATTGCTGAAAAAGCCCAAAGGCATGTTCAGATAACAGCTTCCATACCAATTTGGACTTGCACAAGATACCTAGATGAACAGAAGAAACTTAACTAGTCTGTTTCAAAATGTTTTCAATAAAGCTTATAGTTTAGGGGTGATGTTTATGCTGTGTGTGTGTATACATACATTTACATACAGTATATATATATACAGTATATAAATATACACACACACACACACACATATATATATATATATATATATATATATATATATATGCCTATTTTAATATTCAAACAATACAGGAATATCACCAGAATGACATCTTGAAAAAAAACATAATAATAATAATTTTTTATTATATTATAACTTAATATATTTAATACTATACTATTTTTAACAATAAAATATTATAAAACTATTGTAATACAATTCAAATAAATAAAATGTACCATCACATTTTGGTAGTCAAAGCAACAGCACTTAACCGTTCCTCATATTATAAACCAGTACAGAGATGAAAATGCATATTTACCTTCTTAAGGGCTGGTTGGCTCTCAACATCAACCAGCTCCTCTGCATCTAAACCAGAACCCATATCCTGGTATAAAAGAGAAAAGTGCATCATTGACAATAATTTGATGAAAATGCCCTTGTCTTTTGAGATTCAATGGTTAAAGGCAGTCCTGATCCCATCCAATTATGTGTGTACTAAATCTGAGCTGTAATTTAACTTGCAAATAATTAACAAAACTGGGTTACATCTTTAAAAAGTATGCCCACCTGCATGGATATTGACTGTTTAACGTCAGGTTTATCAGTGAGCTCCAAGAACTGTTGTGTTTTTTCCATGCCCTGCTGGGGAAGCAGATGCCTTCCTATTACAACATGTTTTATCACCTATCAGAACTAGTGACATTACAAAAAAGATAGCCTAAAGTCTGTGAAACAGTTAGTAAGGTTTAAGTTACAATACATGGAACATAGAATACATAGAAAGGTGAAAGAAAGTGAAAGTGAGTGAAATATAGGAGTATCAAGGCAGACAAGGACTTACTTCAGCCGTGGAGGGCTCGCCACAGTTGTCATCGATTTTAAAAAGTTCTCTGTCCATTATAAGAATGTCCTAATGGAGGATCAAGAAACAGATAAAAGGACTGAGAGTCAGAAGAGTAAAAATAGGACTATTTAACACTCATGATGTTGCGGTCAGACCAAACATCATCACATGCTGAAGGTTCACTTTGAACTGGGAGGTCATCCTGAGACAGAGAAAGAAAGGCGTTTTTGTTGAAAAATGACCTTCATTAATCAACACTGAATGCTAAGGCAAAGCAGACCCCAGATCAGCAACAAATATAGCCTACCTAGCTAAAAATACCTAGGTAAAACATAAAGATTGAAGATAAATAGAGGGATGACAGCTGAGTACAAGAGCATTTTAGAAATAAATCAAATTTTAGAAATTAAATTAAAGTAACGGTTAGATCTCGTAGCCTCGGGTAAGTCAACAATCCATTCCACAGACGGAGTCATGTCAAATCCCGGGATTTATAACAAATAAACGCACCCATGCCTCTCTCGGTCGTTTCCTGGACATGGCAGTGCTTTTCCAACATACATTATTAAAGTTTGTACAGTTGTTTTACAAATAAACACTGCAACAACAACAAAAAAAGTCGTTAAAGTTAGAGCAACAAGACGTGCTCAACTTACCGCACATGCGTAAACCGCACACTTCCCTGAGGAAAAAATATTGAGTTTCGTGAAGAAAAATAAATCGGTGATCTATCTATGAAATGAAAGACAACTGTGTAAGCCACCTTAAATTGTTTCCATGTTATTTTCTTTTGACGTGCAGTGGTTTGCCTTACAGTGTGAAGTAGCCTATCGAAATGTTGTCAACTCCGCCCTTTCTTGCTGTGTTTTGCCTTCGTTTTGTAAATCCATGGACGGCAGTCAAGTGGTGCTATTCAGACGGGCAGGGGGCCCCTGTGCTTGAGGTAATGTCTACAGTACACTATAAATTACCTCAACAAGAACATAATTATGGAGTAGCACAAAATACCAAAAAAATTTAATATGCTTGATGTTCATAGAACAATTAATATGCAACAAGACTAGCATATTCAAAGTTTAGATGTAATATCAAATAGTCGTATAATATTTATATAATAGTTATATAATACAATAAAATAAAGGATGTGCTCTCTCTCAGTTGAGAGAAGATCAAAACCCTGAAATAACACTGAGCAATAAAGCCAGAGATAGTAGGCTATTATAGAATAGTATTGTCTTCAATTCAATGAATAAATTAAATCTGAATAAAATACACTTTATGGCTACAACAATCAAGTGAAATCACTATCAACAGAATCCATAGATGGATTTTGCATAGATTATATTAAGAGATTAATGTTTTAAATAGGCTATAATTTTTTTTTGTAGAAATATAAAATTACTGGAAAAATTAAATAGGCTAAAAATTACAATGTAAGAAGTAAGCCTAAACCTGCCAGTAGCTAGGTGGCGGCAAATTATTGAGTTGAATCCTTAAAGCAACAGATTTGTTTAAAATGATTAGTCATTTAACTCATCAACGACTGTATTTAGGCCTATAGCCTGCTTGAATCATTTACTCATCTGAGGAACAAAACACTGTGATGCTCGGAGACGCAGCGGTTCTGCTGCCTCTTTTCCACCACCGTAGGGCCGAACGTTATACGGTTCCAGTTTTATTTCCACTTGAGTTTGGCTGCGTGGTATTTGAGTGGCGTAAACACAAATTAATAATAAAATTCAAAGAAATATCTGATCATCCTCCGACAGGCTTCCTCCACTGCTGGTCACTGTTAAGTCTGCTGCTGGTTAGAGTGGTGGATATTTTTTTTTAACTCTTTTGTCAATGGAGCTACCACTGGACATTGTCTTAATTATGAACATTATAGGCTTAACATGAGACATCAATTCACGAAACACCAAAAAGTCAACATAATATAAAAACTATAGTTTTAAGTTGTCATATTTATATATTTTTTGTATTTGTATTGATTTTGGAAAATATAATCCAGCATTATCACAGTGTTTTGTTAGCTGTCACTCTGTAAATTCCATGACAATTATTGCTTCAAAATGTACTTTTTGCAGTCCAAAGTCTGTTTAAACAGTTACGCAAGTTGTGGTCTTTAAGAGAATGTTATTCAGTTGATACATCACTAGAAGGTCTAACAGACAGAACAATAAATAATGTTGATTTTTATAACAGTTTTAATGGTCAATGTGTGGGTTATACCAGCAGATGATATATTTTCACCAAACATAAACATCCTTGAAGAACTGGGAAAGATGGGAGCAAGGATGAAATATATGGAGAAGGAAATGGAGCGACTAAGAACAGAAAACACAGGTAATATCACAGGTAATATATGACATGAATGAAGGTACTATACTGTAAAATGTTATTATTATTATTATTATTTAAGAAACTGACTGACCACACTGGAGAGACCAGTTTGTTTCTTTGAGCATAAAGCTTAAATGGATAGTTCAACCAAAAATGAAAATGCTGTCATCATTTACTCACCCTCAAGTTGTTCCAAACCTGTATACATTTCTTTGTGGAACAGCTGTGTCGTCATCAAGTCAAGTCACATTTATTTATATAGCACTTTTTACAATACAGAATACAGATAGAAGAAAATAGCGTCACAGTCCAGCTTAAGTAAGTTAAGTGATGTTTCATTTTTGTTGTATTAAAAGTTATTTATTTAGTTCAATTATGCTATAGCCGCTCTGGAGAAAACCGTGATGTCATCGTCTCAGTTCAGTTCTCATATAAAATGGTGTCCATGCAGGCGGATCAATATTACTGTTGAATATTAAATTACATGTTCAATTTAATGTCCCCAACTAAGCAAGCCAAAAGCCAATGGCAACAAAGGAGAAAAAAAGGAGGAAAAAAGGAGGAAAAAAGGTGAAAAAAAAGTGAAAAAAAAACGGTGAAAAGGGGGGGGGGGGGGGGGGCAGTTCTCCTCTGGCCAACGAACAAACAGTGTATGATTATGATTCAGCATTACAGGTCAGAAGTCAGATTGGAACAATCAGAATATAAGATTTGTGCAGCCGCTGTGGAGAAGCTGTGCTGTCGGAGTCAGTCGTCTGCTCTCGGATCGCTCCCGCGGTACTTTGATGCCATGTTACAGTGGCGTGGCGTCGGCGCTGTCTCAAGTCGGACAAAATTTCTAAATGGCATGCACTGTTTCAAGCCAGACACAGATCGGAGCGTCATGAAGCAGTGTTTTGAAGGCGGCCATCACTATTCGAACCTCCTGGGAATCACCCGTTTTAAAAACTGCCGAACAGAGGAGCGTCTGCTGGCAAAAGAGAACCCGACAGAGCTCGTAATGAAACAAGAATGAACGATAGTTGTGTTCGACTTGAGGCGCTGTGCAGATCGATTAGTGTATGACATCAAAGTACCGCGAGAGCAGATGGCTCCGTATGCTTTCGAATTGCTCTTGCGGTATTTTGATGTCATCCACCGATGGGTCTGCGCAGCGCCACTTCAAGTCAAACACACCTGGCTATTCGAATATGGCGAGTATAGAGGAAATTGAAATGTAAAAGTGACGCGTAGATGGCATTTTTATTACTCAACAGGTGAGCAAGGTATTTTATTTAACAGATAAATAGCCATTTATCTCTCTAACAGAGTTCATTGTAAAGCTTTATCTATTGTGAAAAGTAATTTTTGTATAGTGCTATTGCTGTAGGCTATAGTGCTGTGCTGGAAATTAGCTTCAAGGAAGTACCGTGTATATTAATGGGTATAACTACAGTAACGTTTTCAGCTAGTCATCTTGAGATCCTTTCTATCTAAACTGCATATATGCACCTATATATAGGTTATCTCTTAATAGTGAATGTTTTATGAGCAATAGGATAATATCTCTCTTTTTTTTTTTGTTATGAGAAAGAACCAGTAAAGAGCCGAAGCACAACCAAAACAATGTTCTTCCGCAAAATGCATGCAATTTTGTTTTTTAACCATACAGTGTACCTTTAAGTTCAACAAGAAATAGCACTACAAAGATTAAATGAAAAGATACTGAAGGGTTTTTCTTTTTGCTTGCTTGATCATTTTATTCACATCCTTTTTTTGCAGAAAGGGTGAAAGTAGCCTTTTCAGTCTCACTGTCAGCTTCAACAGATGTCAAATATATTGGCCCTTATGCAGAAGCAACCAATCTTGTGTATGAAAATGCATTTTCTAACATTGGAAATGCTTATGACATCAATACAGGTAGGCTATCGCAACATTGCACAAAGAAATTCTTAACACAATGCTTTAACAATTTTATCATGTCATTTATTATTTAAGAACCTAAGTTTCTGCCATTATCAACAGGAATCTTCACTGCACCAGTAAAAGGAGTTTATTTCTTCAACTTTGTGGTCTTCAATCCTTATGCCATATCGACCGGTGTGAGACTGCTAAAGAACGGCAATTTTGTGGTTGCAGCGTCAGATAACCCTCCCGGGCAAGACACAGAGGACACTGCGTGCAACTCTGTCACTCTTCTGTTGGAACAAGGGGACCGGATACTTCTTCAGCTCTTACAGAACTGTCGTATCTACACAGATATGTGGAAACGAAACACCTTCAGTGGACACCTTCTTTTTACCATGTAAAGTTATTGCCCATGTAATATAGCTCAAATGCAGTGTTTTATTTACATACAAAAAATAAAGTAGAAAATTTCATTTTCTTGAAGCTGTCAACATGCACTTGGCAGGACAAAAATTGTCTTCAGACAACTTTTAAAATAGCTTACAAAAATCCTTCAAATGTAGTGCAATTTACACACTACTTTGATGTTGTTTGTTTGCTTATTATTCATTAATATTAAGTATAAATCACATTATTCATGAATAAAGACATTTTGCTAGTAAAGTGATAATAATCAAGGTATTAATCAATATTTTTCATTCTAAATATCAAATGAGTTGAATGACTTCTCTGGAGATTTTACTTTGTTATAGAAGTTACCAGTGTGATCACTGAAATGTTCTTTTCATGTATTCTTTAATGTGTAGCTCTCGCCTTAAAGACATTCGTTCCAATGAACTGCCGTAGACAAGGCGACATCTAGTGTATATATCTATGCACCAGTCTGCGTCAGATCAGATCACTTGAACATGGCTGTGTATAAGAGGTAACAACGATATAAATACTGTTCGTTTTCTCACACAAACTGCTCGTTTCGTGTCTTAGGCCATCAATGTGTACTTACGATGGGGAATTGTTTAATTTGGATGACGGGGAATTGTTTTAATTTGGACTCTGTGCATGCTCTTTGAGGTGGTGCCCAAAGACCTGCATTATATGACTGACAGACAAGAACGGTTTGACCTAAAAATATCAAAATTGAAACTACTGCGGAAAAAAAGACACCTACATCTTGGATGCCCTTGAGGTAAGCTAAAACATACCAAAAATTAATTTCAAAGTGAACTATCCCTTTAAACACTGATCTACTTTCAAACCCACATTAACCAGAGATTTCTGTCGCTGTCACACTTCTGAGCCATTTAGAGTAAAACACTCTCTGTCATCTGGTGGCTGTGTCCATCATACCACTCACCAGAAACCGCATTCCTTGGATGGCTTGTTTTTCATTGTGACAAGTGTCTGCAACTATGCCAGGGGAAAACACCCTGATGGAGATTATAGATAAAGAGCTAATGGGAATGGGCTTTCAAAAACCAGCAGAGACCATGAGGTGATTGTCATTATTTGTTGTGGAGACAGTAACAAAACTTCTTAATTTATATCAGGACCATGATGTTGGATGCCTTATGGGCAAGAAAAAAAATGTTTAGAAGTGTTTATCATGAACTTATATGCCAATAACATACTTTTAACTCCTGAAGGTCGTTAGACACGGAGGTGGGTAAAGATGAAGACCGCTTTTGTAGATTCAACAAAAAGTCTGAAATTGAAACTTTTATATTTATTGTATTTTACAGTTTTCATATGATTTTTTATTTTATTCATTGGTTTGTTAAATACACACAGCATTACTGTGCTATTACTGTATTTTGTTTAATACAGTTTCTCTTCAGTTAAAAACAAATGTATACTGTCCACTCAAGTGGACATCTGAAAATTTAAAATATGTGTAAAATATATAACCAATGACTGTGGTTAGCATAATTCATGCATGAAAGGGTAAAAAATGATCAAACAAGCAATGTACAGTGTGTCAGGGAGAGACACGGATTCAGTTGCTGGTAAACAGAATAGTTTATTTTGCTCTCAAAAGAGCCCAGGAAAAAACAGGAACACAAAAAGAAAAGAGGAAGTCCAAAATAAATGTCCTCTGGGCCACGAGAGCACTTCTCAAAAGAAACCAATTATAGCGTCACCCGACGCAGTGTCCAAGTCACACTGAATTCCTTGAAGATGATAAGCACACAGAGAAGGCCTGGGGTGGTACATCCAAGTCCCAACAGAAGATAACACCTGGGCAGGCAGTCTAGGAAACCAGCTCTGGCAGGATGAGAGGGAGACAGTGGAAACAGGACAAAAATCTAAACGTAAAAACAAAACCACACTTGGCGTCTGGAGAAGCACAGCAAGCCAAGAAAGAGTCAAACTCAGGAAAAGCCTTACTCACAACAACAGTCTGACAAAGGACTGAACACAAAATGATCTAAAATAGGGGAGATAATGAGGGATTCATTGACAACAAGACACCACAATGACAGCAAAGCACATGGCGAGCTGTCAAAACAAGCACATGTGCTCAAAAGACAACAAGGCACGCAGGGAAAAGACAAAAACACAGCGGATCAGACCGAAGTCATGACACAGTGGTTACTTACTACCACCTTTACAAGCTTTTAAGTTGCCATTTTGTATTGATATGAGGAAATATAATCCAGCATTATCACAGTGTGTTTGTCACTCTGGAAATTCCATGGCATATACACCAATGATTGCTTCAAGATGCAGTCCAAAGTCCCTTGGTCTGTTTAAACAATTACGCAAGTTGTGGTCTTTAAGAGAAGTGAATGTTATTCATTTAGAACATAGTAACAGACAGAACAATAAATCATGTTGATTTTTATAACCGTTGTAATGCTTAATGTGTGGGCTATACCAGCAGATGATATATTTTTACCAAACATAAATATCCTTGAAGAACTGGGAAAGATGAAGATCATGGAAACAAGACTGGAATCTATGGAGAAGGAAATGGAGCGACTAAGAACAGAAAACACAGGTAATGTGACACTGCTTACAAATGTGAAGAACATTGACAAACATAAGTTTCCATCAAAAACCCTTCTAATTAAAGTCAATTAGGGGGGTTTATATAACTTATTAAACAAAATGGTAGGTAATAAAGGGTAGGGATAATAAAAGATAGTTTCATCATTCACAAATCTCACATATTTAAGCTAAAAATAGCCTATCAAGAAGTTCAAGGCTTCAATTGATCAGAAATGTTTTATGTAAATAAATTAATGTTTGTTGATCAATGATTATTATTTTAGCTCAAGGTAAGGAACTGGACACATTGCGTGAAACAACAAATGATGTAAAGACCAAAATGGATGATCTACTAAAGCAAAACGAAGGTAATATAACAATAAATTACAATTTTGTTTATTAAATATTAGACAAGACTCATAAATGTTTTAGCATTAGCAAATAATTGCAGGGATGCTGAACTATAGCCAGAAAAATTCATATATTTAAATGTTGAATACATTTATTTCTCGATGTTGAATTTAGTGATTTATATTAATCTTTTTTCATTCAAGCTTTGTAATCGTAAGGTATTGCAGTTTATAAAGAATCTCAGTTATATACTTTCTTTATCGTATAGGTAAATGAATGTAATTAAATAATGTCCTTTTTTAATAATGCAACCTAATTTACATATTTTATGTCTTAGTTTCAAAAGTGGCTTTCTCAGTTTCTCTGTCGTCCTCTAATGGGCCGCACAGCAGTTTACACACCCTGATTTACAAACACATCTTCCTCAATACTGGAGATGCTTATGATGCAAATACAGGTACAGTAAATCACTTCATATACTGTAAATGTGAATTTTTTTCAAAATCCTGATTGATTTATGAAATATTTGTCTGATACAGGAATCTTTACAGCACCCATGAAGGGAGTGTATGTATTCAGGCTTTTCTCTAAGGCCCATGGAAGTTCAGATAAAGCGGTTGTCGCAGGCTTGTTTAACAATGGCCAGCATGAAATTTCTACTTATGCACGTCAAAGCGATGGTTTCATCGGCTCTTCAAATGGAGTTTCTCTGCTGCTGGAAAAGGGGGATAAAATATATGTAAATCTCTATCCTGGATATTGGATTTTTGACAATGAACACCATCACAGCACCTTTAGTGGACATCTGCTTTTCCCCATGTGATCGGAACCTAGAACATCTTTGGACATCAAGACTGTAATCATACAAGATGTTCCATTCACATTATTTATTTCTGTCTGTAAGACTAAGAGTGAATGAATTTGATACAATTTTCTGTAAATTTGATACTAACTTGTACTTCAAATGTATCGGCATTCGGCTCCTATAAAGTAAGTATTGTAAAAATGTGTCAAATGTAATCCATAAAAGAATCTGATCAAAATAGTAAACTTTGAGTGTCACGTTATTTCATAATCTAATGCTCTTTAACTGTTTTCTGGAGTCTTCTATTCTCTCAAGTGAAGTGACGTGATGTGATGTGCAGGACAAGTAACCCATACTCAAAATTTCTCCTCTACATTTAACCCATCCAAGTTAGTGCGCACACATTCGGAGCAGTGAGTAGTGAACACACAGCCATTTATTGCGGCGGCCAGGGAACAACAGGTATTGACAATAAAATCTGCAAACTTCGGGATACAAGTCTGACTCTCTAACCATTAATGCAAGAGCAGAACAATATGGAAAAGAAGGATTGGGCAAAATAATGCTTAAATAAATAAATAAAGCACAATATATAAATGGGTAAATCTTCAAAGTGAGTCCAATTTTAAAAAAATTACACACCCTGATTTACAAACACATCTTCCTCAATACTGGAGATGCTTATGATGCAAATACAGGTACAGTAAATCACTTCATATACTGTGAATGTGACTATTTTACAAACCTTTAAAATTAAATGGATTGGAGTCTGATACAGGAATCTTTACAGTACCCATGAAGGGAGTGTATTCAGGCTTTTCTCTCAACGATTTCCACAGGCCTGTTTAGGAATGGCCAACATGAAATTTCTACATTTGCACAACAAGATGGTTTTATTGGCTTTTCAAATGGAGTTTAGCTGCTGTTGGAAAAGGTGGGTGAAATATATGTATTGGATTTTTGACAATTGAACACCATCACAGCACTTTTAATGGACATCTGCTTTTCCCTGTGATCAAAACATAAGGTTCACTCACAAGCATTTCTTTATTAGAAGGCTTTAATCACAAAATAATGTGCAGTGCCATATTATTGCCTTCCAGTTTAAGGTTTCCACAGTGCACACGAATCAAAATCCTTACCTTTTAATTTGGGTTATTAATAAAAAAAAAATTGTCTGATATAGGAATGTTTTCAGCACCTGTGAGGCAAATACACATTTAGGAATTAAAATAGGCCTATATGGTAAAAGTACAATATGTTTAATTTTCACTATGTATTGAAAATAACCTTGAACTCTTTAAAACATTTCTTGATTTGTATATTAAATTTTAGCATCAATGCAAATTTCTTACAATGTTAAAAGGACCTAGATTATGCTTTGGAGTCATTGATCTAAATACAACACGAATAAAGAGACTAGATTATTAGAATGTATTAGAATGATTAGAAATAGAATGAAAGCATTATCCAATAGAAATTATAGCAGAACAATATGGAAAAGAAGGATTATGAAAAATAATGGGGGGAAAGGGCACAAAATAGTGTAACGGTTCCTTTCGCACACTCACCTTTTCATTTTACAGTGAATGCCAAAATAAATATTGCCTCAAAATGTAGTTCTTGTAATCCAAAGTCAATTGGACAGTTTAAACAATTAAGCAAGATGTTGATATGAAAGATGTGGGATTACAAATTTAAAAATATGTTTACGATCTGCTGATCCTAGGCTACATCCTGACATAACATCACATGAAAAACTAAGGTGAACTTTACTGATTAGATTAAAGAGTTTCCAGTGTGGGGTTTTTGTCAGTCTTTGATCTTCCTACTGAGAGTCAAATATATATATGAATGTTCACATGTCTCTAGTTCCTGTGACATGCAGGTGCTGCTTAAGCCATTTGGGGGTAGGCTACTATTAGCTCATAGTCAGGGGTTGTTTCCTGTATAGTCTTTAGATGCTTTTGTTTCAGTGGTCACTTCTAGGCTGTGTGTAAGGTCAACACCTTTAAAGGGTTAGTTCACCCAAAAATGAAAATTCTGTCAGTAATTTCTCACCCTCATATTGTTCCAACCCCGTAAGACCTTCGTTCATCTTCGGAACACAAATTAAGATATTTTTTAATGAAATCTGACAGCTGGCTCACTCCTCCATAGGCTTCTATAGACGTTATAACTTGCTGGCCCAGAAAATGCATTAAAGACATCGTTAATATAGTCCAAGTGACTACAGTGGCTCAATCTTAAGTTTATAAAGCGACGAGAATACTTTTTGTGCGCAAAAACAAACAAAAATAACGACTTTATTCCACTATTCATTTCCTTTTCTCTGGGCCTCGAGTTTTTTCACGTAGTGTTTAAGCGCAGCGCGTCTGTGTTGCACGTCACCTCGTAGGCTCACTATTGGCCGACGCTGGTCATGTGGTGATGCGTGGAAACTCGAGGCCCAGAGAGAAGGAAATGAATAGTGGAATAAAATCTTTATTTTTGTTTGTTTTTTGCGCACAAAAAGTATTCTCGTCGCTTTATAACCTTAAGATTGAGCCACTGTAGTCACTTGGACTATATTAACGATGTCTTTAATGCATTTTCTGGGCCAGCAAGTTATAACGTCTATAGAAGCCTATGGAGGAGTGAGCCAGCTCTCAGATTTCATCAAAAATATCTTAATTTGTGTTCCAAAGATGAACGAAGGTCTTACGGGGTTGGAACAACATGAGGGTGAGTAATTACTGACAGAATTTTCATTTTTGGGTGAACTAACCCTTTAAGGACTGCCCACTGAATGCACACGATATAGCCTATTAAAATGTATATATTATATTAAATTATATTATATAAAAACATTATATCACTGCATACATTATTAAGATGAATGTTTTAAATAAAAAAATTTATGTAGAAATATTCAATTATTGGAAAAATTAAATAGGCTATAAATCACTATGAAAGTAGGCCTACACCCGCCAGTAGGTGGCGGCAAATTATTGAGTCGAATCCTTTAAATTAACAGATTCGTTTAAAATGATTAGTCATTTAACCCATCAACGACTGTATTTAGGCCTATAGCCTGCTTGAATCATTTACTCATCTGAGGAACTAAACACTGTGATGCTCGGAGACGCAGTGGTTCTGCTGCCTCTTTTCCACCACCGTAGGGCCGAACGTTACGGTTCCAGTAAGAGTTGTATTTCCACTTGAGCTTGGCTACGCGGTATTTGAGTGGCGTAAACACAAATTAATAATACAATTAAAAGAAATTTCTGATCATCCTCCGACAGGCTTCCTCCACTGTTGGTCACTGCTAAGTCTGCTGCTGGTAATGTGGTGGATTTTTTTTTTTTTTTACTCTTTTGTCAATGGAACCTACCACTGGACATTGTCTTAGAACATTATAAACGAAACTCATCAATTCACGAAACACCAAAAAGTCAACATAATATAAAAACTATAGTTTTAAGTTGTCATATAGATATATAGTTTTTAAATTGCCATTTTGTTTTGATTTGGGAAAATATAATCCAGCATTATCACAGTGTTTTGTCAGCTGTCACCCAAATTCCATGACATACACCAATTATTGCTTCAAAATGTATTTTTTGCAGTCCAAAGTCTGTTTAAACAGTTACGCAAGTTGTGGTCTTTAAGAGAATGTTATTCAGTTGATACACTGGTCTAACAGACAGAACAATAAATGAGTCATTCCACGAAACCGGTACGATTTGGATTTTTTACTTACTTTTCTGAACACCCCACAACATTAATTACATATTTAACTTCCAGAAAAACATATTTTCCCACCTCAGACATCAAATCCCTATTATTATTTGTAATTATTTTGATGGCCACTATTAGTCTTCAACCCCGTTATGGACACTATGGGAGCTCTCTGAATATGATTATAAAATATATTTGTAATGAAATCAACATTTCATATTAATCAGATGTCCCTCACACTAATTCAGTAATTGTAAATGTAAATTTTACATATCATTTTACACGTTATGCTATACTAAAGCCTGAAATGGGCACTTTTTGTGACAGCAACCTCATCATTTTTTATCAAAGATGTGGCTTAACTTCAAAATTTGAACTAAATTCAGTATTCTTATGATTGCTCTGAACATTTCAGACTAAGTTCAACAAACATTAAATTACTTATTCATACACTTAAAAAAATAATTAATGAAAATGTAGGTGTGACGGGGTTGAGACTAGGGTAACAGGGTTGAAGTTGGTAACGGGGTTGAAGAGACAAATACAGCTTAACATGTACATAGTTGTTTTTTACTCAATTTCACTGTAAGATTTTCTATAAGCACTGTATTTCATTATGTAACCAAGAAAAACAACAGATATAAATTGCAATTGCAACTTAGTTTTATTAACCCGACTGCAGGAAAAACAACCATAACTTAGTATACATTAGAACATTATAAACTGACTAAATAAATTTTTTTTGCACATGCGCGCGCTTCGTGGCAAAAAAGTAACGGGGTTGAGTGTGACGGGGTTGAGTGTGACGGGGTTGTGATTTTTTGCTCGAAAATGGCCACTGCTCTACATGTAGTGAATAACAGGAGAGCACATGGCATGCATGGTATTAAGAAATCATGTATATTGTTGAAATAACAAAGATCATTTTCACAAGTAATAGAATTCTATCTTTATTTGATGTAACAGGGTTGAGTCGTTGAGCTTGACAACCACAATATCACAATTCTAAATAAGTTAGAGTTATAAAAGAAGGTGGTAACTTGCCTGTGTCTACACACAATGTTGTTCAGAAGACTTCGATGATGTTACTTCCTGTTATTGATGTCACATAAGGATCTGTTCATTAGTTTTAAGGGGGAGAATGATTTGTGTAACGGGGTTGAGGGATTACTGAGGGACGGAACTAAATAATGTTTAAATGAATAATCATGAATTTACTTGAAAAAAAAACATTACCAGCAAAAAAGCACAGATAGATATTCATGGGAATGGCAAAATGTATGGACTTTTCTCAAATTTTATTATTCATATCCCAAGTGCACTTTCAAGGCCATGAGGGACATGACAAAATAGGTGGTGTTAACTGAAAAAAACAAGATCATTTCTAATATAAAGATAATATGTATGTCATTATTTTTAAACTTTATTAAAGGAGACATTTCAATTGATACAAAAAGCTTTTAAAAATAGATTTTGGTGACCCAATAGGTAAAATTAACTTTATATATAATTAAATATTATAACAGTTTTAATGGTCAATGTGTGGGCTATACCAGCAGATGATTTATTTTCACCAAACATAAATATCCTTGAAAAACTGGGAAAGATGGGAGCAAGGATGAAACACATGGAGAAGGAAATGGAGCGACTAAGAACAGAAAACACAGGTAATATATGACATGAATGAAGGTACTATCAGAGAATGTCTAATATGGCTCTGGTACTACTGTAAAATGTTATTTTTAGTATTATTTAAGAAACTGACTGACTGACCACACTGCAGTTTGTTTCTTTGAGCATAAAGCTTAAATGGATAGTTCATCCAAAAATGAAAATGCTGTCATCATTTACTCACCCTCAAGTTGTTCCAAACCTGTATACATTTATTCGTGGAACAGCATTTATATAGCACTTTTTACAATACAGATAGTTTCAAAGCAGCTTTACAGAGATAACAGGAAAATAATGCGACAAAGTTTGTTTCCAGAAGAAAAAAGCGTCACAGTCCAGCTTAAGTTAGTTCAGTGATGTTTCATTTTTGTTGTAAAAAAGTTATTTATTTAGTTAATTTATGGCTATATATATATATAAAGCCGCTCTGGAGAAAACCATCATCGTCATCGTCCAGCTCAGTTCAGTTCTCATAATGGTGTACATGCAGGCGGATCAATATTATTGTTGAATATTAAATTAAATGTTCAATTTAATGTCCCCAACTAAGCAAGCCAAAAGCCAATGGCAACAAAGGTGAAATATGATGAAAAAGTGCACGTGCACATTAAGGGGGGTGTGGGGAGTGGAGGAGAGTGAAGCATGAAGAGGGAAGTGAGCTAGAGGAGATATGTCCTAACAACGACAACGACTAACGTTAGAATTATATTCTCTTGAATTTTGATATGGCCGACACACGACCAAAGAGATGGCGTTCCGATGAACAAATAGCAAAGAAGAGGGAAAAAGGAGAAGGAACGTGCGAAGTCCCGAATTTACATCGGAAAAGCACGGAAGGGAGGGGGAGGGGGAGGGGACGGGATGAGGAGGAGGGAGGGTCGAGCTAGCCTCCGTTCCCTATCAAGGCTACGGAACTCGACATTACGGATGTCGTATATGGGAACTCCTCTCATCCTTCACTTCCGCTGAAATCTTATAGGCTAACGCCAGCAGAGCTGGCCAATTGACGCAAATATGCAAATACTGAAACACCGTTGCAGTTATAATGCAAGTGCAGCGCCAATTCCCTTCAGAATCTCTCTCTTCACGCTTAAATCGTGTGCTAGAAAGCTGATACTACAAACTTGGATTATTCGCCGTCGTTGAAGTTGCGTCGGAGATACTCGCACTGTCTCCTGCATCCGATGGCAACTACTTGCAACTTATGCTCGGGCCCCATCGCCCCCACCGACACGCACCTGTTCTGCATCGCGTGCTTGGGGCTGGCCCATGCTGAGTCAGCCCTCGGGGACGGAGGGTCCTGCGACCACTGCGCGGATTTATCCCTTCGAGCCCTCAGAGCCAGGAGGGAGGAAGCTCGCGCAGCAGCGGGGATTGGGCCTACCGCCGCCTCTGAGCCGCTGGTAGCCCCCCCCAACCGCAGAGTCGAGGTTCGCTCCCCGGTGAGCTTCCCCGACCCCACCTTTCATCCCC
Organism: Leuciscus leuciscus; assembly: GCF_965113295.1. NCBI lineage: Eukaryota > Metazoa > Chordata > Actinopteri > Cypriniformes > Leuciscidae > Leuciscus > Leuciscus leuciscus. The sequence goes on along the minus strand of NC_138730.1, from coordinate 33,982,368 downwards.
CTCGCGACGTCGCTGACTTCGTTTCCTTCGGGGTGAGTGAGGGGGACGACTCCATGTCGCTGTCGGCTTCCGAGAACGACTGGGGTGCAGAGCAGGCCGCACCGCTGGCGGCCGCGGAGCAGGACACCCCTGCGGACCTGCAGGACGAGCTCTTCCGCGTCCTCTCTAAGGCCGTCGAGGAGCTGGACCTCGACTGGAAAGCTCCTGATGAACCATCAAAGAGCAAATTGGATACGTGGTTCCTACAATCGAGCCGCCGTCAGGCCGCTTCGAAAAGGGGAACACCGTTTTTTCCCGACGTGCATGAGCACGTGGTGAAGTCGTGGGCGGCCCCGCAATCGGCGCGCACCCTCACTTCCACCCAGGCTATGTTTGCCCCCGTGGACGAGGCGGGGGACCACGGCTACCTCACCATCCCCCCCGTCGAGGAGACCGTCGCCGCTCATCTCTGCCCGTCGGCTCCCGCCCTGGGCTCGGACCGCAGCCTGCCGTCCCGAGCCTGCAGATTTACGGCCCACCAGGCCAACAAAGCCTTCGGTGCCGCGGGGGAGGCAGTATCCGCGCTGCATGCTATGGCCCTTCTCCAAGTGCTCCAGGCAAAGCAGCTGAAGTCTCTGGATGGCGCCGCCTCTCTTGACGCTGACGCCATCCGAGATCTCCGTTCGGCCACGGACCTCGCGCTCCTGGCCACGAAGCGCTCGGCCCAGGCGATCGGCCGTTCTATGGGCTTCCTCGTGGTCCTCCACAGGCATCTGTGGCTCACCCTGTCAGACGTGCAGGAAGCCGACAGGAAGACGCTCCTGAATGCGCCCATTTCCCCTGCAGGCCTGTTCGGAGACGCCATGGAGAAAGTAACCGAGCGTTACTCCGAGACGCAGAAAAAGGCCAAGGCTATGAGCCACGTCATTCCGCGAAGGGCGCCGCCGCCGCCGCCGCCGCAGCCGCGCTCTCGTTCGTCCTCAGCCTCAGGCCGCCAACCCCAGGCTGCGGCCAGAAGACAGGCAGCACCCCGCCCGGGACAGGATGCCCGTAAGGGCCGCAGCGGTCAGTGGCAAGGGGCAGGTAACAGGAGGACGCAGAGGAGCCCGCGCAGAAAGCCCACCGCGTCCCCTGCCAGGCCCAACCAGTCGTCCTGACCGCTCGGGCAAGAGGAGGAAAGAGCGTCAGGCCGGCCCCGCGTTCAAGCGGCGCGCTCTAGTGCACTTAGTCCCTCAGAGTTCTGCGAGCGACGCGTGCAGTTGTTCTGTGTATGCAAATGTTGTGAATGTTGTTCAAATAAAGCAAATCACTACTTCACAAACAGAGCTTTTTTCTCCTCTTGCACCACACACTGTGTTACCCGCCCTGCCCTCGAGCAGCGCAGAGTCACGGTCAATAACTACCCCCAGCACTCACATAGCGGCCATGACCGCAGCGGCGATGACCGCAGGTTTAGATCAGCCCACGCTCAGTCGTTTCCAGGCAGCGTGGGAAGCTATTCCGGGCATTTCGCCGTGGGTGTTGAATATAATTCGGCGCGGGTACACACTTCAGTTCAAACGCAGACCACCCCGCTTTCGCGGCGTAATTCAGTCATTAACTTTGCCCCAAAACGCTCATGTGCTGAGGCAGGAAGTGTGCAGCTTGCTCGAGAAGAAGGCTATAGAACCAGTTCCCCCGAGCGAGCGGGACAGCGGGTTCTACAGCCGCTACTTCGTTGTGCCGAAGAAGGGAGGGGGTCTCCGCCCCATTCTGGATCTGAGACCTGTCAACAGAGCGCTTCACAAGCGCGCCTTCAGGATGACAACACTGAAGCAAATCCTGGCGCAAATTCGCCCCGGGGACTGGTTCGCTTCAGTGGATTTAAAGGACGCTTACTTTCACTTTCAGATAGTGAAGCGTCACAGACGATTCCTGAGGTTTGCGTTCGAGGATTCGGCGTACCAATATACGGTGCTTCCGTTTGGACTGGCCCTAGCCCCCCGAACGTTTTCAAAATGTGTAGACGCGGCACTCTCACCCCTCAGATCGAGCGGAATGCGCGTCTTGAACTATCTGGACGACTGGCTAGTTCTCGCTCAGTCGAGAGAAACGCTGGTCAGCCACGTGAATACCCTCCTTCGACACTTGGAGATGCTCGGGTTGAGGGTGAACGTCCAGAAAAGTGTGCTCACACCGAGCCGGACGATAACATTCCTGGGAGTGTGCTTGGATTCGGTGAGAATGAGAGCGCGCCTCTCCCCCGAGCGAGCGGAGGCTCTGAGTTCTTCTCTCAGTCTCTTCAGACCTGGCAGGCTCGTCCCGCTAAAAGAGTTTCAGAGGCTACTGGGACGGATGGCAGCGGCTTCCTCGGTGTGTCATCTGGGGCTGCTGCATATGAGACCGCTTCAACTCTGGCTGAAAGCGCGCGTTCCCCCGAGTGCGTGGTATTCTGGCCACAGGCGCGTTATGGTCACCAGCGGATGCGCCCGCGCCCTGGCCCCGTGGAGGAACCCAGATCTCTTCAGCTCAGGTGTCCCTATGGGCTTAGTGACGCGGCGAGTGGAGGTCCTGACGGACGCTTCATCCACCGGATGGGGAGCGGTCTGCTTGGGCAAGCCCGCCTCGGGTCGGTGGTCAGAGAAGCAGATGGAGTGGCACATAAATCGCTTGGAACTAGAAGCGGTCTCTCTAGCTCTAAAAACCTTCCGGTCTCAGCTGGAGCAGCGGCATGTGTTGATTCGGACAGACAACACTTCCGTGGTCTCGTACATAAATCGGCAAGGCGGTGTACATTCCAAAGCCCTATTCAGGCAGGCGGAATCCCTTCTGCTATGGGCGGACCGGTTTTTCCTCTCGGTGAGAGCGGCGCACATCCCCGGTGTTCTAAATCGCGGGGCGGATATGCTCTCGAGAAGCGGGATTCCCCAGGGGGAGTGGAGGCTTCACCCCGGGACGGTTCAGCTGATATGGAATCGTTTCGGCAGGGCGGAGGTCGACCTCTTTGCAACGAGCGAGAACGCGCACTGTCAGATGTTCTTCTCGCTGTCCCGTTCCCCCCGGGAGGTGGACGCGCTGACTGCGCGATGGCCGAGAGTCTGTCTCTATGCTTTTCCTCCGGTGAAAATTTTGCCCATGGTGTTGTGCAAAATCAGGGAGGAGAAGGCGGCGGTGACTCTGGTAGCCCCGAACTGGCCGAATCAGCCCTGGTTCGCGGATCTGGTAGAGTTACTAGCAGGGCAGCCATGGGAGATTCCGCTCAGGAAGGACCTTCTGTCTCAGGCGAGCGGAACGATCTGGCATCCCAGCCCCGCGCTGTGGAGCCTCCATGTGTGGCCGCTACAGGGTCGCTGAGCGGGCGGGACGCGCTGCACTCGCGGGTTTTGAATACCATCGCGGAGGCGCGAGCTCCGTCCACCAGGCGCCTGTATGCTCTGAAGTGGGGTGTTTTCTCTAAATGGTGTCAGGATGTCGGCATAGACCCAGCGGACTGTTCTGTGTCGGATATTCTACGCTTCCTTCAGTATAGGATGGATGAAGGGAGCCTGCCATCCACTCTGAAGGTTTATGTGGCCGCTATTGCCGCGTTTCACCCCCCTGTTGACGGACAGTCTATCGGTAGACATGCGTCGGTGACACGGTTCCTCAAGGGAGCTAGGAGATTGTGCCCTGCACGGCCGCCTTCTGTGCCGCCGTGGGATTTAGCTTTGGTCTTGGAGGCTTTGTCACGACCGCCTTTCGAGCCCCTGGCCTCGATTGCCATTAAGGATCTATCGATTAAAACGGCTCTGCTTCTCGCTCTCGCCTCGGCGAAGCGGGTTGGGGATTTACAGGCTTTCTCTGTAGGTGAAGATTGTATTCGCTTTGGACCGGGAAACTGTAATGTTACTCTCAGACCGAGGCCGGGTTACGTTCCTAAGTCGCTCAATACCCCGTTCAGAGCGCAGATTGTTTCTCTGCCTGCCCTGGCCGCTGAGCCATCAACCTCTCAGGGTTCGGATGCTCAGAGTGCTATTTGCCCAGTCAGAGCGCTCCGAGAATACATTTCTCGCTCGGCAGCGTTTCGACAATCGGACCAGCTGTTTGTGTGCTTTGGTGGATGCAACAAGGGACGGGGGGTCTCAAAACAGAGGCTTGCTCACTGGATCGTGGACGCTATTGTTTTGGCTTATGATTGCCTGGGACAGGAATGTCCCCTGAACATCAAGGCCCATTCGACTAGGGCGATTGCCTCCTCGTGGGCTTGGACTAAGGGTATGTCTATTCAGGATTTATGTCTTGCGGCTGGCTGGTCTTCTCAGAACACGTTCGCCAGATTTTACAAGTTGGATTTACCCTCTGTAGCGTCTCGAGTGCTTTCGGTGAGTTGATCGCTTACACAGCATTAAGAGAGCTGCTCTGCGCTTTGCTCATGAGTTGTTCTGTGTGCTATTTGTGTGTTGTACTATTGTCACCGCTATGCGTTGGCTTTCTCTGTTGTTGTTGCCCTGTTGGTCTACAGTGCAACCTTCCCCCAGATATACTGCTCGGGATATGCAAATTCCATATAGTGTTGGTAAGCTTGTGATTGGTCCCTTTGGACCTATCAGAGGTTAGAGGTTCGCTATTTGTCAATCTCGGCCTATCAGGCGCTTGCACTCTGGGGGCGAGGTTTGTATTGGGTCTGTTCAATAGTTGCTGCCACGGCGGGATTCTATACAGTTCCCATATACGACATCCGTAATGTCGAGTTCCGTAGCCTTGATAGGGAACGTCTCCGGTTACTTTCGTAACCTCGGTTCCCTGAAAGGCAAGGAACGAGACATTACGCTCGCCGCCGTGTTCGCTATTATTTAGCGTTGTTCGATTCTGAAGGGAATTGGCGCTGCACTTGCATTATAACTGCAACGGTGTTTCAGTATTTGCATATTTGCGTCAATTGGCCAGCTCTGCTGGCGTTAGCCTATAAGATTTCAGCGGAAGTGAAGGATGAGAGGAGTTCCCATATACGACATCCGTAATGTCTCGTTCCTTGCCTTTCAGGGAACCGAGGTTACGAAAGTAACCGGAGACGTTTTGTTTGACAATACTTTGAACGTCAACAAGAAGTGACGTCACCCATCATCGCTTAGAGCACCTTTAATACAGTTTCTCTTCAGTTAAAAACATAAATGCATACTGTCCACTCAAGTGGACATCTGAAAATCTAAAATATATGTAAAAAAAAAAGTTCAAATCTTGTTTTTCATGCAATAAAAACAATTATAAAAAAAAAATCTGACTGTGGTTAGTATATTTAATGCATGAAAGGGTAAAACATGGTCAAACAAAACAATGTGGTTACTTACTACCACCTTTACAAGCTTTTAAGTTGCCATTTTGTATTGATATGGGGAAATATAATCCAGCATTATCACAGTGTGTTTGTCACTCTGGAAATTCCATGGCATACTAGTTGGGGGCCTTAAGCACATTTTCTCTACCTTGGTAATCCAGAGTTCTCGCGAGAGCACAAGCTCAGCGAGTTAATTATTCTTTTAGATTTAGGTCTGGATTTCCAGGCTACATTTTCGCGCAAATTCATCTAAAAGCGCCAAATTTGGCAAAGATGTAACTCAGGTCATACTGAAATGATTTAGCTAGAGCGCCGTGCAACCCTTGCAAAATAAAATAATAAAATAAAGCAGGATATTTTTTCTATTTTGCAATTGTAGTCATATTAAGAACAAAACACTTGTAGTAAAAAGTACACCTGGTTACTTACACGAGGAAGGAAGTTGGTAGGAAAGGAAGTAGTTGGCTAAACACTGTTGTTGGTCATCTTCATCTTTCACCATTGTTGTCCATCTTGCTCACAAGCATGGAGTAGCACTAAACAGCTGCTCCACCACAGTCCATACAGTCAACTAGTATTCTCAATATTTGCTCTATATTGCCTAAATCTAAGCTGGAATTCTGACTCTCCCTCATATATGCCTTCCCTACATTCTCAATTAAAAAATTGGTGGGAATATTTGGAAAGTATGAATTATCAGGTAGTTGCTTTCCTGTAAATGCAAATGTGGGGTCTAAACATAGGCAATCACAAATGTAAGCATTCCTGTGTGTTTGTCATGGTAAAAAAATTAAATAGACATTAAGTTTTCATCTGTAACTTATTTGGTTAAAAAGTTGTAGTCAAAATCCTTTTTTGGACAGTAGCCAGATTGGATTTGGGGACTTTGAGGGTCCACATATACCCAATCATAAATATTTTTTTTTTGTGTGTGCTTCCCATAGCCAGAAAAGGTGAAATATATATCAACTTTATATTTGTATCTCACCTGGTTCAAAATATGCAGCCGAATACCTTTTCAGGTGGCGGCCATATTGGATTTGGCAGTCATCTTGGTCTCAGGGATCACTGGCTCGGGCGCCCAGGCTAAATCATTTCAGTATGCGTCAGCTGCATCCGTGCCAAATTTGGTGCTTGTAGATAAATTGGCGCAAACAATGGGGTGTAAGGCCCCATACTACAGTCAAAACTGCTTTTTTGGACAGCAGCCATATTGGAATTGGAGGATTAAGGGGTCCAGATATACTGGGTCATAAATATAAACATTCCTATGTGTTTCCCATGATCAATTAAGCTGAAAAAGACATCAACTTTGTATTTGTAGCTCATGTGGTTCAAAAGTTATAGTAGGAACCCTTTTCGGGCAGCGGCCATATTGGATTTGGCCGCCATCTTGGCCCCGAGGGTCGCTGGCTCTGGCGCCCTTGCTAAATCATTTCAGTATGACCTGAGCTACATCAGTGCCAAATTTGGTGCTTTTAGATTTATTTGCACGAAATGACCACTTTATGTGCCCCCAACTATACACCAATTATTGCTTCAAAATGCAGTCCAAAGTCCCTTGGTCTGTTTAAACAATTACGCAAGTTGTGGTCTTTAAGAGGAGTGAATGTTCTCAGTTAGAACATCACTAGTAACAGACAGAATAAATCATGTTGATGTTTATAACAGTTTTAATGCTTAATGTGTGGGCTATACCAGCAGATGATTTATTTTTAACAAAAATAAATATCACTGAAGAACTGGGAAAGATGAAGATCATGGAAACAAGGCTGGAATCTATGGAGAAGGAAATGGAGCGACTAAGAACAGAAAACACAGGTAATGTGACACTGCTTACAAATGTGAAGAACATTGACAAATATAAAACTAGTTTCCATCAAAAAGCGTCAAAAGTTTGGAAATATTAAGATTTTTTAATGTTTTTGAAAAAAGTCTCTTAAAGGGTTAGTTCACCCAAAAATGAAAATTCTGTCAGTAATTACTCACCCTCATGTTGTTCCAACCGCGTAAGACCTTCGTTCATCTTCGGAACACAAATTAAGATATTTTTGATGAAATCTGAGAGCTGATAACTTCTCCGTAGGCTGCTAGGTGACCGAAACTTGCTGGCCCAGAAAAGTTATTAAAGAGATCGTTAATATAGTCCAAGTGACTACAGTGGCTCAATCTTAAGTATATAAAGCGACGAGAATAGTTTTTGTGCGCAAAAACAAACAAAAACAACGACTTTATTCCACAATTCATTTCCTTCTCTCTGGGCCAGTTGGTTCACGTAGTGTTTTAGCTCAGCGCGTCTGTGTTATACGTCACCACGTAGGCTCACTATTGGCCGACGCTGGTCATGTGTGTGATGCGTGATGACGTATAACAGACGCGCAGCGCAAAAACACTACGTGAAAAAACTAGAGGCCCAGAGAGAAGGAAATGAATTGTGGAATAAAGTTGTTGTTGTTTGTTTTTGCGCACAAAAAGTATTCTCGTCGCTTGATAAACTTAAGATTGAGCCACTGTAGTCACTTGGACTATATTAACGATCTCTTTAATAACTTTTCTGGGCCAGCAAGTTTCGGTCACCTAGCAGCCTATGGAGAAGTTATCAGCTCTCAGATTTCATCAAAAATATCTTAATTTGTGTCCTGTTGTATAATATCAAGAAAATGCAATTACCTGCCTCCTTATTTATTATAGATGCCTTTTTGTTACACATATTTAGCCAATGTATTGGATATAATGCGTTGCATTCAATGTTGTTATTTAATTTGTTTGTAAAAGATGGCTTATATTGTTTTGGCATAGATGTACAGTAAATGGTTATATGTGTGTATATGTGACTGTGCTAACCCATGTTGAGAGGAGCAGAAAAGTGCGATTATGTGTGTGCGCTAGAGGACTCCTACAACTTTAAATGAACTCAGCCATTGTAGTTGAGTTTACTGGAGTTCAAGGACATGAAGAGGTGGACCGCTTGCACCTGCCTGGAGAAGGATCTGGGAAACTTTGGAGGAGTGTCAACCTAACGCTTGTTGTAAACAAGGAGTATAAAAGACTGATGAACTGACTGCCTCTTGGGATACTGATACGCCAGAGCCCCCGACGCCTAGAAGCCCAGAGCTGGGGACAAGAAACCCCAAGCAGAAGAGAAGAAGCCCAGAGCTAACTACACCTTTGTTTCAAAACATGACTATTGTATTTTATACTTAAACGATTAAGTTGTATTCGCCTTTTATATTTTTGTTTATTATAAAAAGAAAAGTAACCAATTAAAAGAAATTTAACTGATTACAAAATCTGCCTACTGAGACTTAGATTTATGATGCTGGAAGACTTTTAATGAGAACATACCACAGAGGAGTCTTCTGACCAAATTGTAAGTACATTTTGAATGCTTACGGTTTAGGTCAGATTTGACTTTCTTTACCTTACCTGAGAATAATAAATAAATAGGTAAAAGGTGTTAAGAGTAAAGTACACACCCTAAAACAGTCCCGAAGACGAACGAAGGTCTTACGGGGTTGGAACAACATGAGGGTGAGTAATTACTGACAGAATTTTCATTTTTGGGTGAACTAACCCTTTAAGCTCGCCACGGCTGTATTTATTTGATGTAAAATACAGTAAAAACAGTAATATTGTGAAATATTATTACATTTTAAATTGTTTTCGCTTTAAATAGAATTTAAAATGTAATATATTTCTGTGATATCAAAGCTGAATTTTCAGCATCATTACATTACTTCAGCATCATTACTTACTAGTGTCACATGATCCTTCAGAAATCATTCTAATATGCTGATTTTGTGCTCGATTATCAACTAGTATTGGTGCTCAAATATTAATAATGGTTCTTATTTTTATTAATGATAAAAAACATTTTTGCATGCTAAATATTTTTGTGGAAACCGTGATACATTTTTGTCTGGATTCTTTGATGAATAGAAAGGTAAAAAGAACAGCAACGAGCATAGAAATCTTTTGTAACAATATAAATGTCTCTTTTGATCAATTGAATGCGTCCTTGCTGAATAAAAGTATTATTATTATTATTATTTCATACATTACTTATCCCAAACCTTATCATGGTTTGCCATCACAGAACAACAGAAAACTTACTATTTTAAATTGTAAAAATATTTGACAATATTATTGTTTTTACTGTATTTTTGATCAAATAAATACAGCCTTGGTGAGCAGAAAAAACATTTAAAAAATCTAAACCTTGAACTGTAGTGTAAATATAATGAAATAATTTGTAATCTAATGTACAAATCTATGTTTTAGCTCATAAAGTGGCTTTCTCAGCCTCTCTGTTGACCTCTTTTGGACCACAAAGCGTTGGACCCTTTAATGATTTACACACCCTGATTTACAAACACATCTTCCTCAACACTGGAAACGCCTATGATGCAAATACAGGTGAATAAACTCATATAGTGTTAATATCTTCCTGTAATCTTTTATAATGCTCTCATTTGAATGTATCTAATGAACCTTTGTTCGATACAGGAATCTTCACAGCACCTGTGAGGGGAGTGTACGCATTCAGGGTTTTCTCAAAGGCGATCGGAAATTTACTGAAAGCCGTTACCGCAGGCCTGTTTAAAAATGACCAGCATATCATTTCTACACATGGACACCAAGCAGATGGTTTTATCAGTACTTCAAATGGAGTCTCTCTGCTGCTAGAAGAAGGGGATAAAGTAAAAGTAAATCTCTATCCGGGCCAATGGATTTTTGACAATGGGGAACACCATCACAGCACATTCAGTGGACATCTGCTTTTTCCCATGTGATCTTGCAGATAGTTTATTCACCCAAAAAGCTTTTCATACAGAAAGGATGTACAATCCTTAAAAAAATAAAAATAAAAAATACATTTACTGAATATAACTAAATATTAAATCAAGTGGTTGTCATTTTCATATAATAAAAACAAAGCAAATATTCTTCATATCATGGCTTAGTTTAAGGCAATAGTATCATTAGTGCAAAATGCTCCATGCATGTGAAGTAAATGAAAATGAGCAGAATGCAACATTACAACTGATTAAAGATTACAAACGTACAGACTATGAGGATATCAACCTTTCCAGGACAGGAAGTACAGCTGACCCTGCGTATCTCCGCAAACAAATTCCTTGGGGTCATGGGGGTTCACCTCCAGCACCTTGACAGGGCCTCCACACACAAACATGCCAACCTGTGAAAGGCAGAAAATGAGTGGGAAACAGAAATGAAATGGAATATACACTGGTGGAAGTGATTGCAAATCCACTCCTTCAATATAAGAAAAAAAATAAAATAATAATAATAAAGACCTGTTTCTTAGTGTGTTTGTCCCATAGTTTGACGGATCGGTCATAAGATGCTGAGATGATGAGGCTCTCTGTAACCCGCAGTACACTCACTTTGTCTGTGTGTGCCTATAGAGACCAGTCAACAGCCACCCAATTTATCAGCAACCCATGCCTTCATGACTTATGATCATTATATCTATCAGGAAAGCTAAAGGATACTTGCCGGTTTTCTTTCAGTCCAGGAGGAAATATTAGGAGGCTGGTTGAACCATATGTTCCCTTTATAATCACCACACACAATAAAGTCTGTAAAAAAAAAAAAACACGATTTGAAAACAACCAAATCAATTATCAAATCATTTATCAGTCATGAACAGTTCACATAATGACCACTAAAAAGGTCAATGGGTCATGGGCATGTAAGTTTTTTTTGTTGTTAAAATACATTCTCTTAACCCAGTTTATTGTTCATTAAGTACTATTTGTATGGCATTCATGGGTTTATCTTCCCCAAAATTGTAAACATTGAGCCTCCCAGGCACTATCAAAAAGATGAGCACGGTCCGCTCAGATCTGTCAGTCTCTGTCTAGCTCAACCTATAGCGAGAGTTTGGGGCGTGGCTACTGTAGCAGTCAGAGACAGAGCACAATGGACACTTCAATACTACAACATCATGCGTCCGTTTGCAACGACTGAACTGTTGTGAATATGGTTAATAGTAATTTATTCTCACAAATAAAAAAGAGAAATGGACTTGAACAGATAGCTCTCTTCACATTTTACTGACTTTCTGACAAATTGATTCATTTGTGCTACACATTAAAGTGTAAGAACAAGTGTACCATTTTGCATTGCTGCAGCTGTGATCCAGGAGCTAATCTGCCCAGCCTTCCGGTTTGCAATTCGCAGCTGTTCAATCTGTTCCTTGCTGGGTTTCTCCTGCTGCTGCTGTCCCTCCTCCTCCTGCTGCTGTCCCTCCTCCTCCTGCTGCTGTCCCTCCTCCTCCTGCTGCTGCTGCTGCTCCTCCTCCTGCTGCTGCTCCTCCTCCTCCTTCTGCTGCTGCTTCTCCTCCTGCTGCTGCTGCTTCTCGCGCTGCTGCTGCTCCTCCTGCTGCTCCAAATGCTCCCACATATTCTCCTCCTGCTCCAATTCCATAGGCGTCTTACCCACCGCATCGTAACAAAAGTTTAAGTCGTAAAGTCGATTTGGATTTACAGACAACTGAAAGACAGACCGTTTCAGATCATTTAGTTTTCAGACAGTTTGTACAATGTCAGTGTCACATGATAATGATAGATGAACTTACAAGCAATCCAATGTACAGTACACTCTTTTTCTGTCCCAACAGCCAAAAGCTCTTGTTATCATTTGGCATCACGCCAATAGGACGTACATCGTTTGTCCAGCTACAACAAAACACACACTTTTTATTATCCAATGAAGTAATGTTATCATTCACTGTGGATGTGCCACATTGCACCGAAAAAAGGCTTAACAGAAGAGTGTAGGACATCTTTTCTATGTGTAAAAATGATGTGGTGTTTATTTACGAAAAAGTTTGTTTGGTCGACGAGCTAGTAGAGATCACATCGACGACTGGTCCATTCACACATACTCCAAACAGACTGCCACTGTAGAGCAAATAGCTCACAGGAACCTCCACTTTGTATGAAGACATCTTATTGAGTCTGGAAGAAAATAAAATGTTGGCCATGTAATTCCTTATAACAAGATGACTCCTGCACTAAGCATCGTTAAATAGGCAATGAGAAAGGTCATGTGACCGAAATGTTTGCCACTTTTTTCATTAATCTTGCAATTGTGTTTTTTTGGGGGTTTTTTTTTTGTTAGAGTGTGCAGGCTTTTTTTGCAGTGCTTTCCTATTTACAAAATAAAATCCACACATAAAATTGTGTGAAATTGACAAACATTAAAATAGCTACAGACAACCACTCAGGGGTGAAGCAATCATTATATCATCCTTTATAAGAGCTTGGTTTTCTTTAGACACAGTGTGTTTTATGTTTATTGAACATAAAATGACACTGGCTGATATAATATAAAATCTGTACTATTTTTATTTTTAAATAAATTAAAAACAAAACACTAAAATCAAGCATTTGAAAGTTTTGTACATACACAATATTACTATGAAATAACAAATATTATTATGCCTGTAATCACACTGCTGAATTCAAGAGCAAAATGTGTTTTCAAGATGTATTTCTAGTAAACAATGCAAAAAAATCTTCAGTGGTCTTATGTTGACAAATCTTTTGTCAAATTGTTTACCCTCTTCTCACCACCCCCTTGTAAAAACTGGCTTTGCTTGAATCATGTGATTGACATGTTCTTGGTTCAAAATGGCACATTTCTCTGAAAGGCAACAAGTTTGCAAAACTGAAATTGAAATATGAAAGTGAAGAGGGATAAAAGTTGATACCTCACAATGCACTTCTTGGTGTCTCTCTCCAGTTTCCAGACACATACAGAGCAGTCACTGCAACCCACAGCTAGCTGATCCTCTGGCATACCGGTGACTGCACATAAGCCGCCATCACTGACCTTAGTGCAACACACACAGAGCCGTTCATTCAGAAATTTCCAACCAAAAGAAGGTAAAGTTATTTTTACTAACTGATCAACAATAATAAATTCAGTTCCCAACCCATGATTACCTTCTTCCAGTAAACCACTGAATTCTGATGCCATATCTCCAATCTGCCTGTGTCATAACCACAGACCATGAGGTCATCAGTATCAAGGAAGCACACAGCTCTGACACTCCCTTTCTGGCAAGGAGGAGCTTCTGTGGATGATTGTATATAAAAAAAGTTATGTTATTAATGCCAATCAAATGATATATTTGGATGTACAGCTGTAGTTTAATAAGAAATTGCAATGTTGTTACCGCTTTTCACATCAGTTTAGATTCTGCTTTTGTTCACTAACAAAATGTTCTGAGGATTTATGTGACAGTTTAGTTGAGTTAATTGGGAAAGACCATTTTGCCGTACCCATTGCCGTGGTGACACTCCATGACCTGAGGGAACGATCCACAGAGACAGTGAGAAACTCCGGCAGTCCTGCCTCTTTGCACACTAAAGCTTGGATTTCTGCACTGTGACCATGCAGAGTACTATGATGATGTACCTATGAAAATTTAATTTTTATGAATAAATTAGCAATGCACTGATATCAAAATCTGACCGATGCAGATAAGATGAGAGTTATTTTCATTTTATGGCATAATAAAATAAATAACAAATGGCCAATATAAAAATGTTATACCATTTTATCAAAACAAAGTAAAAAATAAAACACTAAACTAAAACCAGTTGTTTTAAATACTAGAAGTTAATTTAGGCACCACACCTTTATAAATTATGAAAATTACTATTTATTTTGAGATTTGCAAAAGATTACATTTAACATTGTTATTAAATTATTAAATTTGAGCACTTTTAATAGCTGCAAAGATCTAAATTTACGTAAATATAGGGGAAATTATTTTATAATCAAATATACAGTATCAACTGATCAACAATACGGTAGCGATATATTATGCATTCCTAGAATTAATCTCTGGGAATTATGTAAAATATCTGATTTGCAATTCATTTTATTTAAATAAAATATAAATAAATGATTAATGAAAAAAATACAGAAGTGAGAGTTGGTTACCTGCAGTGGATGCCAGAGTTTAACAGTTCCATCTTCTGATGCTGAAGCTACCAATAAGTCCTCTGGTTTTAAATTCTCTCCCAGATCTGTGTGCAACAAATGGTTTTGCTAAGAAGGTTTGTTTAAGCAAGATACACTATTTAGATATCAAGCTTCCGTTTGTGTATACATTTGTGTATTAGTCACAGTACCTGGCTGAGAGACAACAGTGCAGTGATTGAGACGGGACTTGTGGGCCTGGATCCTGGTTACTTGTATACCTGATTCCCACTTCCAAACCATCAGCAGTCCATCCATAGAGCCTGCCATTACATGATCCTCCTAAAGTCATTAAAAATTACATAAATGTCAACAGGTTCCACTTATTGTGTATTTTTGTGACCTGGCTTTAAAGGGTTAGTTCACCCAAAAATGAAAATTCTGTCAGTAATTACTCACCCTCATGTTGTTCCAACCCCGTAAGACCTTCGTTCATCTTCGGAACACAAATTAAGATATTTTTGATGAAATCTGATAGCTGTCACACTCCTCATAGGCTTCTAAAGACGTTATAACTTGCTGGCCCAGAAAATGCATTAAAGACATCGTTAATATAGTCCAAGTGACTACAGTGGCTCAACCTTAAGTTTATAAAGCGACGAGAATACTTTTTGTGCGCAAAACCCCCCCAAAATAACGACTTTATTTCACTATTCATTTCCTTCTCTCTGGGCCTCGAGTTTTTTCTCGTAGGATAACTGCGCAGCGCTTCTGTGTTGTACGTCACCACGCATCACACACATGACCAGCGTCGGCCAATAGTGAGCCTACGTGTGACGTGTAACACAGACGCGCTGCGCAAAAACACTACGTGAAAAAACTCGAGGCCCAGAGAGAAGGAAATGAATAGTGTAATAAAGTCGTTATTTTTGTTTGTTTTTGCGCACAAAAAGTATTCTCGTCGCTTTATAAACTTAAGATTGAGCCACTGTAGTCACTTGGACTATATTAACGATCTCTTTAATGCATTTTCTGGGCCAGCAAGTTATAACGTCTTTAGAAGCCTATGAGGAGTGTGACAGCTATCAGATTTCATCAAAAATATCTTAATTTGTGTTCCGAAGATGAACGAAGGTCTTACGGGGTTGTAACAACATGAGGGTGAGTAATTACTGACAGAATTTTCATTTTTGGGTGAACTAACCCTTTAAGGTGCAACTGCCTTACCCAACAGCACAATGTGCTCAAAGATGAACTAGACAGGATCTCTCTCAGCAAACTTCCTGTCTGGATATCCCACATCCGCAGCTTACAGTCACTGGAGCAGCTAAGCTGAGGTGTAAGAGAAGTTTTGCATTTGGTTACAGACACACAGAGTCAGATGTTACTGAAATTAACTAACTGCCCTTTTCAAATGGCTTTCTTACCACTGCAGTTGATGTCCAGGCACATCCCGTAATCCAGTCTCCATGGCAATGGGAAAAAGACCGGGAAAGAACTGGAGGGGAGGAGTTTACATTCCATATCATCAAAGCCTATTGGAAGAGATTATGATAAAAAAAAGTCTTGTGAGAGAGATGATAACATTTTCTTCCATTTTTCCGGTGATAGATGTGGAGTGGACCAAGTACCTGATCTTTCCCTCCTGACAGCAACTCTTTCTCATTAGGACTGAAAGCAAGGCATGTGACCCCTCCATTGTGACCTCTCAGAATACACATCACTTTAGGGTCGATCCAGGGCTTAGAAGTCAATTCACTCTTCAACCACAGAGCAATAGTGAAGTCATCTAAAACAAAATTAAATTTTTCAATAAAATAACATTTTAAAACATGAAATAAATAAATTGGAAAAAAAATTAAACATGAAATAAATAAAATTTACATTTCTAAAAACTTCTCAGTTGTCTAAAAATAGCCACCTATAATGTGCAGTATGAAATGGATATTCATTCTGAGATTAACTAAAGACTACATTTTAGTGTTATTAAAATATTAGTGCATTTAAAGAATAACTTTAAATGAGTGTAAGAAAAGATAATCTAAATGTAAAAATAGGTTGAAACGAGCATGCAAAAATTAAATATCCAGTATGGACCAAAATCAATTGACAAAATGTTTTGTGTTTACTGACCAGATGCAGATGCCACACAAGTGGAGATTTGAGCCAGAGCAAGAATAGCTCCCTTTTGCACGCCAAAAGATCCTACTGACACAAGGCTTTCCGAATTTTCTCCTTGCCTTTCCCAGACTCTGAGACGATGGTCCATGCTCCCAGACAGCAGCAGCTCTGTTCCTCCTCCCTCCATCCACATGAGGCAGAGCATGGACACCTGCAGCTCCTCACTGGCCCAGACCTTCTCTCCTACAGCACAAAGCATTTTGGGATGGGTTCTACTTCTGGTTACTCACAGTCCTCTCCATTATTATTAAGTGTGGATTGTTTTTTGCACCTTATTTCGTTCATGTTATGGCTTTTGAGAACAAGCGAGATTGAGAAGCAGTTTGAATATATGAGCTCCAAGTATTTCTGGATAAGTACGTTTGTAAATGCTGGATGCAAATGTTTATGTACCTGACTTCAAATTGAACATTTTGATACCATCTCCATGGTAACCCACAGAAGCGTACCCACTGGCCACAGCCACACACAGAGCATTAGCTTCATCTTCATTTCCACTTCTGGTGCGCTTTTGTTGCTGCTGCAATACTGTTACCTGCAAATTATGATTATTAATATCATCCTTATAGGCACTCAAAAAAACATTTTCATTTCCTGAAGGAAATATCCATGCTTCCAATGCGGCAAATGAATAGTGTTGATGTTTCAGGAAAGCTTAAGCTCTGGTTCAGCATATGTGAAACACATCAGAGCTGCTTCGCTGTGCATGAAAATCACAGCCTTTGCAGTGCAAAGAGTGCTATAGTTGGTTTATTAGATGTGAGATACATATTATATTATAAGTAGAAAATATAATCCAATAACATGACATGATTAAGTTGATTACATACAGTATTTGCCAAAAAAAAAAAAAAAAAAGTGTGATTTAATATTTGAATTATCTTCATAGGCCCCTAAATTAGAATATTAAATTCACACAAAATTAAAAAGTTAAATTAACAGGCCTAAACATCATTTAAACATTCAGGTATGCAAGGGCAGAAAAAGTCTGTTTGGAGTCTGTACATCAAGCAGTTCAGGCTGAATTCATTGCTGAATTTAATACCTATTATACTATTTATACTGCTTATACTACTTATAAGTAGCAATTCTAATTTAAGAACATGAAAGTACCTTTTTCTCTCCCAGTACAGCGACAGATCGCCCAAGACCACCGGACCACACATTAACCTGGACAACAAAAAAAATACCTCAATACGGAGTGTTTTAGGATGCCTGTTAAAGTGCAAAAAAAACCTAACAATTGAAAATTAAGAATGTAAGACCATAGTCCTCACCACACTGTCATGTCCAGCGCTCAGCAAAAGGTTTCCTCCCTGCAGGAAGTTCAGTGACTGCGTGGAGCCGCGGTGAGCATGATAACTGCCCACACAAGCAGCTGCTGCCACTGACCAGAGCCGCACTTCTCCTGACAGACAGCCTGAGCACAATATGGAGGAGCAGGGAGAGAAAGACAGACTCCGCACTGAACTCTGATGACCTAACAGAGTCTGAAAAAGAGAAAGCATTGGGAGGGAAATTAAGTTTTAGTATATCAGGCATAGCAACATATCTTTGGAGTCGTTCCTCACCGTAACGTTTTTCTGTTCAAGCCAGTTCCACAAACGAACAGCTCCATCCCAGCAGCCCACTGCCAAGAGCTGGCCCTCAAGGTCAAAGTTCACACAGTTCAGGGGGGAGGGATTCAGGAGAGAGGCCACCTCTGTACTCTTCTGCGCTGACCACACCTGAGTACAGCCAAATAAATGATGAATATTTCAGAATAGTAAAACACCACACTTATTTCAGATTTTAAATTATTTTTTCCTTGGTTTTACCTTCAAGTTTAGGTCTAATGAAACGGTAGCAAAGAGTTTTCTGTCTGGACTGACATCACATCCTGTGATCTTGTTGGAGTGGGCATTCATGTGGGCAGTTCTTAAAGTGACAGCGAAAAAAATAAACCGAAGATAACAAAGCTGTGCAAAATTGTACAATGTAAATTGTACATTTGAGCCAGAAAAACGAATTACCTGCAACCACTCGCAACATCCCACACCTCCACCTGCCCATCAAACGAGGTTGTTGCCAAAAGCTCCTCCCCAAGAAAAATACATCCAGAGATGCCATCACCACTGCTCAGCAATGACTTCACTTCCTGTTTGAAAAAATAATGTAAAAAAAGCCAATTGTGATTGAATTATCCTAAAAATGCCGAAAATCATAGTAGATGTATGTTTAAATACGTTTTGAACTAATACCTGTCCAGTCTCTGTATGCAGAAAGTGAAGTGTTCCCTCTACGGTTCCCAGTGCCACAAGTTTTCCATCAGGACTCACCACCACACAACTTGGCTCAGAGTGGAAGGTGGAAACCAGCTCACTGAGCAGAAGAAACAATTAACATACATAGAAAAATTCTAGATAAACAACCTTTGCACATAGTGGTGTCCAGGAAGTCACATTATTAATTGAAATCTAATTCTAAATCTAAATTCTAAACCTGAAAACAAAAAAAGGATTTTAGGATTTTCTTTATAAGTGTATAACTGTGGCTCAGCCAGAATTAATCTGAAATTCTGAATCTGAGAATAAAATGCTATTAATCAGACACAATATTAGTACCTGACTTCTTTTTGTGCAGCATCTGTGAAGTTTAGCCATTTTACAGCATGCACCCCTCCATTTCTTGTCATGCTTTCAGCCCACAAGTGTGCAGAGCTGTCACATGGTTCATTAAGAGCTGTTTGTATGAAGAGAGCGGGCCATTGAGAGAGGAGGAGGCTGTGGCGCTTCAGAAAACTGAGACAGTCTTTAAAATCCTTCAGGTTATCTGGAAAAACACACAAATTTGGTATAGGTTTACCGCGAAAACTATAATTTGTAGTTTCAGTACATATTAAGATCATGAATTCATTTTAAGATCTTTTTAAATGTCAGTGTTGTCGGGTTTTCATAAACATACAATAATATAAAAGTAAAATACCTGCTGATTTTTTGGATTGCAGATGATCGGTCCCATACTTTTGGGCTAAATGGATAAAATGAAAAACAATCAATATGAGAACCTGTGAACTAAACAGAAAAAAAAGAAAAATGCAGTACTGAAAAACATCAGGCACTTTACCGAACAAAATGTAGGTCTCCAGAAGTTGGTGAAGCAGTCCATACCGCACATTAGCATAGAGGAAGTAGTAACTCGATAGCAGAAAACGCAAGGGCTCACATTGATTACCACCCATCTGATCAGAGAGAGAGAATAGACATCTCTTATAAGTTTAGTAACTGAAGCTGAAAGGTTGAAGAAGAGAGTAGGGGGATACTGACCAGGTGGGCAGGGAGATGAGACAGAATATCAGCATCAGAGTGAAGAAATGTGTCCTTCCCCTGAGGATTTGACCGCACCCAAAGGTGAGCTGAAAAAAAAAGAAAGTTATTTAGAAATAAATATATAAAAACCCATACACTACTGTTCAAAAGTCTGTTTCTGAAAGAAGTCTCTTACGGTCAACCAAGGCTGCATTTATTTAATCAAAAATACAGAAAAGAATAATATTGTGAAATATTATTACAATTTAAAAGAAATGTATTCTATTTTAATATATTTTAAAATAGCTGCTACCAATCCGTTCTCATTGCTTAACCGTTTCATTCCATTCAGCGATTCAAAACGGTAAGCTTGTAATAATGTTTTTAATTCCGGTGGAACTGGTGGATTTCCGTGGGAAATTCGAGCATGTCTTTGCGTCATCACGTCACATCTGTACACATAAAGAAGGAGTCTCGGCTAGTAGGCTATATTGCGTGTGAGGATGTTGGAGGTGGAGATTTATAGCCTTTTCTACAGCACTTGATATAATTAAACTTATCAATTTGATGGCGGATCCAAAAAGGTTCAAACGACAATCACCAGTGACAACTGGAGATTCACCCGTTGTAAAATGCAAAAGACTTCATTCAGACTTCGGAGTGGCTACAGAAAAAAAGAGGGTGCCCATGCGAAAACAAGGATAAATATCGGAAGGGCAATTAATGTAGTCATGCAATGCTGATGTTGTTAACATGTTGAACAAAGTATAATTTGCACGGTTTGACGTGATATGATAAGCGATCGTTAGATTTAATCAGCACGATTTACTGCAATGCTTTTTTTCCCTTAGTTGGAAACTAGTGGATGTTACTTGTTCAGATGACATTTTCTGGTGAAAATTCTTATGTTGGTTATACTTCCAAAAAGTAGAATCTGTGATTCCGAACGACAGTATCCACACCAGCGCAGTGACTGACAGCCGCACATTCTCCTCAAAACATTGCATTCATCCGCGCTGTGCCGTGCCGAAGCACAACCCACGTAAAGTTGCTAATTCCGCGAATAACTGCAATTGCAGATTTCGAAAGGAGATGGCGACAAAGAGGAAAAACTACGGACTGCAGCTTTAACTATTTTCTCATTTGTATTCTGATGACACTGAACATATTCATACATTTTGTAAATTGTATACAAAGTTATGTGTCATAAACATGTCATCTCTATGTGTTTGCAAAAGAAAAAGAAAAAAGAAAAAAAGTAGCCTTTGAGCTAGAAGCATGTCCCAGCCGGGTTCACCACTTATTGGGGTCCCCTGGAAACATGGTCTGTGCTATTTGCAGTGCGTTTCTGTATTTGGTTGTGTTATGAACTTTTGCAGCACGTTTCTGTATTTGGTTGTGTTGTGAGTATTTGGAGCACACATGTGTTGTAAAACTAATGAAGAAGTTTTCTTAATTTTTGGGTGTTTTTTCTTTTTGCATGTGTTTTCTTCAGTTGCAGCGCGTTGAGCTCTCTCAGCCACCGTAGTAGTGTATAAAACACATAAAATGTATCACAATTTGCATGCATCATGTTTTACCTGCAATTATCAGATGACTTCTGGTTCTACTCTCCTCAGTAGACAGGTACAGATGTTCAAAGGCTGACCTCACCTCTGGATGGGTCAAAGTCAGGAGGTCATCTGACCCCTGACCGTGAGACTGTCCAATTATACTGGCGATACAACAAGAATAAATCATTCATTGTATAAAACAGAAGCTATTTCTTATGTCCACACATTTCACTGTGCTGTACCTGTGCAAAGATTGTGCCAGCTGAGAGAATATTGCCATGGGAACACGGCTCTGTGGATGCCTTGCTATATGGAGAATTTCTTGCCATGACACCAGCCCTCCTCTGGAGTTTAAATCATTGCACATGTTCAGTATAGTGTAAAGATCACTCTCGCGCATCCCTGTGGAAAAAACAGATTAGCGATGAGAAATACTTATTTTCAATACATCTACATAAAAATTATAATGTTATTTAAATCATTAAACTATTTAAATTAATTAAAAAAAGAAACAACATACAATAAAACTTCTAACAACTTTACAATAAAAACTATATAAGATCTTAATATGGGATACAGTTTAAAATTAAGCTTTAGCATAATGTTTATTATTTAATAGAACCTCTAAAATTGTGTGGTGCGATTTTAAAAAGGTGCAACCAATGACATTTTTTAATAAAACTGATACACGTCCAATTTGTGATATCAATTGGGCCACAGATCTTTGTTTGGAATAAAACAATAAGTAAAACAAGTACCATGGTATGACCCTTAATTTTTGGACACGGCAATATCATGCTTTCTAGATATGCACCATGCAATGATATATGAATCATTCAATGCCATATTAATATTACGATTTAATACTAATCACTGTACCATGTTACCCCTCTTAAGAGAGAAGGGCTGGACAATTTAATTTGAGCTTGTCCCCTGTGGAGACAACCTTAAAGAAATAAAAATGTGTAAAACAGGGTTAAATTAAGATAACGTATAACAGTTTTTGCAGAAGTGCAGTGCACTGCACTAAGTCAGCAATAAATAAATGTCTTGTACCGGTGGACCTGACAGCTAGAGTCGCTAATGCCCAACCCAGTCCTGCTCTGCAATATTCAGTCTCCAGCCTCAGCAGACTGTGCTGCACCAGCTCACCAAGGGACTGAGGAAGAGACTGGAGGCTGTCCTTCATCTAAATGACAAATTTCATCATCAACATTACGTTCAACTTTACATTTCTTAAGCTAAATAACATTATGTGGATCACTATAAAAAAAATGATTTAACAATAATTTACCTTCTCAAAGGAGGCATAATTCCTGAGCTCCTCACAGGCCAAATGGAGGTAGAGTGGACTCACAGACCCTTTCTTCATCAGCAGTGTCTGAAGCTACAGGGGAACACAACAATAAAGTCACTAGTTAAGCAAAAACAGTTCTCAATATTTCCTTATAGTACTCCAACAGCCAGAGAGCAAAAGGGAAGTTCACCTGGTTATTGAAAGCAGAATCGCTCAGTTTCTTTCCAAATCCAACAAGCTGCTTCTGCACAATCTCCTTCCTGTCAGGTAAAGATAACTGCCCCAGTGGAAATGACACGGCACCTTTCCTTTTGCTAATAGTGTTTTGTAGGGATGATTCTGAAGTAACACTCAGGACCAAACAGACACCCTAAGAGGACAGTGAACACAGTAATTGGTTGATGAGAAGGTTCCCTCATTTTTTTTATACACTTATTTAAAGTGTTAGTTCCCCCCAAAATCAAAATTCGGTTTTCATTTACTCACCCTCATGTTGTTACAAACCCATAAGACTTTTGTTCATCTTCGAGACACGAATGAAGATATTTTTAATGAAATCTGAGAGATTTCGCTCCCTCCACTGAAAGTCCATTCAGTCTATTTCACATATAAACATTTACTAGCAAGCATGCTTGAGCTTACGTTTATCATATTTGAGTGCTCTATGTACGTCCGCTGATCAGTGTTTATAATGTGAATAAAAGCCTAAATTAAATGTTCATCATATAAAGCATTGTGTGTTTTTGAAGACATGGATTAAACTGCTCGATTCATTCGGACTTCTTTTATGATCTCTTTATTATCGTTTTAAAGCATCAGAGTTTTGGGTGAACAGACTTTCAATGGAGGGACAGAAATCTCTCAGATTTCATAAAAAATATCTTCACCTTTGTTTTGAAGATGAACGAAAGTCTTATAGGTTTGGAACAAAAAAATGTTGGGCGAACTACCCCTTCAAGAGCACGTTTCTCTCTCTTACCTTAGGGATGTGCTGCGGTATCCATTCTGACACCCTTTGACCACGACCGTCATGGAAACGGTCCGCCCCATCAACAAGCAAGGCCAGTGGCTTCTCTTTGTTCAGGTCCTTCAAGTTTAACTGGAACTCAGACAACAAGTCCCTGTAATGCAACAAAAGAATAATTATGAAATGAGTTTGCTTGTGTTTGCATATAACAATGCATGTTACATCAGATCCTTCCTTACTTATAAGATGTGTTTGGAGGCAACTCCACATCATCTTTTCTTTTCCTCAGCCACTGAACAAGACAGCGCAGAAGCTGCTCAACACTGCAAGCAGACTGGCTAGCGTCTGTGGAGTAGGATATGACATCACAAAGAGGGGCTTTCTTGTTTTTGACAGAGGTTTTGAGTGCCTGGGCCAGGGCAGCCTTAATAAAACAGAAGATATAGAGAGATATTCAGATGTACTTCTAGTAATTCATCATACATTGGGCATTAATACATGAAGATTCAGATGGTTTATTGTACAAATGTACAGTTACCATGAACACAGTTTTGCCCTCTCCAGGTTTTCCCTCAACCATCAGAACTCCTCCTTTTTGCTGACATTCTTGAACTTTCTCTGTTGCCATAGAAATAAGCTTTGACCTGCCGTGAAACTGCCGCTGTTGGGAATCCTGATAGACTTCCTGTTCTTTAATCTCTGAGATCAAATCTTCATCTGTCTCCTACAACAACAAAAAAAAGAAAAAAGGAGAGAAACAAAATTCCTGAAAATCACTAATTAATCACATTAATAAATGTAAAATAAGCACTGGGATGTACTGGGATTGATATGTCAAGAAAAAAATATTTCATCCAATAAATTATGAAATGTGTAAACAAAAATATAGAGATATGAATAGAATGAACAATTTGATCATACAAAAATAATCTAATAAAACATTGATAAATAATCAAATAGAAAATAAATGACCAAATTGATTTTATAAAAATAATGACATGTGACTATGAAGTGATTGGTAATTGAATATTTGCATTTTCTAATATCTACTATTATCAAAGAAGTTGGGACCTAATAAACAAATTTTGCCAATTCTATTCATTAGCAAATAATGTAGATAACCCCAATATGTAGACTGCCGAATATCCCAATCCCAATATTTATATATACACAAATAGAATACACTAAATATAGGTGAGTAACATCCTTATTCATCGTTTAATTGATTTATCTTTCAATTGTTGTTTCAAACTGTGAGTGGCCCCCATAAAGTAGAGCATATGAAAACAATTCTTTTAATTCATTTTAATGAGACTCTGACCTCCACAAAGAGCTGCTGCACTGCTTCCCAGATATCCTCCAGCGCTGCTCTCCCAAAGTCCTCCAGTCCTTTCACATAGGGCTTTCCATCCACCACCCCACCCCATTCACAGGGATAACTAAGAGAATATGAAGCAGGGCACAAATAATAAATGCAATGTCATTCCTCATTGTGCAAGGCAAAACAAATACAGAACTCACTTTTCTGTCACTTTAATCTCATTGTTCTGGATCCATGTTTTTAGGCTGTTCATTTTAGCTTCAGCTTCTTTGGATTCTGCCACAAAGTCCGTTCTCCATGCCACTGGCACTGAACTAAACATACAAACGCACAAAATGTAGATGATATGACATATTGTACTTAAATTACATAGCCTCAGAAACATTAGCTGGCAGCTGTAATTGTTTTTCATCCATTATTTCATTTCATTACATTAAAACTGACTGAGAACAGCCTGCAGAAACAAAAACGAATCGGATCAGCTGACAAATGATAAATGAATGTATACCTGGTGAGATGGGGTGATCTGAAGTAGAAGAACATGCGGCTCTGGGCAGAGTCTGGATACAGCGCTTGAAACTGTCGAATCTCCATTTCAGTAATGGATAACCCATCAGGCGCAGAGTTCAGCTGATAGAGTGAAGCATGAAAGCAATTCATGAAACTTCAGGACAAGGGGGCCCAAACCAGTATACAATGTCGTTTTATGTTGCTTTGGCTACATATTAGTAATTTAGGGATGAACCAATATTCAAATTCTGGTTGATACCAATAATGTGATGGGTGATAATGTTATGACTAATAACCAATAAATGGCGATATTAAAATCTATGCTTTGTCTAAATAAATTAAATTCTATACTATTTTGTCAAAATAAATTTTAAAGTTAAATATAAAAAACTTAAATATTTTTTTTTAAACTACAAGTGAATTTAGGCATCACAGCATTATAATGTGCAGTAAAAAAATTATATTTATTTTGAGATTTGCTAAACATTACATTAAACGGTGTTAGTAAACTATTTGTTTTTTTAAAGATTTTCTTTAAGTGAGCGTTAGATTACGGCAAAAGTAATATAAATGATAGCATGATAGCACTAATCTATTGTGCATCCCAATGTCGTTTTAAATAAATACGTAAAAGACTTACTCTGAACATAAAGGGCAAGGCTATACTAGTTTTTAAAACTGGACCTTTATTTAAAACTTCTGACCAAGCTCAGAGGGTACACTACCGACGTTTTAAAGCCTTTGATAG
Source organism: Leuciscus leuciscus (assembly GCF_965113295.1). Lineage (NCBI taxonomy): Eukaryota > Metazoa > Chordata > Actinopteri > Cypriniformes > Leuciscidae > Leuciscus > Leuciscus leuciscus. Next base: position 33,956,271 of record NC_138730.1, on the reverse strand, counting down.
TCAAAAATTCCAAAATATAGTAAAAATAGTAATTTTATGAAATATTCTAATTTAAAATAACTTTCTATTTTAATATATTTTAAAATACAACTTATTCCTGTGATGACAAAGCTGAATTTTCAGCAGCCATTACTGTAGTCTTCAGTGTCCCTTTGTTTTTTTACAATTCGACTAATAGAGAGTTGAAATAGAAATCTTTACTTTTCACCTTTCTTCTCTTATCTAGCTCATATATTTCAACGTCAACTCTGGTGAATATTTAAGGTGCAGTAAGTGATTTCTGAGAAACAATGTTGATATTTGAAATCAACCCAATCAAACAAACCCCTCCCTTCATTGCTCTGCCCCCAAAATGCACAAACACCAGCAGCACACCAGCGCCAGACAAACAATGACACACAAAATTGCCTCGCTGCCTGCTGTGAGTGTGTTTGCTCTGTGTTGTAAGCTCCGTCTTAGCCTCGTATTTTCCTTGTTTTGAACCATCATCTACCACAATTTCTAGTTGTTTATACTACTACTAAATACAGCTTACCCAACATCGCTAGCTTCCGTTACTACTAGCACAGCACGCTAGTAATTCGCTAGCCTGTAAAAGCCGTGTGCGCTCAGCTATTTTATTTATTTATTTTCTCTCGCGCCTTTGAGTTCATAAAAGCTCAGGTGAGTAAGAAACACTCAACAAACACGGTGAGTAATGTCTTGTCCTGTTATTATCATGCGTCGCGTCTGAATACGTTGTTGTTTTTGGAGCTCTATCGATTTGATTTATAATTCTTGATTTTTCTCGCTGCCTGCTGTGAGTGTGTCTGCTTCGGTGCTGTAAGCTCCGTCTTAGCCTCGTATTTCCTTGTTTTGAACCATCATTTACTACAATTTCTAGTTGTTTATATATTACTACTAAATACAGCTTACCCAACCCTGACATCGCTAGCTTACGTTACTACTAGCACAACACGCTAGTAATTCGCTAGCCTGTAAACGCGCCACCCGTGTGCGCTCAGCTATTTTTATTTATTTATTTTCTCGCGCGCTCGCGCCTTTGAGTTCAGAAAAGCTCAGGTGAGTAAGAAACACTCAACAAACACGGTGAGTAATGTCTTGTCCTGTCATTATCATGCGTTGCGTCTGAATGCGTTGTTGTTTTTGGAGCTCTATCGATTTGATTTATAATTCTTGATTTTTCTCTTTAAACTCGCTTACAACGAACATTTTCTACTTTTCCTCACTGAGAAGCACTAATGTTACTGCTCAAACCTCATTGTTACAACGCGGACTGTTGAGCAGACGCGTCTCAAGCCTATTAGTGATCCAACGCTGCATACTCTTAAAGGTTACGTCCGTGGATCACGGCTGAACGCGTCTTCTCCACACTCACTTATAAACAAACATTTTTTTTTTCGCCTATCGTGCGTCTACTCTACACCCCTACCACTAAAAAACCTAAAAAACCTCATAGTTACAACACGGACTGTTGAGCAGACGCGTCTCAAGCCTATTAGTGATCCAACGCTGCATACTCTTAAAGGTTACGTCCATGGATCACGGCTGAACGCGTCTTCTCCACACTCACTTACAAACAAACTTATAATATAAATTAGTATTAATATTGATAGCATCACTGGTAGCTTCGTTGCTAACTCACTGTCCATCTGTTAAAATGGCGAATATATCAGATGTAAGTAGTCTACCGCTTGGTGCAGGTGAGGACACATTTGAGCTTCACGCACTGCAGTCTGAGCTGGAAGCTGTTGAGAAACAGATCCACAACCTTTTATTGAGACAGGCCGAGCTGAGAGACCGGTGTTTGGCTCTTGAAACATCACGCGCCGATGCACACAAATCAGTGTTTAACGTTACTAACCCGCTGACTCCGACCGCGTCTACTCCGTGCGTTCCTCAGTTCACTCCGGCTCCAACACGCCACCACGAAGCCTGGGTGGTTCCGCAGCGGAAGACGCGAGTCAGGTTTAGACCAAGACTTTCTCCGACCCTCCCGGTTTTCGAGTTATCGACTCAAAACCGCTTCTCCCCTCTACGCGAAACAGAACGCGATGCTGTGATCATCGGCGATTCCATCGTTCGGCATGTACACGCTACGTTAGGTAAAAGTAAGGTGCAAAGTCACTGCTTTCCTGGTGCTAGTGTTTCTGAAATCGCTGCTCGCGTTCCCGAGATCCTGAACGGTGACGAGCGCGTCGGAACTGTGGTCCTGCACGCGGGAGTGAACGACATCAGGCTGCGCCAGACGGAGATTCTGAAGAAAGACTTCAGGAATCTAATCGATACGGTACGCAGCACATCGCCTGAAACAACGATCATTGTGTCAGGACCGCTTCCCACGTACCGACTAGGGCATGAAAAGTTCAGCAGATTATTTGCGCTAAATGAATGGTTAATGTCATGGTGCAATGAGCAGAAACTGCTCTTTGTAAATAATTGGAATCTGTTTTGGGAGCGTCCTAGGCTTTTCCGTGCTGATGGCTTACACCCAAGCAGATTCGGAGCGGATCTTCTGTCAGATAACATCTCCAAAATGTTAAATACCCTTTGACCCCAAATCATAGTCTCTGCTGCACCAATTCAACTGATATAAATACTAGTGTAGAACATTGCATAGAAACCATGTCTATTCCTCGTTTAGTGAGATCAAATAATAAATCTAATGCAGGATCTAGGAAAAATCTAATTGTTATTAAAACAGAAAATGTTGCTATTAGTAAACAAAAACTATTTCTAAAGCTAGGTCTTCTAAACATTAGATCACTCACACCTAAGGCAGTTATTGTAAATGAAATAGTCACAGATAATAGCTTCGATATACTTTGCCTTACTGAAACCTGGCTTAAACCAAATGATTATTTCGGTATTAATGAGTCTACTCCTCCTGGATACTGTTATAAGCATGAGCCCCGTCTGATTGGTCGTGGCGGAGGTGTTGCAACCATTTATAAAGATATTCTAAATGTTACCCAGAAAACGGGTTATAAGTTTATTTCATTTTAAGTACTTGTACTAAATGTTACGCTCTTAGATGTTAGAAAAACATCCCTATTATCTCTAGCCTTGGCTACCGTATATAGACCGCCAGGGCCTTACGCTGATTTCCTAAAAGAGTTTGCAGATTTTCTCTCAGACCTATTAGTCAATGTCGATAAAGCACTAATTGTTGGAGATTTTAACATACACGTAGATAATCCAAATGATGCGTTAGGAGCTGCGTTTACAGATTTATTAAATTCATTTGGGGTCAAGCAAAACGTCACCGGACCAACACATCGTCTTAATCATACACTCGATTTAATTATATCACATGGAACCGATCCAACCGATATAGATATCATTCCACAAAGTGATGAAGTCACTGATCACTACATGGTAACTTGCATATTACGTACTGCTGTAATATGTCATGCGGCGTCGCGTTATCAACCAGGCAGAACAATCCTCCCATCCACCATAGATAATTTCTCAAATTGCTTATCTAATCTGTCTCAGCTGCTGCCTGAACCCAAACAAACAGATGAACTAGAAGAACTAACTAGCACTATGAGCACCATTCTCTCTAGAACATTGGATGTGGTTGCACCTATTAAATTAAAAAAGGTCAGAGAGAAAAATAAAGCACCATGGTATAACAATACTACGCATGTTTTAAAGAGAGAAACGCGTATTTTAGAGCGTAAATGGAAACAAACTAATTTAGAGGTCTTTAGAATCGCGTGGAAAGACAGTATGTCACGTTATAAAAAGGCCCTAAAAGCGGCCAGGGCTGAGCACCTCCGCAAACTAATAGAAAACAACCAAAACAATCCAAGGTTTTTATTTAACACCGTGGCTAGACTAACAAATAAACAGACGTCACCCGAACAAAATATCCCGTTACAGTTCAGTAGTAATGATTTCATGAACTTCTTCACTGAGAAAATAGAAAGCATCAGAACCACAATTGTAAACGTTCAATCTTCAATCGCGCCTTATAATTCAGCTTCAATTATCACCCCGCAAGAACAATTACAGTGCTTTACAACTATAGAACAAAAAGAGTTAAATAAACTTATCACTTCATCTAAAACAACAACATGTTTATTAGATCCTATACCAACTAAACTACTGAAAGAAGTGTTACCTGTAGTGGAAGATCCTCTCCTCAATATTATTAACTCATCTTTATCTTTAGGTCATGTTCCAAGAACATTTAAACTGGCAGTTATAAAACCTCTCATTAAGAAACCACAATTAGATCATAATAATCTAGCAAATTATAGACCCATTTCAAATCTTCCATTTATGTCTAAAATATTAGAAAAAGTGGTGTCCGCTCAACTGGGCTCTTTCTTGCAACAAAATGAGATCTATGAAAAGTTTCAGTCTGGATTCAGACCGCATCATAGCACTGAAACTGCGCTCGTTAAAATCACAAATGATTTACTTTTAGCTTCTGACCAAGGCTGTATCTCAATACTAGTTTTACTTGATCTTAGTGCTGCGTTCGATACTATAGATCATACATTACTCTTAGATCGACTACAAAATTATACTGGTGTTCAAGGACAAGCACTAAGCTGGTTCAAATCATACCTATCTGACCGCTACCATTTTGTCTATTTAAATGGAGAAAAATCGATCATAACTCCAGTAAACTATGGAGTGCCGCAGGGATCTGTATTAGGCCCTCTGTTATTTTCAATATATATGATGCCACTTGGAAATATTATAAGGAAACATGGAATTAGTTTCCATTGTTATGCTGATGACACTCAAATATATATTTCATCACGGCCGGATGAAAACGCAAAATTTTCCAGATTGACAGAGTGTGTTAAAGATATAAAAGATTGGATGACCCGTAATTTTCTTTTATTAAATCCAGACAAGACAGAGGTAATACTTATCGGTTCAAAAAACCGCCCACAAAACCTCGCACAATACAACTTTAACATCATAGGATGTCCTGTTACTTTATCCTCTACAGTAAAAGACCTGGGTGTTATACTCGATTGCAACCTGTCTTTTGAAAATCATATTTCATATGTTACAAAAACAGCATTTTTCCACCTTAGAAACATTGCTAAGCTACGTAATATGCTATCAGTTTCTGATGCAGAAAAGTTAGTTCATGCATTCATGACCTCGAGACTGGATTACTGTAATGCTTTACTAGCTGGTTGTCCTGCATCCTCAATAAACAAGCTACAGTTAGTCCAAAATGCCGCCGCTAGAGTTCTTACTAGATCAAGAAAATATGATCATATAACACCGATTTTATCATCACTGCATTGGTTACCTATAAAGTTCCGTATTAATTACAAGGTATTGCTACTGACCTATAAAGCCCTAAACGGCTTAGCTCCAGTCTATTTAACGGATCTTTTATCACCCTATAATCCATCGCGCTCTTTAAGATCACTAAATTCAAGGCTTTTGGTCATACCTAGGATATCCAGAACCACCAAAGGAGGGAGAGCATTCTCACATTTGGCTCCAAAACTCTGGAATAGTCTTCCTGATACTGTTCGTTGCTCAGACTCGCTCTCCCAGTTTAAAACTAGATTAAAGTCGCATCTCTTCAGCCAGGCATTCATATAATCCTACAGTTCAAACTACAATCCGGCCTCTAGCTCATAAATGCCAGAGGAGAACTGGCCCCCGACTGAGCCTGGGTTCTCCCAAGGTTTTTTTTTCTCCATTAGGTCACCTGATGGAGTTTTAGGACACCATTAGGTCACTTGATGAAGTTTTTCGGTTCCTTGCCACTGTTGCCTTTGGCTTGCTCAGTTGGGGATATTTTGGGGATATTTAATTAAATTTTATCAATCAATAAATTCCTCTTGAAACAAACTTTGTTGTATTATTTTAATTTAATACTGTGAAGCTGCTTTGATACAATCTGTATTGTGAAAAGCGCTATACAAATAAACTTGACTTGACTTGACTTGACAAAACTGTCCTGTTACTATAGGTAACATTACAGAAGCAGCATAACCAACGTCACTCACATATGGAGCAGAAACAATGCAACCTTGGCATCCATTTTCAAGCCTTCCCACTTAGGTCTCTCTAGCACTAGTGTATTCATATTCCTATGACCCTTTCTCTTTTGTAATGTCTCTCAGTCATCTCTCTTACTATAGTCTTCCTTCAAATCTCCCTCTTGCTCACTCTCTCTCCTCCCCCATCATGAGTGTATAAATCCCCTACTGCTGATTGGCTACAAGTGTGTTGTGATGCTCGGTCCAATCCACTTTGAACAGAATTTCTCATAAATCGCTTACTGCACATTTAAACTTGAAGTTGTACACTTTTAGAAGTGCAGCACATGACTAATCAAAAGTATCTATCAGATAAATAAATGAAATTATTACCCAGTTGTATTGAGGAAGTTCAGGTAGTGTGGGGTGGGGCGGCACTAGGCCATATCTCTCCCCCAGAATCCCCAGCAGCAGCTGGCTGCGACAGACCTCCGATAGACAGAGCTCCACAGCACGGTTAGACTCCTCCTCCGTAACGCCCCAACGCAGCTCCACTTCCTGCAGGTACAGATAGTGTGCCGCTGCCCGCCTTCTGAGCTCTGGAAACACACTACGCACAAGAACATCCCTCTCTGCATGCATGTCCCTGAACGTAGAAGAGATGAACACTCGCACACCTTTCCATCTATAAAGAGAGAAAATAATGAAAAGAAAATTGACAAGGACAAAATTTTGTTTAGCATTTCATTTCCAATGTACGTATATTTAGTGTGGTCTACATTGCAATATATTCTGGGCCACAACCACCCAATTTAGACTTAAAGTGATTGACATACATTTTGTTTAATACAAGTAATTTATGGATATTTGAGCTTTGGTGTTACTGGAACTTACCTGAACTTTGGTGTTGCTGGAAGTGCGATGACATCGGCAGCTCTCTCAGGTTCAGTTTTGCGCCCCTGTGGTGGAGGGATTTTATAGACTCTGTCCATGTGCTCCACGTGCTGCAGCATCCTTGAGGAGCCTCTCTCGGACACAAACCTACGATCACAAAACAGATCTGAATGAACATCTGAAACTACTCCATTATGGCCATTATCTCTGATAATAGATTCAAGAGTAGATTGTAAAGTTGTAGAATGCTTAATGCAAAGAGCAAAACACATTGTTGTTTACAAATCAAACACAAGGAAGAATGTTTATATGCAAACCGTCAAAATGCGAGATGGGGGCTTCTATGAACATTTTTGTGAACATGGCAGAGTTTTAAAACGATTAATTGAAACGGATAGTTTGAATTTAACTGAACTTACAAACTCTAATATGTTTTAGCAACTGAAGTTTAAAATAATTACACAACCTTTAAGACCTTTAACCTTAATAAAACATATTAAGATCATTGCAATATTCAAAAGTTCGGGGCCAGTACGTTTTTTTATTTTATGAAATGAACGCTTATATAGCGAGTATGCATTAAACTGATCAAAAGTGTGTTACGACCTGTGCTACTTGTATTTGTGTTGTTGTGCTGGGTTCTTTCTTGTTCTGTCTTTCATTTCTGATAGATTTTCTGAGGATGGGGACAACAGTCATTGGCTGTTAAGTCGAGGCGTGGTCTTTATAAGGACGCTGCTGGCACTCGACGGAGAGCTCATTTCTGGTTGTGATCGTGATCGGGTTGAGAGCTCCCGGAACTCTCCACCAGCCGATGATCAAACTCGTGAAGTTCATTCTGATTGTTACACACGTGGATCATGTTCAATTATGTTAAAAATATGTTAAAAGATCTCAGAGCGTATGAGGTGTCCGGCCTCTTTTTTTTTGGTGAACCTGTTTGGGCTTTGTTTTTTATATGGATTTAGGTAAGCCAACTGTATTTTATTTTGCATTTGATTAGGTTATTTCATTTATCCCTTTTGGAGGAAGAGGAAGAGGAAGAGGAAGAAGAAGAAGAAGAAGATTTCTGAAGGATCATGTGACACTGAAAATTCAGCTTTGCATCACAGGAATAAATTAAATGAAAATGAATCAATTAATGAAGTTTTTTTTATTGTTTTGACTGTATTTTTTGCAGCCATTGTGAACAAAGAGTTCTTTAAAAAGCATTAAAAAAACGTTTGAACAGTAGTGTATATTGTGAATATTAGATCCGACACTAGCTCTTACTGCCAATTACATGTTTTGTTTTTCAAAAGAAAATCATCTTAAATCTTTTCACAAGAGAGAATATATCGAGTACAACATAGGAATGAACTAAAGATCTTACTTCAGGATCTGCTCGCTAAACCCACAAAGTTGTACTGTGCTGGATTCGTGTCTGTATTGAATATCATCTAGTGGAGACCTGTTAAAAAACAAACAATACAAGATTTATTTGTAACTATTTTTGTAAGCATTTATGATCCAAACAGCAGATGCTTCAAGGAAACATAAGCAGTTGCTCTTATAAAAGTAACATATCAGACTCAATTTCAATTTTGGAAATTGGAGATAGAAGAAGTTTCACAAAACGTACGTTTTTCCGAGCAGCACCTCTATCACAACAGCATCAGCGTTAGTATCTTGCCGATAGTTATTGATATCTGCCATTAAAGCACAGTTGGTGTAGCAACTTTCAAACACAACTATACGATCCAGCTGTGGGGAGAGAGGTTTTAACAGACATGCCACTTATTTTAACCCATGTGCAGAAAAACACACCCTGGTATAGCAATAAATTAAAAAGGGGCTCACACCTTTGTCTTTTCTTCAGTCAGCTTTGCAAAGAATGTAGACGAAGTTATGAATTCAGATTCTACGTCGCAATCATTCATATCCTAAGAGAGAGAGGGACAGAGAGACGAAGAGGATAAAACACAAAAAAGGTATGACACAATCCAAAAATACAATTAAAAGTTTTTGTTATTATACAATATTGGATATTTAATTGTGCATGCTTATCAACTGTTTTTACATTTAAAAACACTAATAATTTAATAACGGCGTTAAAAGTAATCTTCAGCCAATCTCAAATTGAATATCCATTTTTCAAACTGTACATTATTGTAATGCCCAACTTCACTTAGAGCATTTAAAATAAGTGATTTTATTTTCTAATGTTTTATTTATGTAAATAAATTGCATCCATTTGTTTTTTTTCTCGTTTTAATCTTATTTCAGTGTTTTGTTTTTATTTAAATTGTATTTAAAGCAGGAGCCTGTTTGATTTTAAAGTTATATACACAATAAAAGGGAACATTCCTTACATTCAATTGCTTCATTGCTTGTCTCACATTATCCAGAAGGACGTCAGACTTCAACTTTAACTCCTGGTATTCATCGAATCTATGCAGTAGGACTTGGGAATCTTCACTGCAGTAGTTAATCATCATGCATAAAAGCAGCGCAGCTTCCTGCACCTGCAGAAGCAAAAGAAAGATACTTAACAATATGTTTCATTTTGACTAGAAGCTTAATTTCATAACAAACTATAGTAATCATTTATAACACAAAAATATAAATCCACAGTCACAGATGTTCATATCTGACCGATGCTGCGAGTTTATCGCTGTCAATGTTATCGGTGCTTTCAGGGGGCAAGCAGAAATCCTCAGCGCCACTCCAGTCTCGATCCTCTGAAGAATAAGCAGAACAGATCACAAGAGTGCGTCCAGGGAGAGGGGGGATGTTGTGCTTGCAGGAGATCTGCAGAGCTTTCTCCAAAGCACAGCAGTACTTCTTCAGAAGCTCCTGAGTGTACAGTCTCTGACTAACAAATTACAACAAACAACAACATCAGTTTAGGAGTAAAAAAAACCTTGATCATACAACTTATACTATGTAATAGTTTTCTTTAATAATAAATACACACTTTGCTTTTCTCAGGAGATTTCGTTTGACGTTGAATATGCGGTATACGAAGGGCACTCGCATTGTAACTCTCAGTCTCTTGCGCGCTGTTGTGTCCCAATTGTGTCGCTGGAATCGTTTGCTCTTAGGCAATTTCTTCAGAATGTCTCGTAGGATCACCTTGGAGCTTGGCACCTCGACCGCAGGCCCACCAGCTGAAAGGGGAGAACATGTCACTTAAACTTCCTCAAGAACACGTCAATAAAAGACATTTGCATTATTAATTTGTGATTCTTTTCTTGATGAAATTGTTTTTGAAAACCTTGGTTTGTAGATTTAAACACTAAAAATCCCTAAAGCACCATTCTGTAAGATTTTACGGTTTTTGGGAAAACTTTAATTAACGAGCATTATGAAATTAATTCCTTTGATGAATGAGTTCTGATCCTTCAGAAATCAGTGTAACATGCTGATTTTCTATGAATATTGAAAACGGTTGTGCTGCTTAATATTTTTGAAGAAACCGTGATACACATTTTTCAGGATTCTTTGATGAATACAAAGATTAAAAGAACAGCATCAATTTAAAATAGAAAAGTTTTGTAACATTATAATTGTCTGTACTGTCCCTTTTGACCAATTTCATATATATTATGTGTGCCAAGCAGGACCAGTTTCTGGATCAGTATATTTTCCTTGATAAACAAAAATAGTCCTAAAACTAAATTTTAATAACCTCTAAAATCAGATGGAAATGATAGCTTGAGAATGTTTTTGAAGCCCCAACATCAGCTGAAAACCTAACCCTAAAATCAGGAACACAATCACACTGCTACTCCAACTTACCAAATTTACTGAGCTCCAAAATAACTTTATAAGCAGACAGGAAACGGAAGGGAAACTGTCTGCTCTTGATTACAGCGTTCTGTAAGATTAATTTAAATCTGTTAACGAATTGATCATCTTATATACGTTCCAGTAAGCGAAAATCTGAATTTAAGAAATGCTCACCTTCGAGGTCAGTCTGTTGAGGATCATAGAATGATGTTTCTCACTGATACCCGTAGAAATCATATTCCTCAGGTTCCTCAGCATTGCCATAAAAGGAAGAGACTTCCCATCTGAAATCACACAAAAAAAACATATACTTCAATATGAGTAGATGTTCAAGAATTAAGTACATTATGGACCCAGTGCATCTTGGACCGTAATTCACACCGATGAGTTTCTCCCAGGTGGCAGCTTTGTTTCCCTCCTGACTTAGTTTGCACTCCCATGTGTCGGGTTGCTTAAGTTTCATCCGTTTTCCAGCTCTCTCTCTCTCCCAGACCCCACTAAGACCACTGCGAGAGAAGGCCTTCAGATCACTCGGGTATCTGCAAGCAAAAACAGGTAACAAACATAGTCACTCATGGCTGAAAGTTACACTGGACTAAGCAATCAGTTCACCAACATTAAACAGATTTGATTAAAATATATATGCCAGTTTGTAGGACTAACTTCTTTCCCAGAATGGCCATGACATGTTCTGCAGAATCTTTGATGTGAAGGCGCTTTATCATCTTCTTGAAGTTGAATTCACTCTGTTTTTTATCCTTTGTAGCACGATTCTGGCTCTCCAACTATATCATAACATACAGAACTGAATTAAAAGATGTTCAGAAGACATTTTGATGTGCAATAATCATGCGCAATCAAACAGATGAAACTAAACATGGCAAAGTTTACATATTGTTTGAGAATTGAATCGTCCACTCTGACGAGGTCACCCCACATTTTCCACTGTGCAGCAGAGACTTTCTGAAAGAAGAGGGTAGAAAACAAAAGCATTTTAAAAGTTATGTAGAAAGAAAAAATCTGAAAGAAATAATGTGTTCATTATTGTATGTTGGTAGAATGTGTGCTTTTCTAAAGATGTAAGACGCAAAAGTATTAGACAACATTTAAAAAATAAAGGATTCAAAATATCTTTCAAAAAAAAAATTAAACCTGGAAATAAACAAAGACTTTAAAACTATATTAAAACAATAAATGGAACAATTAATTTTTTCTTCCTCTTTTTAAAAAAAAAACCCAAAAAATATTTTTCAAAGAACCATGTTCAGTGAACCCCCCTGTATGTGTTTTGATCTGTAATATTAAATATTATTAAGTGTTTTTTTGACATATTACCTCTCCTTTCTTTCGTTTCTTATTGTGTTTGCAGCGATGCTTCCGTGTATTGTATTTGGCCAGCTGATATTCAGTGAACTGCTTAAATTTATCCACCAGAGCTTTTTTCAGGCAGGAGGGTAAAGATTTACTGAAGCACTGCACAAAAACATTTTAAAAAGCATGAAAAAAACAAGAATTATAGGAATAATACAGTAAAGCAAAATAAAATCCTTATTTGTACATCCACCATAATATTCTTTATAGTACAATATAAAGGTATATGAATATGGTGATAAATTTAGGACAGCAAGATATTTACTATATTAACACTTACCATGCTATAGATTCTTGTCAACTCCAGCCAATCAGATGGAAGCTGCACAGCAGCACAAAAGTACCTTCTCAAGTGTGGCTTAGAAGCAGGCAGATGGGCCGCCAGCGCTAACAAGAAGTTGGCTGTGATTCGAATGTTTAGTTCCTGCCTAGTATAGACTGCAACCTAAAACCAACGCAAATATGCAAAACCACACATTTGACAACATAACCACATGACAACATAACTCACATGCACTCTCACACATGCAAAATCACCAACCTTAAGGAGAAACTCTGGGTCTTCTGTAGTAATCTCTGTGGCAAGGTTCATAATAATGCTCCACACACTCGTCTTCTTATCCCAGTCCTTCTGGCCCGGGGTACAGCTCTTATTAACCAGGGAGCAGCACACCATATTCAGCAGGTTGTTCTGAAGGACAAACAAAAGAACTGTCAACTGTATGTTGTTTGACTTCACATTCACCACTCTGTATATCCATTATGTGGTGTAAGAATGATTACAAATAAGTTTGGTCAGTACGATTTTTCTGAACGATCATGTAACACTGAATAGCTGCTGAAAATTCAGCTTACCCATCACAGGAATAAATTACATTTTAAAATATATTATAAATATGTTTTATAATATGATATGTAAAGCGCATTCATATTAAAATAGAAAACAGAAATAGGATTACTGTTTTCACTGTAGTTTCGATCAAATAAATGCAACCTTGGTGATCATTATTCAAACCCCAGAGCTGTGACCATTTGGCTCACCTTTCGGACCCTCAGTTCCACAAGTTTTTCATCCTCACTTGCTTCAATCTCCCCAAATTCCTCATGAGGAGCAAAAGTCTGCTCCCCCTCTCTATCTAAATCCATATCCAAAACAGGGATCTCAGAGGACAGCATCTGGTCTTCCTCTTGTAAGCTTTCCTTGGAAGGCATCCTGATGGCATCCTGTTAAGATACAATATAAAAGACAATATAATTAACTACATTTGTATTTCCTGAAGAAAATACCAGTCCTTGTAAGATATCTGTACGTTTACGCAGAACCAAAGAGAAGTCTTTGATTAGAGTTGTCTTAACCGTAATGTCACTGTGCTTTCTAAATGTTTTTCAAAGTGGTTATAGTTGGATAAACAGATGTACGACCTAAAGATGAAATTATTAATAAAATGTGTATGCTTATTGGTTGAGTTGAATTAGTAGCAATGATTGTGTTATTTTAATTAAATATGAATACAAATTTGTGGAGAATTAAAAAAATAATTATGCTACATTAATTCACATGCAATTTTACAAGCATTACAGAGGAAATCACTCTATACCTGTCTGGGCTCCTCACTATATCCCAGCAGGCCTTCAGGTGAGAAAAGCATGTCTGCCACTTCTCTCTTTTCATTTGTGCCCGCTTTATTCTCCTTTGATGGTGACAGATAGGGGCAGAGTGTTGGGATGGCACTGGCAGTGGAATTTTGGGAGCAAGAGAGTAAAGGATTATGGGAATAGGTGGAGGTTAGAGATGATGAGACTGGAGGGTGGAGTGGAGGCTCCATTAGGAGAGTATTCCTGGTGCTCAGCAGAGAGGAATTATAGGAGATTGAACTCATCATTGTGGATGACAGAAGAGATGAGGTGGCCATGGTGGAGGATAGGCTGGTTGGCTGGAGTGCTGGACATGATGAGAAGGTGGAGGTCTGATTGACCCAGGATGGAGATGTGTACTGATGGTGAGATAACGCTGAGGGCGCTTGAGCCAGAAACCGGTTTTCCAGCCTTGGAGTGCTATAGTTTAGCTGTAGTCTGGCATCCATATTCACCTTCAGATCAGACTGAAGAGGAGCCGGAGCCTTCATGTCTGCTTGCTTAAAGAAAGGAGAAACATAAAATGTGTGTTTTTGTCCAAAGACATTGCAAATGCTAAAAATACAATACTAATCACTAATTCTTGAGATATTAAACAAAATATGGAACACAACTTTACCTGCAAATTAGATTTTAAATAAGAAACTTGAATCAGAGATGATCACAATAAAGTTCTCTTAACATAAATTGATTTTTTTTTTTTAAACATTGCCAAAGTCAGTCTTTATCCTAAAAGTCCTCTTTCCATCTTTTTATGAGTTCAACAAGACCACGCATCTAAAAGGGATACATGGATAGTTCACCCAAAAATGAAAATTCTGTCATTATTTACTCACCCTCAATTTGTTCCAAACCTGTATGAATTTCTTTCTTTTGCTGAACACAGAAGATGATATTTTGAATAATATGGGTAACCAAACAGTTGATGGACCCCATTGACTTCCATCGCATGGGGGGGGAAGAATACTATGGTCCATCAACTGTTTAGTTACTGACATTCTTCAAAATAGCTTCTTTTGTGTTTTGCAGAAGAAATTCATACAGGTTTGAAACAACTTGAGGGTGGGGGGGGAGTACTTTAATTTTCATTTTTTGGTGAATTATCCTTTTTAGTAATTGTGCATACTGTCACTGCTATATGGAGAGGGGACAAAAGTTTCAATGCCAGCTGCCCTGCCATGGAAATATTGTACCCCTATTGGCTATATGTAACCCTGTCACAAACTGTAAAGAAATAGTTTGTTATTTTAGATCATTTTCCTCATTATAACTAGGCTCTAGTAGATACAAGGCAAAAAAAAAAAAAAAAAAAAAAAAAAAAAAAAAAAATTATATATATATATATTCTACCAAATGGGTGATTATAGTAATAATAATATGGTTATTTTGTCAACCATAAACTTGTCAAATTTCAGAGATTTTCTGTCTGAAGGTAATGCGATTCAGAATCACTAGCATTGACAAGCATGGGTGTGTCTTATGCAAACAACAAACGTAATGTAGACACACCAGAAAAATCAAACAATAGCTTTCTCCACTCCTTTTCACCCTTTCACCGAGTTTATTTAAAATTTAAGTACTAGCTATATTTCCTTATACACTGCATATGAAATAATGTGATATTCCCTTATTCATGGCATGCTGATACTGCTGTTAGCACGCAGTGTCTTTCGAACTGGACATGTACAGGTACAGGCACTGCTACGCTCCCGACGGATTAGAATCGCTCTTCAAGATTTCGGAATACGCTATAAAGTCCAATTCGCAGGGCACTTACTGTCGATTGGAGTGCGGGTCAAAGAGCATCCTCTATCTCAAGCTGATAACGAATGAAGAACAATAAAAATGTGTTTTCGCAGTGTCGATTCCTTATTGCCACGCGAAGACGACAAATCATCACCACCACCACCACTCCCTCATTTAATGCTTCACGTGCATTTAAAAAAAATAACTAAATCCGTTGTGGTAGCCTAAACGACATTACACGTTGGCAGTAGGCTATGTCCCTATGTCTGACACTGACTGCAGTCATAGACATGAAAGTTGCCGAGGCAGCCGAGTAACCCTGTTGTAAACAAACTCATGCACTATATTTGGATTATTACGTGCGACACGGTTTGCTCAGTTGTGTCACTAAAAAATAAAGACATAAACTCACCTTTTAATGCTTCGTGACCAAGTGTTGGAGTAAAATGAAGTAAACCGGTGAGCTGCAGATAACCAGTGAAACTTCTTAACTTCCTCACCTGTCATGTCATGACTATGTCACTACCGTAATGAACCAAATAGATGCACTATAAAAGATGGGAGGGGCGCCTCTAAAGCGTTTCTCCATCTCCAGTACATGAGTGATTTAAAGGAGACATATCATGCTTTTAAATTGTTCCTTTTTACATATAAATCATACATTTGTAGTCTATATAAAGCGGAACTGCAATGCTTGGGTCTGAATTCCTCATTATTATAGCTCCACAGGCCCCTTTTTTACCCCTTTTCTAATGTGCTTCTGAAAGCAACTCGTTTTGGTGCGGTCTCTTTAAATAATATTGAGACACTTCATACCCCGCCCCCTCTCCAGGTTGTAGCGGTGACACTCGGTTCAACTCCACCCCGTTCGGCCATTTTTGTAGTCTGGTAGCAGAGATAGGATTATCTAGCGCACAGAAACTTTTATACACACGTTATTAACAAAATGTCAACAACGGAAGACTTGTCCAGCCAGCCTTACATGTTCGAGCCAGAGTCGGAGCCGGAGCGAGATGAAAATGAAGACGACGAACCTGCAGAACAACGTCTTCATATGGATGTATCGCAATGGTGTGTACTGTATTTACACATGAAACTTTGGTCTTCCGACCTTTTACCACCGTGTCGATTTATTTTGATTAATATGTCCGAGGGAGAGAGAGCAAGACAGCGTCTAGTTTGGAGACGGCGATGTCTTGTTTACACTTTCGCCTGGCTCTGAAGAGAGAGAGTGAGCGCGCGCGCGACCGGGTCTCTCTCTCTGCTCGTTCTTTCAGTTAAACATGCGCCCTGTCACAAGCGCGGCAGTTCATCTACATTAGACGGTGTAATGAAGTGTGTGGGTTACTACATCCAACAACCGAACATTTTAACTTACCCTCTCGTAACTTCTGCATCCTTTAGCTTGGACTACAAAATTGCAGCGAGAAATAATAATGGCGGATTGCTCGAAGTGTTGGGCCGGAAGTCAATGTCCTTATTTGGCAGTTCCGCTGCAAATACTGTGACGTGATAGTTCAAAAAACGTCATAGATAACAGAAAAATCTGAACCGGTTGAAAAATATGACCAAAACAGAATATAAAGATATCAACGAAGCACCTGAACAGAATAATTTCATCTTTTCTGTACTTCTAAACACTCCAAATATACAACAAAATGCATTTAAGGGCTAAAAAAGTGCATTTAGCATGATATGTCCCCTTTAAGTTTTGAAAGCTGTCGACATTTCAACAAGGCTCCTCCATTAAACTGCTATGTAAGTAAACGTTGTCTAAAAATAACAGTTGATGCAATGTATTTTAAAAGCAAAACAGGAACTAGTAGCCTATTACATTTTTTTTAGTAGGCTATTCAAATCCAGTTCAAATCCTGTGATCCACTTGTGCATAGACAGAGCCATTACATACAGAGGTGGAAGTAACGAATTACAACTACTCACGTTACTGTAATTAAGTCGTTTTTTTTGGGTACTTGTACTTTTTTGAGTATATTTTTAAATCTGTAATTTTACTTGTACTCAAGTACATATTAAGCTAAGTAATCTACTTCGCTACTTGTAAAATCACATTTCGTTACTGAGTACAATTTGAATTGATATTCAAATCTTTGAATGGCATTTCGGTAGCCAATAAAAATATTCGATCGTAAACGGACCAATAAAACCCCTGATATTTGGATTGAATGAAAGCCGCCGCAGTCGCAGCAGGTTTTGAAGAGCTGATCATGAAGGAGGCGAGGAGCTCAGAGTGATTAATGGCTGGACTGAAAGTTTGGAACAACAAACTACATAGTAGTACTGTCAAAATATCTATATTTTGATACATATCAATACTGAAATATCTGTCAATACTCATTTTGGCCTATACACCAATACGATACCAGCTGCGTGTTCTCATTCTCTCATCTCAACGACAGCGAGTTTGACACACCCGCCTCCCCTCAGCGCGGGATTGCAGGTAGGCCTATTACGCATAATTTTATTAATACCTGCAAGTTTCTATGGCATATTTTAATGGCAAATGTCACGAACAATATTATAACGCGAGGGCACATTCATGTAATCGCAGAAAACTGGACGCGAGCTCTCAAGTGTATGCTACGAATGAACTGGACTCGGATATTGAGTGTGCGCTCTCGGACTGTGTGTCATATCATGTGTAATCGCGAATCTCTCCAAGTGGTTCTCACTGCAGACTCAAATAACGTCCAGCTCCAATCTCTCCATGCTTTTGAATTAAACGCTGTCAAAAGTTATGAAAAATCTAGTCTTTTTGCAAATTAAATTCAGTTTGAATTGAAATCAAGCTTCCTCGTGCTGTGTGTGAGCTATTGCAACAGTTCACGTTACCCTATTGTAAAGACAAATACACTGAGTGAGTAAATATTAGATTATTGTAATGGTTATTGATCAATGTTTAAATATGTAAACAAAAGCCTGAATTAAAATCTCTCCTTATAAAGTGGACGTGTCTCTTCAGAAGACTTGAATTAAACTTTTCCATTCAAATAGATTACTGTTACAATGAGTGTTGTGCTTTTCAATGCTTGAAAATAATGATTGCCTTGACAAAATGGATGGACAAAAATGTAGATATTAAAATATTTAGTATGTAGTAGTTTTCCCGATGGTATTAAAAATTATAGGCTAGGCCTACTGAATATTGACATATTTCAAGGTGTCATATTGAAGTTAGAAATTCCAGTATCCACTAATTAATGTCCTTCGACAATAAGGTAAAAATGTGTTAAAAGTAGCTATTTTCTACATAAATCTATGATTTGGTTGTATATTTTTATTGGTAATGCATTAACTATCGCCAGCTAAAAAGTAATTAGTAACTAGTACTCCGAGTAGTTTTTGAGAAGAGTAATTTGTACTTTTACTTAATTACTTTTTTGACACCAGTACTTTTACTTGTAATTGAGTATTATTTCAGCAATGTAACGGTACTTGTACTTGAGTACAAATTTTCAGTACTCTTTCCACCTCTGATTACATATTTGCATTCTTTAATGCAATACTTAAATTTTTACATTTTAATAGCTAATTTTTAAAGGGGTCATGACATGAACTGCATTGTTTTATTGTTTTATAATGTTTCCTGGGGTGAACTTAATAGTATAATTTTTTTTGATTAAAAATTGTCATCATTTAGAAATAAAAGGTGTTTTTGCTACCCATTTTAGCCCTCTGATTTGAACGCTCTGGCTACATCCAAAAACAAAATGCTGCCTTGCCTACGTGCGAAAACACTGCCTGCAGTCATTGCCGTAATTACGTGTTTACACGACAGTGTTGGAACAAGTCAGCTGCCTACGTTTTCGGATGCAGCCGCTCTGTTTGAAGGGGCGTGTCTGCTGTGAGACTTCAGTGTAAACGCCCACTGCTGTGATTGGCTAACGTCTTTGCATTGTAAATAGCTTAATTTGCAAAAATGCAAACTTTTGAAAACGGGTTTCAGGGTGAATTGCCCTAATGTGGGCCATTTTTTTTGCATTTCAGATTCTGTGACACGTTGCGATGTGTAGCCATAACATTAAATCCACACCCAATACCATTTTTAAAACCCCAGGATGTGTCCTAATCAAATCAAAAGAGAAAATGCAGATAACACACTCATAAAAGAAATGATAGACAAATTAGGGCTCTTTGTGCAAGTCATCTGAGACAAGCTGCAGCTTCCTAATGTGGGACAGTTGTTTCCCTAATTTGGGACACTCAAAAGTGTATGATAAAAGGCTAAAATCACATTGATTCATGTAGAATAGTAAAATATCCTTAAGGTAGTAATTCTCTTGGTTATGGATGGATGAAACATGGATAATTGAACATCATCAGACAAATAATACAATATGATAGTTTTTTGATGGACAAACATTTCCTTTTTTTTTTTAAATTGCCAACAACATTGTTTGACACAATTTGTTACTGTACCTGGTTCAATAACTCATTTCATTATTTTAAACTGATGCCCTTTGAAAAGTAAATACAAGTGAATATAGATCTTATAATTCAACACTTTAATATTTTATATAACTCATTAGAATACGCTTTTATATTTTACATAAGGTCATTGTATATGTAATTTGTGTTGTCCACTTTATCATGAGGCAAATCTTTCCTGTTTAAAAAGTAGTTTTCTTGTTTTCATAAGCCTGATGAAGTTGCCTTCTTATTTGCTTGTTTTGTAGGGCACTATAATTTCATCTAATTAGTATTATTTATTGTATATTTAAACAAGTTCAAAATTACACACTGGGGCAAATTTTCTTGTAACCCCATGAAGGAAAAAAAAATTTCATTAAACAATTTGGTTAAATGAATCTAGCATCTATAAATTCCTTAATCTCCGAAAATTGAATAACTAAAGGATTTGCCATTGGTTGTTGAGAATCACTTTGAAGTTTTCCTGTTTATACACCAACAGATGGCGCTGTTAAAGATGTTCCTCAGGGCTTTTCTGCTCCTTCAGTTTGCAATTCAGCTTTTGGATGGAGCTGAACCTCAGAACCTGAACTGCCCTACTTATGGTGGCGTTCCAGGCACTCCTGGACACAACGGCCTGCCTGGGAGAGATGGGAGAGATGGCAAAGATGGAGCAATTGGACCCAAAGGAGAGAAAGGAGAGCCAGGTTTGTGTTTGTCCGTGAGAGAGAATGAATAAGTCAGTGGTTCACCTCCTTGTTTAAGGAAGAGAGATGTGGTTATGTTTTTCATACTTTACTGTCTCAGGAGTGAATGTGCATGGGAACACCAGGTAAAGCAGGACCGTCTGGCCCGACTGGAGCCAAGGGTGAAAGGGGACCCCCAGGTCCACCAGGTATGAAACATTAAACGTTTTTATAAGTAATTTAGATATTTCAAAATTCCTCATGTTGAACTTATACTGTAGAGCTTCAGCGAGTGTGGAATTTATTTTTTATTTTTGGTCCTGTTAATATTTATATTTAACATCCCAGGAGATTTCAACCCTGTACCTAATATCTAAGTGTAATTATTCTGTTTTCAGGGTTGCCTGGACATGAAAACACGGCTGACTCCCTGAAATCTGAGATCCAGCTTCTTAATGCCAAGATTTCTATGATTGAGAAAGCTGTGAGTTTTAGTACATTCAGAAAAGTTGGACAGAAATACTATGTCACTGATGGTATTGAGGCCGCTTTTGATCATGGGATGCGGTACTGCAAGGACTTTGGTGGAGTAATAGTTTTGCCAAGTACTGCTTTAGAAAACCAGGCACAATTGAAAGTATTAGTATCCAGTGGTTTAAGAGATAAGAAGTCATATATTAGAGCCACAGATAGAGAAACCGAGGGACAGTTTGTGGACACTGAGGGAAAGCAATTGACTTTTACAAACTGGAGTCCTGGTCAGCCTGATGACTATAAGGGAGTACAAGACTGTGGAACTATCATAGACTCTGGGCTTTGGGATGATGTCGGTTGTAGTGGTCAACATCCCATTATATGTG
The DNA here is from genome assembly GCF_965113295.1 of Leuciscus leuciscus. Taxonomy (NCBI): domain Eukaryota; kingdom Metazoa; phylum Chordata; class Actinopteri; order Cypriniformes; family Leuciscidae; genus Leuciscus; species Leuciscus leuciscus. The sequence goes on along the minus strand of NC_138730.1, from coordinate 33,934,908 downwards.
AAATAGAAATAAGATAGAATTTACACTTTAAAACAAACCTATAGTCTACTCAATACAAACCAATTTGGGTCGTTTCAACCCAAGGGCTGGGTAAATATAGGACAGAACACATGTTGGTTATTTTACCCGGCAAACTGGGTTGTTTGTTTAACCCAGCATAATGGGTTGATTCATTACTATAGTACTTTTTTCTTTTAATTCAATCATGAATTAATGTTTAAGGATTTACTTAAATCCTCTAAACTTTTTTTTTTTTTAAATACTCCTCACAACCATTGGTTTGCATTATAATTCCTTTATTTTCAATCATATTTTACAGTAAAGCATATTTTTGAAGACATATTGCAGACATTTAAGCTTGTTTAACAAATAGAACTAAAAATTTAACATTCAGAAGATAACGGCGCTGGATCTCATTAGAGTAATCTGAACTCTTGATTATTATACTTTTATAATAGCTGTGATATTTGCAATGAACAAATAAGTACTTGTCACTGTACTGTAATTATACAGTTAAAGCTCATTGAGTGTTATCAACTTAATTCATGTTGCAACCCACATGCACAAGCTCTACTCTTCAGCACAATGAAAACCTCAAAAACTTCAATATAACAGAAACTCTTTCAAATGTCAACCATAACTGAACATTAAACACTAAAAGGTCTTTCCTTTTACTCAAAAACGTATAGCACCTAATTTCAACATTTACTCTCCTGATCCAAGCATGCTGGGAACTAAAAATCCATTGCCAATTTTAATTTTTACTGCTGCAAAAAGAATTCAGGTAGTTCCAACTCAAATAAAATTAAGTAAACTTCAGTTTATTTATCAAAGTATATTGGGCACAATTTAATTATGTTCAGCGACTGTGTTACTTTATGTGTGTTACTTTGTGTAACTTTTAATGAAGTAAATTTAACAAACAGCAAAAATAACTGTTTACAGATTATACAATATTAAGAAATATACAAATCTGTTAACAATGTCTTTAATATGCTCACAGAATTCACAGCAGCCCTACATATGAAAGAATTTTATGAAATGTATGAATTACAAATAGCCTAATATTGTTTCAAATTAATGAATAAAATATTTCTTATGATTATTTGTCATGTGTCATGTTTTTTTTCCATTGCAAATCTGACATTAATTGTGTGTCTAACAAAACTTCAAACTGAACTACTGAAACTAATTAAATGTATTGGCTAGCATGCTGATTTTTGCACATAAAGCTGTTCATATCATTACAGGCACACTAAGTATGAAGTTTTTACATTTTTTTAATCTAGGAAAAAAAAAACTAACACATTCTGTCTACACGGACATGAGCACTTTAGTAAAAAATGCTCTGGTTCTGATGCATAGATATAAACGTTCTGATGACTAACAGTCATAAGTTTAGCCTTTGCACTTCTGAATGAAATAAGCAAACCCATGACTTCAGTCCTGATTATCCTAAGAAAATGAATCATTAATATTTACACAAGAGTTGGATCTTGTTGTTTTAAATAAAACTTAAAGCAGTGTCAAGTATTTATTTGGATTCATCAATGTAAACCTCTGGTTCACATATTTTTCACAAACCAAGACAATAAGTGATAGGCTATTGATCCTGCGATTTCTCAGCAGTTACATAGCCTAAATGTGACCCTGGATCACAAAACCATCACAAGTAGCATGGGTATATTCACAATAGCCTAGCCATCAATACATTGTATGGGTCAAAAATATCTATATTTCTTTTATGTCAAAAATCATTAGGATATTAAGTAAAGATCATGTTCCATGAAGATATTTTGTAAATTTCCTACTGTAAATATATATTTAAAAAAAGATTTGTGTGAGTGAATTCAGCACAATCGCGACCATAAATGGACAACTTTAGGCGATTTTCTCAATGTTTCGATTTTTTAGCACCCTCATATTCCAGATTTTCAAATAGTTGTATCTCGGCCAAATATTGTCCTATCCTAACAAACCATAAATCAATGGAAAGCTTATTCAGCTTTCGGGTGATGTATAAATCTCAATTTCATAAAATTGACCCATGTGACTGGTTTTGTGGTCCAGGGTCACAAATGTGGTATTTGAATGTCTAGTGAATAAATAAATAAACACAGACATTTTAGTAACTTTAAATAAGTAACCAATATAGGCCTAATCAATTGCATTCAATCAGTCAGAAGTGAGTCTTAAGATTTACCTTAAGTGTGTACACCGAAAGTGTAGGACTATTTAAATGCAATTATAACAGATAAATAGGTTAATGAGAAAAGTTTATCTTTGGAACTCAAGCATTTGATGTCCTGATGTTCTTTCAACTGTTCAAACACAGTGCATTTGCATTAGACAAACACTGAGCACCTATCGGGAAGCAAAACCTTTCATCTATCCGTTTCAAGACTGAGTGACCTAGATCGTTTAGTCATAAATCACAGTGTCGCTTTTCATTACATTTCGCATAGACAAAATTACGGGAAAGAAAAACATAAGACTGATAGAACTATAGGCTACAGATCTAAAAATGACACCGGTATAAATAAACCTAACAGTCTGTTTCTCTTTTTGTTTTGTCATCGAACGAACTCTGATCTGGCTACTAACTACGTCACTGAAATTTGGTGAAGGGTTTGCATGCAGTTGTTCACATTTAGAGCTGATCTCCAGGCCTATTCTGTTGGTAAGATCCATAGGTTCTTTTTATTAAATGTCACTAATTTGTATTGTTGTCCAGTTTTCGGTGAAAAGGATTTTATAATCACTGTTGGGCAAAATCGCTTTTAACATTCAATAGAGAACTGAAAAAGATATGAGACAAAAAGAACATGTATTTCTCTTAATTTAGGCCTAGGCTACTTTCTTTTGACTTTAACCAAGTAAACTTGTTTGAAATCACTAATAGGCTACCTATATTAGCTATATCAAACCTACCTCGCTGTTATTAAATATCATTATATTGAGAGAGGAATGACATCTTTATAAAAAATGGAAATTTGGAAAAGTGGAAATAATTGTATTATTTGAACTCAAGAATGCGTGTTCTCTGACGGATGAACACAGCATTGCAGAAACCGAAATCTTGCCATTTCTACAGTGAACAGCAGATGGCGCTGTTAAAGCATCTCCTCGTTGCTGCGCTGTTCCTGGTGGAGTTTGTGCTTCTACTTGCTGCATCTGAAAGTAGCTGTCCAGCTTTTGCTGGGGTGCCGGGCACACCTGGACACAATGGCAGCCCTGGCAGAGATGGAAGAGACGGGTTTCCTGGACCGAAAGGGGAAAAAGGAGATCCAGGTTCATGCCTTTTTTCCCTCTGGTTGTTGGTTTTATTGCTTTCAAAATTGATTGAGTGGTAGAACCATTGTTCTAATGCTGAAAGATAAGGTGATGAAATGAGAGAAATGATCAGATCAGAGAAATGAGATTTAATCATCATCACAATCTCTCTCTCTCTCTGCAGGAGTTGGTGCACAGGGACCCCCAGGGAAAATAGGACCCTTGGGTGTTGTTGGCCCTAAAGGAGACAAAGGAAATCCAGGTCTGCCAGGTAAAGTTAAAACACAGTAATTTTTGTTTGTGTGTGTGTGTAGTTCATATAATTTTTTTTATAAAACAGAAAAACTACATTAATTGAAACAAATAAGGTGTCAGTCTTTTTCTTGTCTGAAAACAGAATACAAAAGTCAGTCAATCAATCCCCCCAAAAAAACACAACTAATAAGGTCAAAGTAAAATGAATGATGCTGAATGAAGATCTAGACTGTGATCAAGTTTTTTTTTTTTCTAACCATATCTTAATTGAGTTTATAGTTACATTAAGTTCAAGACAAAATCTGTAAAATATTCTTCTTCCACATACTCTGCTTCTGATTTTCACTCTGGTATTCTTTTACAGGTACTGGTGTTCAAAGTGCATTAGTACTACAACTTCAATCAGATGTCAAATACCTAACTGACAGACTCACTGCAGTAGAGAAAGGTAGAATACTCCTACATAAATAATGTTTACACCACATCTTTTGTTTATTCATGTAACAATATTTTTAAAAGATAATAGTACAATTCCTTTTTAGAATGTTTTTTTTAATTTTTTTTAGTCCTAGGATTTCAAATGTTCAGGAAAGTGGGACAGAAATATTATGTGTCCGATGGGCTAACGGGAACTTTTGAAAAGGCACAGAAGTTCTGCTCTGACGCTGGTGCTAAAATTGTCCTGCCAAGAAGTGAAGATGAGAACAAAGTTCTAACATCATTGCAAGCTGCCCTCCAGTCTTCTTACGTATATGTTGGTGCAACAGACAGAGAGAAAGAGGGGCATTTTGTAGATATGAGTGGCCAACCTTTAACTTTCACCAACTGGAAAACAAATGAGCCGAACGATCATAAGGGGGCAGAGGACTGTACAGTTACTGACAAAAGTGGTGTATGGAATGATATTAACTGTAGTTCCGAGTGGCATGTGGTGTGCGAACTGTAAAACAGATTATGAATTGTTATTGCTCTGATGTTTGAATGATAAAGGAATAAAGAAAATCATAAACATTCAGGTGATTATTTGCAGTCACATCTGGATTTGTATGATAAACGTATTTATACCATAATCAAGACTAGTAAAATAATGACACATTGACTGGCTTTTTGTGTGATTGTTAAAAAGGAATTTACTGCATACTGATACATTAAAAAGGGCTGAAGGAAACTTGTCAACAAAAAGAATAAAGATACAATTTCTAAAATGTTTTGAAGTTTGATGTCATTAGAGAAGCTTAATGATTAATTTTGTTAATGTTAAAAATTCAAGAGGAGTTTAGGATCATACAATGTTCTCTTCCTTTAATGTAAATATGACAGAAATATGATTATTATGACACTAGTAAAAAAAAATGTGTCACATTCAATTCTGAATTAAGTGGACACTCACAAAGGGAAAAGCAGAAAACCGCTGAAACTGGTATAGCTGCTTTCATCATCATAAACCCAGCTGTTCTCCCACAGCTGTGTGTTCACTTCATCACCCTTTTCCAGTGAGAGAACAACAGCATTGCTGCCATTAGCATTGGTCTCAGGCTTCAGAAAAAACACAGAGCATTGGATTTGATTATTTTTATGGAGACTGACTGCCACTTGGTTAAAAGGGTGACCATGAGCATAAAATCTGAAGAAATAGATTCCTTTCACTGGTGCTGTGAAAGTACCTGTGAAACACATACACATATGAATTCAGAAACGGAAAAGAAATGCCTTTAAGTTGAATACGTTATACTTTACGCAACAGAAATGTGAACAGGACAGGTTACCAGTGTTGGAGTCATACGCATTTCCAGTGTTAGTGAAAATTTTTTGGTAGACCAGGGGTTTCCGAATATCAAAGGGTCCAATTTTTTGGGCCCCAGATGACAAAAGTCCTGCTGAAAAGGCAACCCTTTTGGCTGTGAAAAGATAAGTGGACTTGGTTAGTTTTTTTGTCATATTCATTTGGTTTTAAATATAACATCATATAATAATTATTTCCATTTACCTTTATTCTCTGCCTGGATAGATTCAAGTGTATCACTTAAGGCTTTTGTGAAAATCCTTAAAGCTGTTCAGAATGAACATTTCATAATTTTGTTATAATGCCACATTGGTTTTTATAATGTGTTGAGCTGGAAATGATTCAGCAAATCAATGTGTCTGGAAAATAATAGATGTAGATAAAAAGCTTCATACCTTCATTCTCTATCTTTAGTTCTTTCAGTGTTTCCTCTGTGGCTCGCAGCCTTTCCACAATGTCCTTTAGCTGTGCTGATGTAGTTAAATCGTGTGCCAGTGAGACACCAACACAAAGCAATAAAAGCATCTTTTGAGCTGCCAACATCTTCATAGCTTTGTATGGCCGATTTCTATGTTGCATGTTGAATTTTGCACAGTTTTCGGGCGATACTGAACCACATGATGCTGTAAAAGTAAACATGAACCTTGTATTGTTTGGACTTGCAACTCAGAAAAGCTTTAGTTTAATGTGTATTTAAGTGAGAAGATCAAATGTCACAAATAATAACTTTTGCAGCAATACCTCAACTCTGCACACTATTCAGTTTTCTTTTGGGTATATTCTTTATAGGAAAATGCCTCAATGTATAATCCTGTGCTTTGTGATGTGAAAGATTCCCAGCTTGAAATCACTGGTTTGTTCAGATTTTTATTTTATTTCAATAGTTATTAATTAGTTTAGTAATGTTTATAGTAGCCTATCGTTTAAAAACTATAATATAGCCTAAGTGATATGAAACTGAACTGTACAAATATATTAAATAGGATATTTGAAAAGTGTTCACTGCTGTCTCTCAAGATGGTATGAACATTCATTTAAAAAAGTTAAATGTTAAGTCGTTTGTCACTTTGAATAAATGTGACGTCCATGCTCTTTTTTTCAATGCCAATGTAGCACAAAAAAAAAATAATAAAAAAATAATAAAAAAAAATGTACATAGGCCTACTTATAGCTAAAATCATCAATAATAAAAATAAATTAATAAATAAATCACGAAATAATTCACATAGCCTACTTTTCAAACATCCATGCGCCTGCTCCTCTATTGGATAAAAAGTTAATTTAGAGCGTGAGGTCACACTGTCGGTTGAACGAAGAAGAAAAGAGGCCAACTTCCGGTATGGTGCGTTGCTGCCGTTGAACAGGGACTACAGGACATAACTGCCAGGAAAATGCGGTAGGCAGTTGTCATAACTGAAAGCGAAATGAAACACTGCACATCTTAGTGTTATCATTACGACTTTAAAATAAATGTGGCAATTGGTTATATGGCCTAAGGGCTTTGAGACGAAAGCAATCGGGTTAGCTGATCAGTCATCGATCGATCGGTATTAGGGATTGCGCGAGCTCTGCGCGCGGTTGAACATGGGGACGAGATCGAGCCGTTTACACGAGGAAGCTGCTTCGACACCTTTCGATAAAGATGGCATCAAGAGAGAATCCTGCCGACGAATCCGAAGCACCAGGCCCACTAGCCTCATGGTGGAGTTCTCCGGGAGTTTTGATCATGACTCCGAGACGAACCGCAGCCGGTCGGAGGAGGGTAGCGACTCGGATACCGGGCAGCAGGCGAGCAGCGAAGGCAGTCCCGCCGACCGCCACACATCCCCGTCGCTGAGCAGCCAGGCCTCGCCGACGGACGAGAACGGAGCCGACGAGAAACGCGAGGAAGATGACAGTCCTGGAGGCCCTGTGGGCGGAGAGGAAATAGGCCGTGCACCGCAGCGCACTTTCTCGGAGCGTTTGCCCAGCGGTCGCCATTCTTCCACCGGCGGCGTCACGGCGAGGTCCGCCCGGCTGAGAGGGACCCACGCACGGCCAGTCTCCGAGGCGTGGATCGGCCTCTACAGGCTCAACAACCGCCACGGTGGTAAGTTAAAGAGCAGATCGTTTCGTTCCTTCGACAGTCATTTCAAACGTTACACCCAGTTAAATCTCCGTTCTGTCATTTAAACCCGCACTGTTTACAGTGAGTGATAGCCATATATACAGTTAACAGGTTTGACCGGAGCTCAACATGTTAATATATTATGTATTAAACAAAATAAGCCTATAATGTACTTAACCGTGTTACTCAAAAAGGATAGTTCACCCAAAAAAGAAAAAAATTATGTCATTACTCATCTTACTCATGTTGTTTAAGATCTATTTTACTTTAACAAAATAGTTTAGGTAGAATGACAGCCCCACTTTCATTGAAAGAAAGTGACTGCAGTTGCCAGTCTCTAATGTTCATCTAATTTTGTTTTTAACTAGTTAGCTAAATGAAAGTTTGGTAACACTTTGCATGAAGGTTCCATTTGTTAGCATTACTCAACGGGAATTACCAATGAATAATACTTATAAATCATAATAATGCTTTAACTTAAAGGACCTTATTGTAAAGTGTTACTGAAAGTTTATGTACATAATAAAATAGACAACAAACCCAGGTTGACTGGTATTTAAGTGATTTTATTCTGTTTTAAAGCATATAAAATATGGAAGGTGATTAAAATAGATGAATGGTTCTGCACGAGACTAATGAGCTTGTGGTGGAATTAGGCTTTGGGGACATTATAGACATTCCTGACAGGATGATCCATGATGGATTGAAACGAAAAGGTCAAAGGTAAATCCAGTTTACTAATGATGTCTGTGTAATTCCTATTTTTTTGTTATTACACTTACACTATATTGGTCAGATGGCCATTGTCCAGCCAGAGGGTTCAGAAAAGTGGGTCACATGGGCGGCAAACTCAACCGTCTATTACTCTGATTGGCCTGCTTGTCATGAAACGCTTTCTGTTTCCATTTTGCATTGCTTAGTTTGTTTTTCTCTCCTTACCAGCTATTCGCTGCCCCTTCTGCACCAAGCCGTTCCCTGGAGGGCGGATCGAAGAACACCTTTTAAGTTGTCTAACTTCTCCACCTCTCCCTTATAACAGTAAGCATCCAATTAGTTTTCTTCACCGTTTTTCTTTCATCTGCTAATATCTTAGTAATTGTTGTATCGTATTTGTCCAACAGCGGATGTGCTAGCTAAAGACAGTGGAGAGTGCTCTATCTGTCTCGAAGACCTTCTACAGGGAGAAACCATTGCTCGGCTGGCTTGCCTGTGCGTCTACCATAAGAGGTAATTGTAAATTACAATAAATAGGGATGTCAATTTACATAAATTCCCATAATTGATCGTTGTTTAAATGAACAATCGATTAATTGTTAACCAACCTTAAGTCCGAAGCGGGTGGCGCTACTAAGTTATCACGTTACTTAACCGCTTGCTTAACCAACACAAAATAGGTGTCAATTTAAAGCCTAGAAGCTTGGCTTTACAGTGAATATAGGGAATATGAGCATCACTTAAAACGCTTTTAAATTTGCTGGCATATTAGAAGTACTCTATTTTCATAGCGTGAAAAAGTAGCTGGTTTACATGAAAATGTGATCTGTCAAATCATTGTACATAACAGATAAACTTGTCATAAAAATGTTCAATGGCCTCAACTAGCAGAATACAAGCATATTTGTCTTAGTTTGAGACCAAACTATAGCCTACCAAGTATTTGTATAAAAAGCGCCGCTGACACACATGTAAATGGTATACACATGATGAGATGCGTTTTTGTTTGTAACTTGGCGAAACAATAGTAAACCATAGTGGTGGTGGTCTCGAATGAGCCCAAAAACATCATCACGGAGTGACACGACGTGCTGCTTGGCTAAAGCTATAGGATTTCCGGGATATGATCGCATCGCAATCATGACGCAGTGTCTTCCAACGTCATTTGAAAGATCCAAACTGGATCTTGGGTTTTGTGGGTAGGGATGATGTGTATAGCAGTGGTTCTCAACTCCAGTCCTCGGGACCCGCTGCTCTGCACATTTTGTATGTCTCCCTTATTTAACACACCTGAACCAGATCATCAGCTCATCAGGAGAGACTCCATGAACTGATTTGAGTGTGTCAGATAAGAGAGACATACAAAATGTGCAGAGCAGCGGGTCCCGAGGACTGGAGTTGAGAACCACTGGTGTATAGATCAATCGGACACCGTTTTACAGCTTGAGCGCGTTTGGATTGGTTTGATTGCTCAGATTGACAGGTCTTGATTTACCATGCACCATAGAATAGAAGCGCACAGCTAAAACAGTGCTAGAAGATCACTCATCCACCAGGATATTATTACTTGTTTATTCTTTGTACTTTTATTGTGGCGTTAACACAAGTAGTTCTTATGTTCGGTAAAATCACTTGGTTTGATTTGTTTTGGACCCTTGGTTAATTATGTTTCGAAATAACCTAATCCATTGCATGAAGACATTAGATGTTTTCGATAGATATATCGGTATCGGCATATATGCCGCAGATATGGCGCCTATATGAAATTTTATTTTGTATTTTTTTACAGAACATATAACGCGGATAAAATGCTTGTAAATTGTGTAACTATGTAGTTTGTCCTGCAGAGCGCGCTCCATTGTTTGCTAATGGCGACCCAGGTTACTGTAGTGACACTAGCCAACCCTTTTACTTCAGTAAAAGGAGGTCTCTTCTTCAGACACGGTGTAAGATGCGCAGACATTAGCTTTCACTCCACTGACAAGGTATGAAACATGGCTAGCTAGCTAATGTAGCAAACGAGTACGATAAGCTCTTTGTGAGGGTAAAAGACGGGGACATTGTTTATTTACTTTATAGCATTGCGTCTCACCAGGTGACAATGTAGCATTAAATCACCATTCATCAGACTCAAGCCACCACCGCATTGGTAACTAGTTAGCAACTTACCGTTAAGACACCGCTTGACTGTTTGTCTGCTGCCTGAACAAGACACCGGACGCGAGCGGCGCGATGCGACAAAAGACAGTAGAACCCATTATAATCAGTGATGTTGTCTACACAGGAGGATGCGGCGCAACGTGAGCGACAAATCTCTGACAGTAAACTGATGCCTCATTCTATTTATGACGTACTGACGCAAAGGACAAATGCTTAGTTTGAATGGGAGCTTTGCCGCATCCAGGGTAAACAGCTGTTGCGACGCGAGTGACAACGTCATGCCGCATCCGGTGCAGACACAGTGTTAAAGCCCATTCTGCCGCTACGATACTACATCAAGCAATATTCCAATAATTTATATAATTATAATACTTTATATAGGGCCTTTTTGGATAATGAGTAGTTTCACGTTTAGTAAATTTTGCTGACTAATTTAAAGTAGTATTTAAGTAAAAGTACTGTACATATGTAATTAAACATGTTTTTACTATGGTATTATTACTTTTACTTTATTAAAAAGATCTGAGTACTACCTCCACTGGTAAGTTATTTTTTATATAACGTGAATAAATAAAAAGATAAAGTCATTAGTGAAGATTATGCAGCAATATTTAGAATATAATATTGAATAGAACATGCAATGCAAACTAGTTTGGTTACAGCTCAAATGTATCATTCTCATTCTATCATTCACCCTGCCTCCATTACATAGCTTTGTCACACAAGTGTTTGATCACCACATTTGAGTGATCATTGCACCATTTTTTTTTTATATATATATATTCTGTTTATATATACTGTATTTTATATAAAGTACTAGTCAAAAGTTTGTACACACGAATGGGAGAGTGTGTCCAAACTTTTGACTGGTATTGTACTATAATATACACATAAATAATATTGGCCGATATATCGATGTCGGCTTTTTTACTCCCTAATATCGGCCCCCAAAAATCCATATTGGTCGGGCTCTAGTTTTCTACTTTTAAGTTCCGCTGTGCAGGCCGATCGGTGTATGACATCAAAGTAACGTGAGAGCGAAAAGAGAGCAGACGGCATAATAGCCACTGCGTGCTCGCTTCATTTTTCCACACGTGTCTGCTGAACGTAAGCCGCACGCACTTCAAAACGATGCGCTCCAATGATGACCTTGCTTAATCGAACATCAATCATTTTTATTGATTAAATCATTATCAACAATGAATCGATTGTCGATAAATCGTTATAATGATTTAAAATCATAATTTTGCTGTACAAATGAATGCTTTCAAATATGTAATGCTGGATATTTCTCTAAATAGCTGCATTGACACTTGGAGCAAAGTGAAGCCATGCTGCCCTGAGCATCCTTTTGATTGATTCATGTTCACGTGCAATGACAATGACTCAGGTGAGCTTTTTTTGTTCAAGTAGATTTTTTTTTTTTAAATGTATTCGTAAAATCCTTTCAAAATGTCATGATTTACTCTCCTTCATGTTGTTCAAAACATGTATGACTTTCTTCTGCATATATAAAGATATTTTCAATAATCGACATTAGACCCCAATGTTTGATTGTATGGACCACAATTTTTCTAAATATCTATTTATTTTGTGTTCCAGAAAAAAATGCATACAAATTCGTTAACATGTTTGAGTGAACTTTAACTTTATTTAATTTTTTTGTTTTTATATTTCTTCTAACTTTTTATTTTTTGCTTCCTTTTAGGAGACTATACCCCCCTAGCAGGTGCATATATTTTCTGATGAGATGATTGAGAGAAAGACACAGAGAAACAAAAACAAATAACAAGCATCAACACTTGTGGTCAGCTTAATCAGTCTGGCCCTGAGTGAGCCTGGCTTTAACTATCTGATGTGACTCTTGAGACTTGGCTTTTCTCTGCTCTACAGCACCTGTGCGAACGCCGGGTTTGCTCTGCTTGCCTTTTATATTTAGCTCTTTAACTTTAAAACTCAAGAGTGAAACTGGTAAACTGAAAAGAACTTTGAAAAAGAATCGTATGTAAATATGGAGAGAAAAGTTACACATGGAGCGCCTCTCGGCGTTGGCGTTTGGGTTCTCTTACCATGGAAACTGGCGATCTGTCATTTATGCTGGGCTTAGCATTTGGTTTTGTGCAGCCTGCTGGGGTTGCTTTGGCTTGAATGAACTACTTGAGTTTGTTGGGCAGATCCCGAATGAACGCAAACGAGTTGTACATGCGTAAATATTGCACAGGATTACCTAAGAGGCATGATGTTTTATATTTCGAATGATACAAAACGTTTTTGGTATTAATCTATTTTGTTTACCCTTTTCCCTTTTTGTTACTATAGGAACATTTCAGAGGCAGAGTGAAATTTCCAATAGATTAATTTGATTGAAACTACCATGAATAGTGACTCTTATCCATCATTGAGGCAAAACTCTCTCGTTACCACATTAAGCTCTTTAAAAAAACCTCTTGATCTGATTGATTTAACTCAATTGAACTGTACATTTGTTAACAGATCAGAGCAATACTTCCACTAGATATATTAATGGACGTGTTATTGGTTGCGGTGAAGCGTGTGTGTGTTTAAGTGTGTACTCAAATGCAGAAGATTTTGACTGATGACCTGACTGCATGTACTACTCTTGGAGGGAAGTTGTGTGCAGGAGATGAAATTGCTTTTCTGCGTCTCGGACGTGGCCTGCTAAAGAAATCCAGTCACTTTAGGCTCTTTACACCAGGCCTTCTCTGCACTGAATGAGGCCATCTGTGGTGTTGGAGATGTATGTCAGGCGCAGTAATGCCATATGGCGCATGCTTTGCCTGAAGATGGTGATTGAGAACAGATGAGGGGTAATTATGACGATGTCATCGACCTCCTTGGAATGAACAATGGAAAGGTAATTTCTTTGAACAGCCCTTCACAGAGATGCTTGTTAAATATTTTGAGGATTTTTTTTTTCATGTTTTGAGGTTTATGGGGGTTATTTGATTGTGGATGGGTGTTATGTTCATTATTCTATTGTCTTGTAGCGGTCAGTTGGTCTGTTACCTTTTTGCCTTAGCTCAAGGATTCATATTTTGAGTGGTAAGACCTTTGAATGGTGATTTCCTTGCCTCATAAGAGAGGTGACATCATCTACCTTTGAAAGTATTGCAATTTGTTTCCTTTACATGACAGTCTAACGGTTCTTTCCCATTGAAAACACAAGAAATGCCAAGTGTGTCGGTGTGGGTCAAAGGCAGGAGTCATTTTTACAGTTACACTTATGTTTTGTGTTGGTGTAGTGCATTGTGGAGTGGAGGAAGGTATTGTCAGAACATTTTGACAATCTTTTAAGCTCTGTAAGTTAGCTTTTGCCCTTTAACTTATGTGGTGCCATACCTCAATATCCATATTTACTAAACTAACCTGGGGCGTTGCTAACTCCAAAGGTGGTTTGATTCTTTTTCTTTAAATATTATATATATATATATATATATAAATATATATACACAGTATAAATGCTATAGAAAGTTCTGTAATTATTCAGTGCTAAGGGTCTTTACCCACTTGATCCTGTGTTTTGACAGTTGTCGGTCAAATATGAATGAGTTGGGAATGTTCTTTAGGTCAATATGATTTGCAAATATTCTCATCCCCAAACATGGACAATCTGCCTTCATTCTGCTAAAGAACAATTGAGTATTTATTTATTAAAGTGTAAATACGTTTCGCATTTCAAAATGGCTTTGTCTTTTGTTTGTCCATGATGCTGTTTCTATGCCTAAATCTTTTGTATGTCTGAAAATTTGTTTTTATATGTATTTTTTACAATAAATATGCTTAAGTGTGATTGTTGTGCTTTGGATCATCTTTTCTTATGTTTCCATGCTTCCTTTAAAAAAAAAAAAAAAGATTGTAGACTCTAAATGGATTTTGTAATGCAGTTGCACATTCATTTCATCTTACACTCTAAAAACTGCTGGGTTGTGTTAACCCAATTTTGGGTCAAATATGGACTAACCCAACATTGGGTTAAAAAATTCAATTTAAAAATGGACAAACCCAGCCGTTGGTTTACATTTTTAATGTAACCAATGCAATTTGTCCATTTTTAAATTGCATTTTTTTAACCCAATGTTGTGTTAGTCCATATTTGACCCAAAATTGGGTTAACACAACCCAGCAGTTTTTAGAGTGTAGTTTTTGTAGTAAACATTTTGAATTCTGTTAAAAAGGAAGCCCTTGTGCTTGAGTTATGAAGTGTCAAAATCTTGAATAACCCACGTTTCAACAGCTCTTGTTGCACTTGCATTTTTGTGGTTGAATTTGTGAAACTAGTTAACCCTGTTCTGACCACCCCACACACACACACACACACACACAGACAGACAGACAAACAAACATGGTCAAAGTATACTTTAATTTTAATATTCTTTTGTGTTAAAAAAAATACAACTGCTAAAAGATTGCACATAAGAATTATTGTCATTTAACAGTGTACTCATAAAAATGTACAGAATGTGCTGAGAAAGGAAGCCAATGCAATGGTTTGAACTTATACATTAGCAACGTTTGGCCGATCGTGCGCAATCAACTTCTTCACAACAGATTTTCCACACAGGGTTTTTTGTAAATGATGAAAGCAGAGGATGTGGAACCTACTTCAGCCCGTGTGAAAAAGGTGAAGCATTAAACCTCTGAGAGCTCGGAGTGCTTAGACCTCAAACAAGGCAACACCAAGGAGAAGGTAAGCTTTTTCCCCGTTTTTTCTAATATAATCATATTAAATATTTGAATTAGTTAATGTCCATTCAGAAATTGATTGTTCTAAAGAGAAAAAATAAATGTCTTACCTGTAAAGTAAACCTGATCTAATTATAATCAGTAGACTCTTTAAAATAAAGTGATAACTGAAATACAAATGAGAACAAAAACCAGCTTTTAACACTGAATATGCACTCAATGGCTCAAATGTCTCTCAACTTTTAGACAACAAATTGAGGATTTGGCCCATTTGTATCTACTCAGCATTTCCAATTCAAATGATCTGCAATACTACTGATTTAGGAGAAATCAGCATGCTAGAGTGATACAATGCAGTCTAACGCATTCTCTGTGCAATCACCTAATGAAAAAGTTTTCGGAAAAAACCCG
Organism: Leuciscus leuciscus; assembly: GCF_965113295.1. Taxonomy (NCBI): domain Eukaryota; kingdom Metazoa; phylum Chordata; class Actinopteri; order Cypriniformes; family Leuciscidae; genus Leuciscus; species Leuciscus leuciscus. The sequence goes on along the minus strand of NC_138730.1, from coordinate 33,919,501 downwards.
GAATGAAGTGATTTTTGAACATTTTCTCACCTTGACTTTCCTTAACTTAAAGAGTTAATTAAAAAGAATTAAAATAATAATAAAGCATAATTATATTAGCTTTTTAATGGAAATGCTAATATAGGCTATAATTTTTAAATTATATAATATTTATTTCCGTATTTGTGCAGTGATTTATTTTTCAACAGCTTAAAAAAATATCTGTAGTCTTTCTCAATATAAATATATTAATGATACATTTACTTTTTTAAATAAAAGTATACTATTATTTATACTTTTTGGCAGACACACAGGTTCTCAACACTTGCCCTTCCATTTTCTAGTGTGCTAACAAATTTGGTGTAAAATTGTTGTAGTTAGTTGTGAAGGAAGTTATAAAAAATTTACAATTTCCTTTGTGTCCCCTATCTAAAAATAAAAGTGCCAAATTTCACATCTTATTCTATCTGTATACTTCTACACTGACTCAGGTTATTTTTCAATGTATTTCTAAATCTGCTGTTGGCATATCAAATAGAACTATAACAAACCACATAACAACAAACAAACACTGCAGACACCACTATTTCCTGTACACTGATGCTTTTTCTTATCCCTCTATGGTTGCACATAGACACTTAAAATTCCCTTCAACCCCAATGTTAACTCATTTCCTGTTTTGACAATCTGACAATACAGTCCCATCTGACCACATCTTGTTTAGGATGACAGACGTAGAGAGCCAAAAAATTCTGAGTGACCCTAGCCATGGAACGACAGCACCAATGTATCCTCCCCCTCCATACATGCCCCCTCCTTATCCCCCGGGCCCTGTCATGTACCCCCAACCTGGTCCTGCACAAATTGGCTTTATCCCACCTGATCTGCCACCGGAAGAGGCAGGAGTCAGCAAAACAGAAGACCCAAAACCAGCAGGTACTCCACTGTTTGCAATATCCATTTAACATTTACTTTATTATAAAGACAAAATCAAACAATCTGAGCAACGTTTGAGATAATATAGAGGACGAGGGCCATCTAATGACATGGAAGGTATCACAAGAATAATGTTTTTTCTTCTTTAATACAGATGTATTTCCACCTGAGGAAAGTCAGCTGGTCTTGTCATCATTTGATGATAACACCATTCGGAAAGCGTTTATCAGAAAGGTGAGAATCTCTTACAATTCAGCTACAATAAATGTAATGATTGTTCTGAACAGTGGTCCTCATTGTCATTTCCAATCTCTCTTTCCACCCACAGGTGTTCAGTGTGGTAACGATTCAGTTACTAGTCACGTTCACTGTAGTCTGTGTGTTCACCTTCTCAAAAACAGTCAAGACTGCAGTTCAGGGTAACCTCTGGGTGTACCTCAGTTCATACATTATCTTTGCAGTGGTGGCCATATGTCTTTCCGTGTGCTCCACATTCAGTCGCACACATCCCTGGAACCTGTTGGGACTGGTGAGTGTCTGTGTGTGAATATGTCGGTTGCACTTTATTTTACAGTACGTGTACTTACAGTGTACTTACCTAAGAAAGTACTGGGTAATATAAGGTAACTACATGGGTTAAGGTTAGGTTCAGGGTTAGAACCTAGTTATTACCCAGTTATTGCAATTACTCTAAGTACATATTGGGGAACAGGACTGTAAAATAAAGTGCTACCAATATGTCTTTAAGCTTTGCATTACATGTAGAACATTACTGCAACCCAGAAAAGTAACCTACAGTTAGAAGATGAAGAATGGCATGAGTGCAACAGTCAGGTTCTGGAAGTAAAAATGGATGTAAAAATTGATTTTGAACGGTAACTTGTAGACAGATCTACTGTGAGCAACAAAGTTGTTAATCAATGGTATATGCTTTTGTTGAAGCCATCAGCCCATATTATTTCAACTTACTTTTCAAATAATCGTGTTCAACAGAGGAAGTCCTGGTGAAAAAAAATACATAACCCATGATTCTGCAGAGAAATCTCCATCAATCACTCATCCATGAAGCACTGCGAATGACGTAGAGACAGTTTTATTTTGCAATAAATCTTAAATATATTGTTTCTATATAGCCTAGTCAACATCTTCAAATCAATAGTCTAATATTTCTACAGTATTTTTCATTAAATTATGCCATTCTCAGTGCTTCATGGGATTGTACTGTCTACCTTTGTTTTTTTGCCCGATACTTTTTTGCTTCAAATCGAAGTTTGTAATGTTGCGATTCACCTTGTTCCTGGTTGGTTTGGCTTAAAACTATTAAATTATGTTTATTTTAAATTCCCTTCCAGAACCAAGGAAGCTAAAACAGGCAACTGTTGCACTCTACGCTTCTCTTGATTCTTTTCCATATTCTGTGTGAAGGATTAGTTTGAAAACTGGCTGTGGATTTGAACTCTCTTTGAAAGGCAGCATTTCAGTGAACTATTAACTAAGTTGGTTCCTCCTCTTGGTTCCTCTTGGATCTTCCCCAAAATTAAGTATACTTAATAACATTCTATAATATAGGTTTGCCCAGGACAAAACCACCTTCCCTCAAGTCAACCATTAGTTATTTTCACTAGTATGACAAACTGGTACAGCCTGTAGCCAACTTCCTCTGTATCAAGTTCAGTAGGCTACATTTAGGCTATATAAAAGTTTGTGAGCAATGTAGTAATGCCAGTCATTATCTCAAAATAAACGGTGAAGAGGGTTATTTTTGTTATAATGGCAGAGTGTACATTATCTTGCTCATTATACCTGCTTGCCAAATTAACATAGGCTACATGGATATTAATTTATTTAAGAATTTCCGCCAGATTCACAACAGTTGTATTTGCTCTCACCTTCGTTCTAATTGATCCGGTTAATAAATCACGATTATTGTAAATGAGAGAGCACGTAGTATGCTTAAACACTCGTATATCATGTCCAATTGTCCATGTAAGGACTTCGTTAAAAGTTATTCCTGCTCACTCGCGCGATTTCTCGCCCACTCGCTTGCCCTTGAGCGCATGCGCAACAATATATCCAAACAAAAAAAGTCAAGTGCGCCATTCTCAAAATCACTTAAATCACACGAACACTCACACACATCGCACCTCTAATTTATGCAAAGACCTATACAGGCTACATTTTTGCCATGACATAATTTTTTATTGGTAGGCTACTTAGTTTTTCGTGTGGTTTCAGTTGGTTGTGCAATGTGTAATAAACAATAAATTAATAAAGAAAATAAATTAAAGAATAAGTTTGATTAGTGAATGAGACCCATTGGCCTCACTTCAGTATAGTCATTATACACATGGTTCTTGAACAGAAATCAGAGTGCAGTCAATACTTTAATAATTTCACCTTATATGCATCCTTGTATTGCCTGCAGTCAGTGGTCACTCTGAGTCTGTCCTACATGGTGGGAACTGTAGCCTCATTTCACAACACAGAAGCTGTGGTGATCGCTTTAGGATCAACTCTGGTCATCTCATTCGCCATCATCGTCTTTTCCGCACAGGTATGTTCAGTTTCTCTATAAATCAGGGGTTTTCAAACTGGGGTCCTCAAGGGGGTGCTAGGGGGTCCGTTGAAAAGTTTAAAGGGGTGGTATAATGCCCTTTTCACAAGATGTAAAATATATCTATGATGTCCCCAGAGTGTGTGTGTGTGTGTGTGAAGTTTTAGCGCAAAATACCACACAGATATTTTTATATAGCAAGTTAAAGTTGTCACTTTTTGAGGGTTTGCAAAAACGCACCGTTTTGTGCCTGCCCTTTAAATGCAAATGAGCTGCTGCAGAGGGCGGGGTTTCAAGAGCTCGTGTCCGTTAGCAGCTGCTGTTACCTCTCACAGACACACTGAAATGACAGAAACTGTTCTGCCTTTAATGTTAAACGGAGTCAGATAAGGATGGAGAGACTCAAGAAGAAGTGACAACATGTAGAATGCAACAGGACTTCTCTGAATGGTTAGTTGATGAATTTATGTTGCTGATGTGGAGTTAACTATCTTCAATTAGGATATTCTGTCATGATAAATCTATAAATCGCTCATATAGGAACTGTTGTGAGATGCACACAGAGTGACTTTCTATTGCATGTGAAAAGATGGATGCTAAAGTTTGAGCTCACTCACAAATGTACTGTTATACTACAACTTTTCCTCTTCTCAACACGGACTGCGTGTTCCCGGGGGCGGGGTTTATGTAAATTCTAGGGTTAGTGATGTCACTAACCCGGGAGGAATGTCGTGTAGGTTTGTTGTAGTCCTTTTCTTTAAAAGCAAATATCTTCCTTTGCTTTGAACTTTGAGCGTTGTAACTTTGCAGATGTTGTTTATGCTCAAACAACAACATTACACACTAACTAAAGTTAGAAAAGTGAAATCACACTCAACCACCCCTTTAATGAAAAACATGTCAAAAATGTAAATGCATAAATGAATACATAAATAATTTGGATTAAAATAAATAAAAAAAAAGAGTAAATGAATATGTACTAATGTAACAATAGAAACTAAATCAAAAAAGTATCTTTTCACTGAGTAAATTGTCTTTATAAAAATATAGTTGCCTTTTAAATTTTAGAATTATTATTTTTTGGGGTCTGTGGCACTTAAAAGATTGAAAACTCCTGCTGTAAATTACACTAATCTGACGTAAGATCATTTGATTAAAAATGCAGCTTAAAACACCAAATCTTCTATAAAATGCATTAGTTTATAGAAAATCCTGTTAAAAACGAGTCTAATTCAGAAAAGCTTGACCTGAGCTTATATAGTTGCTCTGCCAGTTCTTTTCTTCATTTGCTGCTGATGTCATTCTGATTTGCTGTGATTTTCAGACTCGTTTGGACTTCACCGTTTGTAACGGCATTCTGCTTATACTGGCCGTCAACTTCCTCATGTTTGGATTCTTCTGCATCTTTTTCTACTCCCGTGTTCTGCAAGTTCTCTACGGATGTCTGGGAGCCCTTCTTTACGCTGTGGTAAAGCATAATCAATATTCCGTAATACTAATAACAAATCTAAAACTACATGTAAGTGCTTAAGAATGACATAATTTCCTTCTTACTGTTTCGATGTTTCTCTTTCCCTTTCCTGTAGTTCCTGGCAGTGGATTGTCAGTTGGTGATGGGGAGGCAAAAATACAGCCTTAATCCTGAAGAGTATGTCTTCGCTGCCTTAATTATCTACCTGGATATCATTATGATATTCCTCTACATACTTATAATTTTGGGCGGGGGCTCCAAAAATTAAACCCACGCATGCACAGCTTGTGGCACTCTAAGCCTGCAAATGCCTGGATGATATTCAACCTTTCGACCTCAAATATTCTCACGTCACATGTCCGCTTTGCCCCCTTTACTGTTCATTGATCTTGCTGCTTGTATCTGGTTGTTTCTATTTGTTCATGTTTCACTTTCTTTTTTAGCAGATAATCGTTTTGTTTCCATTTGTTGATCACAATAACTTTTTTTAAGTCTGCTAAATAACTTGAATCTTAAAGACTTCTACTATGGTGACAAACACCCTAATGATGTGAATCATGAAATACTTAACATTTATACGCCCCTGTAATAATGTGACTGCTTACTTATGTATACTTCTAATGAAATCAATAAAGTGCGTTTTGTCAAAAAAAAAAAAAAAAAAAAGTTTAACATGCATGTTTAAAGGACAATATACCCAATTTTTTTAGCCTACACATGTTGCATATAAATCTAATACATGTTAATTTGATTATCAATAATAATATGCTAGGCCTATTCCTTTTACATTAACAGACAGTCAAAATAAATGAACAATTTCGCAAAAATTTTCTAATCAGTCTAATGAATTTAAAAGCTACATATACACTCTGCGTATGAAATCACATACTCTGAGTAGGTATTTTGAATAAGTAATTACTTCACAACTGCTAAAAAAAAAGTATGTACTACATTCACCATGCTGTCATTATCATGTGACCTACCAGCGTCGCATCACTGCCATTCCCAGATCCTCTTCTGTGGCCTCATGGGATAGTAAAGTGTCCATCGTATGCACACTTAAGAATCTCGACGGAAGGAGTAGGTCATCCGGGTACTTTTACCTACTCTTTTATGAGTACTCTGAATTCAGACATACTTCTTTGGTCACAATATTGTTTTTTGCCGACTTTATATATAGTAGTGAAGTATGCGATTTCTGATGCAGCCACTGATGATTCAAAACATTATGACCAGTCACAGGTGAAGAGAAGGTCTCCTGACAAGGTCATATATTAAGGTCTGGGTAAATTAGATGGTAAGCAAACAATCAGTTCTCATAATGTGTTGAAATCAGGAGAAATGGGCAGGAATAAGGATCTGAGCGACTTTGACAAGGGCCAAATTGTTATGGCAAGGTATCTCTGATATGGCAATGCGAATGGGTTGCTCCCGGTCAGCAGTGGTCCGAGGAGGGACAAACCCCAAACTGGCAACAGTTAGCTGGACAAGCCGGTGGAGGGAGTGTGATGCTCTGGGCAATGTTCTGCAGGGAAACCCTGCGTCCGGCCATTCATGTGGACGTAAATTTGACATCTACCACCTACCTAAACAATGTTGCAGACCCTGGTACACCCCTTCATGACAATGGTGTTCCCTGGTGGAAGTGCAGGATAATGCACTCTGCCTCACTGCACACATTGTTCAGGTATGGTTTGAGGAACATCTTGAAGAGTTCAATGTGTTGCCCTGCCCTCCAAAATCCCCAGATCTCAATCCAGTTGAGCATCTGTGGGATGTGCTGGACCAACTAGTTCAATCCACGGCAACTCCACCTCGCAAACTGCAGGATTTGAAGGATCTACTGCTAATGTCTGGGTGCCAGATACCAACGGGACACCTTCAGGGGTCTTGTAGAGTCCATGCACTGTTTTGGCAGCACGTAGAGGACCAACAGCATTTTAGGATGGTCATAATGTTTTGGCTCATCTGTGTATGTATTAAGTCCTTGACATACACGAACTGTATCTTTGTTTTACATTCAAAACCATTCATGAGTTGAATGTAAAGAATTAGACTCTCTACCTTGCCATAGTGTGAAGAAGATAACATGAAACAAAGAAGTGGTTTTGCATTAAGAAGTGCAACGTGCCTTTGCTGTTGCGGGCCCTAAACTACTTTAGAACAAGTTACCAGTTCACAATAAATTTGCTCCTACATTAGATTTTTTAATCTTTGCTTAAAACTCATAATTTTCCCATTGCTTTTAATGTTCCCTGATTATTTTTGTTTTTGACTTCTGTTAGTATTTTGATTTTATTTTGCAATTTAGTTTGAAAATTGTCTCTGATTTTATTTGTGAAATTAGTTTTCTACTGCTTTTGCTTGTATTTCTTTTATCCGATGTTTAATGGTGCTATATAAATAAACCAAACTTGAAACTTGTTTGGGCAGGTTAGACATGATATTCATTGTAGTAGAGGGTGTAGCCACCTTTTCCTCATGTCATTCAAAATCTTTCCGCTTTTATTTCTTCCACTGAACACAAAAGAAAGATTCTAAAGAATCTTCACACAATCTGCCATACAATGACAGTTGCAGTTCCATGTGTGTCAAGTTCCAAACAAGACAACAAAGAGAAGAGAAGATAGGGAGATTTTCAGCAATATAACTTCAATTTTAGTCTGTTCCTCACAAAAAGCCATCATATGACTTGAAATTTAGCGCACAAATCAGATGGACTATACTTCCATGGTGATTTTATGGTGTTTTTGTCCTTTTTGGAGCTTGAAAGAGGAGTTGTATAAAAAAACTGCTTCTAAACAAGTCTACTACACCTGGAGAAAGTTATAAGTTAGCATTATCATTCATCTCAATGTCCAGCTCAGTCAGATATGAAACTATCTAAAGCCTGTGTAAAACAAAGGTGAGGCTTTAAACATTAATACATGACAAATATTTAGACGTGTTCACTTGTTCATCTAATAATTAATCAGTGAACTCTATAAACACTGTGATAACCCCCAGCTGCAATATTAACGGACCCTTTTACAGACTGATGACACGTTTCCGCAGTTATCGAAAATCTAGTCGTTTATATATATATGTTTTTAATTTAGCACGCTATATACATTGTTTTATATTAACTTGCCAGTTAAAATGAACACTGCCGCAAGGGAGTGTACAGTGTTCAGTAATCAGTGTGTACAGTGGCGAATGGAGTGATGGCAAATTTCACAAAATTCTCTTTTCTGGCTGCTGTAATCAATCTCATTATATTTTTCTCTCTTTTGGAATGTCGTGAAAACATTATCATCTATTTTTTCTTTTGCTATTGTAGCAAATGGGAACTTCTGCTTCTGAGAACCCTGGAAATGTGATAAGGGTCCATTAGACCAAGAGCCATTTTTTCCACAATAAATAGTGCATTCTGGTGCTTAAGTGTCCAAGCAACAAATTATTGACATTTGCTTCATTGTAATCATTTCTAGTTTTTACCCTAAGTAAAGTTCTAATCATCTGACTTTCTATTAAAATCCTGTGTCAATTGCTCATACAACCATTCTTACGCGATATTTACATTAGAAATATCAGTTTACACAGATTCAATACCCATGAATGAGGCCCACTCAACGCCATTTCAAATCTGCACACACAAGCACAAAGCTTGACATTTAAAGACTTACAATGTAAATACTACATTTATGATAATCTTTCTCTTCTTACACTAATCAAAAGTAAAATCACAACACTATATCAGTAGAAAATATATTTAATTATTATTTATTTCAATTAATAATTGCAATATTCCATTTATGTTAATAGAAATTACCCATATCAGCTTCAGGTTGCAACTGGAGATAAAACAGACATTAACAGAACAATATGCCTTTTTTTTTTTTTTTTTTTTTTTAAGAGTCTATTCAAATTCATGAAATATGAGCTACATACTGTATAACTATAGGGTATGTCCTTCACCTCAGACTGTAAAGACTGTCAGTGTGCTTAATGTAAAGAATCCCCTCAGCCTCACCACAGTGAAGAGAAGTTAAACTGAACTCGGAGGAGGTACCTCATCTGTACCTGAGCAGGGTTATAAACAATGTACTCATTATAAAGGAGAGAGTAACCTCCTTTCTGCCCCACCCCAGTCTTCACTGAGGGCCCCATGGGTACGCTCACACCATCCCTGAGAGAGAACGAGAAAAAATATTCAGTACAGCAATTATGACTCAAACATTTAAAATATAAAATGGAAAAATTGAAATGTCATCTCACAATGCAACATAGTTATTTGGGTCGGGTGCAGTCTGCCCCAGGCCTTTTATGCTATGTTTCCCAGAAGGCAGTTGGTCAGCACTGTAATCCGCATCCAAAAGTTCTTTACTATCCCCAAGGGCAACCTGTGGTGGGGAAAAGTGAACAAAATAATGTAGCTCTGAAATGAATTATCCAACACTTAAATAGATTTGAATAATTTTTAGCTTTTACATCTTTAAAATAATTGTAAATAATCACTTTTTTTAAACTAGTATTACTTACTCAAATAAACATCCCAAATAAATGCTGTTCTTTTCTATTCATCAAGCACCACAACACATTGGCTCATAAACACATTTCTGATATTTCAATATACATTACAACGTTTACATGCAACCAAATAATCTGTTAGTAATCGGATTGACGGCTCAATCGGAATGAAAAGCCTTCATGCAAACACCTTGTGTCGATCCGATTGAGCTCGGTCCGAATGAAATTTCGATCGGATTGAAAGGGGTGTGCAGTGAGGCTCTGTGACTAGGGACTCTTATTTTGTAAAATGACTCCTGTCCTCACCATGTCCTTTTTCTTTAGTTTAACATTTAGTGAGTCATTAATTTCACTATGTTGATTTATGTATTGTGTTGTGTTAAGAAGTCAAACAAGACCGGTAACCATGTTAAATGTTTATTGTTTTCAGTTAATCACTTACATAATATAAATAGTCATACATTGTGTAGGATTTTCTCCCATCTAGCGGTGAAATTGTATTTTGCATTCAAACAAATAGTGCTCTCCAGCGCCTCGCTTTTTCAAATGCGTGTTGCATCTACGGTAGCCGTTATGTACCAAAAAGCTATGACAGGATGTCTTATAATAGCACTTCATCGAGTTTTCCTTCGGGTGAACTGGTTTGTTATTTCAAACAAACTGAACTTGACACAACGAACAAACGAATGTTACAGTTTTGAACAAACAAAACTTACAACCTTGTTTTTAGGGCCTTCTCTACTTTACTCAATAGCTGCTATTCATCAAAGAGCCTGTTTAACTTTTAACTATAAATGTTCTACTGTCTATATAATAAAGCACACAACCAAACAATGAAAAAAAGCTTTTAATTAAGACCGTAACATTGACTTACCTATCGAGAAGAAAGCAGGCAACTTCAGCGTCTCTTTTGAAAGCTTTCTCCTGCATTAGCTATCCCGACATTAACCCTTGTTTTTTGTAATCTCCGGTCACGTTTCCTTTTACGGTCTATTTTGACGACGAGGACTCCTTATCCTGTGACTCAGCATATGTATGGTCCTCCATTATAAATAACCGTGCAGTGCAGCCTTTTAAACTTGCCGGGGCAGTGACAAGCGCCTCTCACTGCTCTGCTCCTCCGCTTCTGCTGGTTTCAGTCACGTGACGCTGGCTCTGAACGAAACGCGTTGTGGAAACGCGTTGGCTTAGTACTTTTTGTCCCTCTCTGCTATTATAGTTTTTCAAGATGGCGGAACTACATGGAAGCCTCCGTGGACCTACCAAGCGGGAAGGAAGTCGACCGGAAGTTGAAGCCGACCGCGTGCCACCATCTTGTAGCAGAACTTCACCTGCTGTTAGCATCCCATTGACTCCCATTCATTTTGGCGTCATTTTGGCGACAGTGAATAACTTTACATCTGAGGCGTTTGAAGACTCCATTTGTCCATTATTTATTTCTAAAGAAACACGACAATGTATAAAATGCTCCATTACCTTGTATCTTACGTTATGGCCCCGTAGAAGCAGTTTTTGTAAAAGTAGGCTAACGATTGTGTCATAACCACGCGACTCTCTGTCGCACAGTAGAGAGATTACCGTATGGACGGGAGGAGAAGCTCGCGGGCAATCGGGGGGACGTGGAGGCAAAATTACAAAATAATTAATCAGAATACCTAGCAAAAGTTTCTCCTGCTCCTAGCTCATGGACAGCTCCTACTCACACTCTCCGTCTCTGCAAGATTCGGAAGGGAATGATTCAGATTTCTCATGCCACAGCCACTAGAAGACAGACGGGTTGCTCACGTCACATCTACGTCGTCAAGCTCTGTTTGAGTCTGCGCGTCAGGAACAGAAGTCCTAAGAAATCGCTGAAAACGGGCTTCACTTGTCTCAACTGAGTTCCAATGAGATGGCTCTGTCCACTTCTTATACTGTCTATGGGACCTACCCGTCCCATGTATATAAAAATAATAAATTCTTCGTTTACAAGGATAAGTCAGATAATTAGCAGAGGTATTTGTACACCATTGAGGACATATTTATGAATAAAAATATTGATTTTAGATAATAAAATACCTAAAAAACTACACATTGTCCCTTTAAAGGTGCTCTAAGCGATGTTGGGTGACGTCACTTCTTGTTAATGTTCAAAGTATTGTCAAACAAAACCGAGGCCCTCCTTCTCATTCCCCCCCGACCAATCCTTGTTCTTTCGGATTCTCATCCACAGACGACAGAGAGGGCAGAGTGCAGAGAGGGCATTTTTACTGTGTGATAAATATAAGTTTGTCATTTTTTAACCAATTTTTTTTTAACCTTTGAGGTTGTAAACGTGCAACCTGATCACTTGTTTAGTGTTCATGTAAACACTACATTCAGATTCATCAATCGGAATGAATGACTGATTGAAACAAAAGTTGTTATGTTGTTGATCACTCTTTTTTCTGTTATCTGCAGCAACTCAGCACTTTACATATTCTGTATCCTGGCCGAAGCACTTTTGTTTCAATCTATAATAATAATATAATTAGCCAATGTTACAGTTTAAAGTTATAGATATTAATATTAATACGTTGAGAGTCTTATGTTTATTTGACAATGATTTTACATTTCTTGTTTGGATGAAGGCTAAATACAAATAAAAGGTGAACATTCATTTATTTGTACCGTTTTTATTTCTAAAATATATCATTTTATAGGAGGAGGTTTCATAGACTTGGCAAATTACAGTATCAGACATCCGTTGTGGGCGTTCTTGGCTGTTTTTCTGAGGCTTTTATATTGTTCATCATATCGATATCGGAATTATATCGTATCGACTGAAATTAAGAAATATATTGTGATATGAATTTTGGCCATTTCGTCTTTGTTCTGTTCTTGCACTAGATTTAGGCGCACTACATTCTAATTGCACACTAAAAATCATGCTTTCTGCGGTTTAGAAATTACACATGCTCACATTGCGATTTCTATTAAACGCACAGCCATAGTCTGGAGCTGGTGTGCTGCTGGCGACTAACAACAAATATATATGTATAAACTCTTGTGTACTGTATGCACATTTTTTGTTCTTCCTTGTCGTTCGCCATCTTTGCAGTATTTTGCTTTGCTTCATCTATGATAAAGAGCCATCCACTCTTGCATTGCGTGTTTGTGCGTTTTGGGGTCGGAGCAATGAAGGGAGGGGTTTGTTTGGGTTGATTTCAAATATCTGCAGTGTTTCTTAGAAATCACTTACTTCACCTTTAAGCAAATGGGAGCAGATTTTTTGATGTTTAGATACAAAAAAACCAACCTCGCTCAGCAACAAGAGTCCCTGGTTGTTCTTCTGATTGGCAAAGCAGTAATTGGCACTTTTAGATGACATGTCAGCAAAATAGATCCCCTTACCAAACTAGAGGAGGAGGAAAAGTAAAAAAAAAAAAAAAGAAAAGAAAAATAGATTGGTTACAGATGTCTCGTAGACAAAAACTGATTTAGAATTCTTCTATTGATAATATTTGTGTGATTCAGTTCATCTCACCATGTATCCGGTCACAGGAGCCTCTGGAGGGGCCACTCGCAGCCCCTGACTCAGGATCCCCACCCAGTTCGTCAGACGAGAGCCATGCCACAGGAGCATCCTGTATCCACACACAAAAACAACTTCTACTATCTGAAACACATGGTAAAATTGCCTTAATCTATTCAAATGGGATGAGGCACACACTAGACCAGAATCTAAGGGACCGCCTGTTTACATAGAGCATTACATAAGTGATAAAGTGTAATTGAGGAAGGTGGTTTGGTACTTGTTTTCCAGCTCAGAGTTGAAGTTGTCCTTCTCGCCCTCTCTCTCCACAGCAAAAACGTCCAGAATAGTCATTGTGTAGTCAGTATGGGTGGGTGCATGAGTGGACAGAAGATACTTCTCTATAACCTACACAAAGACAGTTTGTGTTTTGGGATGTGCAAAAATACATATTTTAAAATCAACTAGTCAAGTTTTTAACATCCACCATGCAATATATTACTATTAAGACTATTTCAACCATAAAAGTGGTAAGTCCCATGTACTGTACCTTGTATTCATTGCAGTGAGAATCCAGTGGCTCCAGACGACACTGTAGAGAGCGATAATGTCTGTCCAAAGGATGCTCATCAGTCTGAACACTAGACTGAACCATTTTCACTGCTATCTGAATGTCACTTAGAGCCTAAAAGACAGAAAACAATGACAGAATTTTTTTGTTGTGAGTGAATTATTCCTTATTGTCTGTAAAATTTGACTATAAACATAGAATTATAGGAGAATGCAGTGAAATATAAATTGTCAAATCACTTCTACCCATTCAGCATCAACAATGCTTTCCCTATAAGGTGAGCAGCGATTACAATGTCACACCTCAAGCAAAGTGATTTTCTCCTTTAACTCATCCTCTGTGCGTATTATGGGTGGTGTCTTCAACCTAAATGAGGATCGAGCAGTCAGGAACACACACACACACACACACACACACACACACACACACAGGTAAATGTAAAATCTGAGTCATTAAGCCATGTAATTATTTTTTTATTAGTCTCGTATGCTCACCAAGGTTGCATTTATTTGACTAAAAATACAGCAAACAGTAAAACTGTGGAATATTATTACAATTTAAAATAACTTTTCTATATTTTAAATGTATTCCTACGATGGCAAAGCTGAATTTCCAAAGCTGAATTAATGTTTGTGGGAATCTTGATTAAAAAAAATTCAGGATTCTCAGAATAGAAAGTTCAAAAGAACAGCATTTTTTTTCTCTTTTGTATTTGAAATAGAAAACTCTTGTAACATTATAAAGTACTTGCTGTCACTTTTGATCAAATTAATGCATCCTTGCTGTATAAAAGTATTAACAACATTTTTAATCGTACTGACCCCAAACTTTTGAACATAATGCAACTTACCCAAAGTCATGGGGGATACGAGTGTAAAACTGGTTGCATGCATCCAAGAGTTCTTTACTACTCTTCTTCCTCTTTAAACATTCTTCAATAATCTTCAAGGAGGCGTAGCCAGCTGTTATTTGCTCTGTAGTTAGTTTTCCTTTAGGGAAATTAAAATCAATTAATTAATTTGTTTCATTTGCAATCTTCATCATGAAGAATGTGCTAAATTATTTTCATCAGTTTGGTACACAAATGCACACACACACCCACCAAGCGGGGCTTTTTTGATATCAAACTTCATCTCAAGCACATACTCCTCCATGGCTTTGAGGTCACATATAAGCTCTAGTAGAGACTGGACCTTGCTGTTCAGTTGGCAGGGCTTTTGAAATGGGGAGGATACCACAGCCTTGTCCTTCTCCTGGTGAAAGGAAAAATTAGGTCTCAATATGACTATAAAAAAAGAATAAAACATAAATGCAATGTAGAACAATGGATTGGGCACAAAATTGTCTTTTTACCTGGTCTTCAGTGCTATAGTCTACAAACAGCATGTCATATTTTCCTGCAACTTTCTCAAAATGTGCTCGATGCTCCCACTCATTTTTGGTCTTGTCAAAGAATCTGAATATAAGCAGATAATATGCCGATTCATCCACTCATATCGTATATGAGGAAATAACATTGATGATATAAAGTAAAAGATAAACTTACTTCTTTTTGAAAGTGTCTTTGGCCTGAGCTAGATTCCCCCGACAGTTAACTAAGCTGTTCTGTCCTACTTTACCAACTGAAGAGAAAAACAACAAGAACATGGATAAAAATAATAAAACATCATGATAACAAAGGTCAGCCTGGTAAAGACCATCTGAGGTGTTTCTGCACATACCTCGTCCCCACCGCATCCAAACACTGTAGGCTTTTGCACTGTCATCCTGAAGAAGCTGTATCAGGTAATATTTGTTATTGTTGAACTGAAGATTAGTCTGTAACGCAAGAGTAAAAATATATCATACAATGTAAAAATATATATATATATATATATATCATGGTTCCCACAAAAATATTAAGCAGAACAACTTTTTTTCCAAAACAGCACATTAGAATGATTTCTGGAGGAGCATGTGACACTGAAGACTGAAGTAATGATGCTGAAAATTCAGCTTTGCATCACAGGGATAAATTACATTTTAAAATATATCAAAATAGAAAGCAGTTCTTTTAAATTGTAATAATATTTCATAATATTACAGTTTTTACTGTATTTTTGATGAAATAAATGTAGCCTTGGTTAGTATAAGAGACTTCTTTCAAAAACACAAAAAATCCAAACTTTTGAACAGTAATGTAACGTCTTCAATATTCACCTGATTCAGCATAACGTCATATACATCGGCGCCCTCGTTGTAGACGTGGGCCTGTGAATAACCAAAGAAAAGAAATCTAATCAGAAGAATGCATGCAGGAAAAGGGAAGATTTTAAAGGCGATTACGCAACAGTTAGTCAAACACTATACAGCAATTTCATTTTGCGTGACCCTATAGATCTTATGCGCCAGAGAAACAAGTGCGCAGCCATATTTACAATTATTTGATTGAACTTCCATCTTTGTGGTAGCTCTGTATATTTCTTTGGCATCGCTGTCTAAGAGTAATTAGCTGGTGAAGTGAATTTAGTTATTGTAGAGTTAACTAAAGTTATCATGAGCATTCATTGTAATGTTTAAAGCAGATGTCATAACAAATGTCAGTAGCCCGGGAAGATTTTAAAACGATTGGTTCATTCATTCCATAAGATCTTACCTTCATGCTATGAAAATACAAACCGGAAGCCAGAACACAACGAGCGCAGCGCTGAAAAGGGGCTACATAAGGTCTCTTACAATATAAGGAAATTACCGTTCCAATTTTAGCCTTGCATTCCGGATCAACCGGGGCTTTTCCCTTCATAACCACCGTCTTCACAACCTCTTAAAAACAGGAGAAAAAAAAAAAAAACAGTTAAAATCAATCTGAAAAGTAAATTATGTAACATAATGTGATGTATTTGTGTAAAAAAAATATTTTTAGGACAGGACATATTTTATTTTACTTGAAAGAGCTGTGGAAGGTGTCTTAATTTGAAAGGAGATTGAAGGATAGTGGTTTAAAAAAAAAAAAATGAGAGGGACTGGGGTAACATCAGACAAAAATTAAAGTCGAGGAAAGTTCATTTATTAGGGAAGCATCACCTTCACATTCCTTTTTTACAACGGGCTTGGCTTTGTTCACCCTTTGACTCCTCCCTTCTTTGCGTCTCTTGGAAATGGGTTGCTCCTCTTCCTCCTCTTTCTCTTCTTTAATCGGAAGAACAGCTGCAGCTCCATCATTACCATTCAAAGCATCCCCTTCTTTCAGATCTTCTGCAATACAGCAAATACTGCTATTAGTTTTCTGTGCCAGATACTGATGCATAATCAGATGCTAATACACACAGGTGTACCTGACTTCACTTTCTGAAGGCGTATTTTTCGTTTGTACTTAGAGACAGTGTTAGTTTGAGTCATTTTCACAAGATCCACTTCATAACCAGGTCCAAGTGCCAGTGACACCGACTTTTCTCCAGCCTGCTTTGCTGTATCCAGCTGGACACAGACAGCTGGAGGATACGGTTCCCACTCATCGTCCCCCTTCCACTGCCAAACTGGAAAGAATAAAAACTTGTATTCAGATAATCAATCACTCTTATGTGAAATATGAAAATATAAACCTAAACCAGCGTCACACCTACACAGATAAAGTCATTTAGAGATTAAATTCAAACAAATTGGTGTGGCTATGCTACGTACTTAAATACATTTATTTAGGAAAGCATTTAGTGTGAATGGGCAATGTTTGTTACTTCAGTGCGTGACTCACTGACTTTAACTGCTGATTGTGAAACTTTGAGCTGTTTTGGCATGTGCACAGAAAGTGAAATCATACCTGTCTTCGTCTCTGTCGCTTCACTGCCTGAATCGGCCACAGACTTGCCCCGGCTACTCCTTGTTCGTCGCATGCTTTTAGAAAACTGCTAAAATGAAAGGAAACGTTTCTCGTAAATGTCAGCAATGTTCCAAGTATCAGTATGAGGTAAACTCATTCATTCAGATAGGAGGTGGTGTAATATATGAGTCTGTATTCACTTCCTCGTCATCTACGTTAACGTTACATGGGACACGACACGACACAGCCATGGATATGGCTCCAAAACAATTTAGGACAAACGTTTGAACAAAACATACATTAAAGTCACAATATTCTCTTACTAAAATTTTAATAATCACAAGACTGAAATAGTTTTCAACACCAACCTGAGAGCTTTTGATTGGCGCCAAAAGTATAATACCTCGGACCTGTTGTCTAGGAACGAATTGTTCACAGTTTCTTTCTACACGGATTTATTTTGAAGTCGTGTTGCAGACGACCACATGAGCACGCGACCGTACACACTGACCGATGTTAACATACAGTGACTGTAAACGGCGTTAAATTAATGCAGTATCTAATTTGTTGTTAAGTGTAGTAATTGTTAATAAAACATGTTTTTACTGGGCAGCCGAATGTATGTTAAATGTTCAAGATGCCATTTTGCTTTATGTTTGAGGGAAGCGCAACGGGTGAGTTAATCCGTCATATATCTTAATGATGAATATATACAGTATTATTAAGAATAAAATATGTGAATCAGCAAAAGAGCGGAGGGAGAGTAGTCTGAATTGGGTTCTAGCAGCGTGTGCTAGCTCACACATTGAACTCATTCGCCAGCCGCGAGTGTTTCCACGTCAGCGGGGATCGCATCAGTTGATTTGCTGTAATTTGCGCATATATCAACGTCTCGTGCGAGAACACCGCGGGTGACCCGTATTTTCTGTGCGCTCGCTCATCCATTCAGATGATGTCCTGCGAGGACAGCGTTTGGCTCTAGTCTCAGACCTTCCCCGAGGTGATTGGACGAGTGACGAGCACTCAGTATGTAACCTCTACAGTGAGCTTCCTGCCGCTGCGACTATACAGGCAATGTGTGCTCCTATATATATCATCCGATTATAGCTATTCGTTTAAATAATGGTAAGGGGTGTCATAATTTTAAAATCTTTTTTTCTTGTCCGACTAAAATAGTTTCTTGAAAAAATGTATTTTTTGTTGACGAAAAGTTTAGTTTGAATAAGTAAATCTCAGTCAAAGAATAAAAGATTGAGAATATGTTAATTGCTGCGCAGTGATTGGTTAAACTTGTGAGTTGTCCTTGGAGTATTTCATCTTTATAATTTGATGTTTACCTCCAGTTTATCCAGTGAGCACCAGTGGCTATGTAAATACACCCTTGTAGCACTCTCCTTTTTTGTTGTTTTGTAAAAACATAAAAGTATTTTATTACAGCAAGTTTCATTTTCATCATTTTCATTTAGTTTAACTCAATGTACTAAAAATGACTAAAACTGAAACTATATGGACATTTAGGCATTCTTTAGAAAGAAAAAAAAACTAATAGTATCTCAATGATACCAAAATACTGCCTTCCCCTCCAACCAGCTGCTATGTACTTGTATGTCCATAGCATTTACATTCTTTATTCCTTTTTTTTTTTTAAGTGTCAGTGTTCTGCAGCACCTCTGGAACAGGCCGACTTCTTGAAAGGTGCTCCTCATCGAAAGCACCCCGGTGTGACAAACCTCAAAACAGTGCGCCTACCGGAGCAACTGCAGGTAGCGGCACAATCCGTCTTACAAAGTAAGTAAACATTGATCTACCAGTCTATATTTTTTAGCATCTTGAGCATTCAAATCAGTCTGTGTTCTGAAATGCACATATCAATCACATGTCACTAGAGTTGTGTGTGTAATTATTCGTATATGCCTTTATTTGATATTTAGGGGCAGATGTAAAAAGTCTGACTGAAAGGGCACATAAGCTGTCCAACTTCCTTTGGAGCAGGAAGCGAGCGATAGAAACCTCACAACTCAGGGAAAAAGCCACCCTTCTTGAGAAGACATTTTTGGAGCAAGAGGGGGATATCCATAAAGGTGAGTTATAGATGTGATAGACTGTACACTGAAGACTGTAAATAAAACTGTTATTATTAAATATTTCCTTCAGATGGCAATGATGACCACAAACTAGCGGCTCGAATAAAAAACAGAGTATTATCTGAACTGAGAAGAACAACATACCACAGGACTCCCCTAAGGTACAAATACATAATCTGTATTAAACATTTGTCATAGAATGGGACTGTGAGGTTTTGTGTGTTTTATTGGATAACTCTGGATTTATTTCAAGGTACAATGAAGATCTTGGGTTGGTGTATATGGCTGCTAGACTAGCAGGTGGTTATGCTGCTGTCCTCAGAGCATTAAATGAGGTATTTAATGCACATTTTAACAGTATTTTCATTGCATTTTTTCTGTCGTAAACAGTCTTTCTGATATACATCTTAGATTAAGAAGAGAGAGCCTTTATTCGTACCATATTCTCTAATGGACTTTGGATCAGGACTCGGAACAGGTACATGGTGAGTATGATTTAGATATTAATATTTTAATATTATAAAGTGAAAAGAACTTTGAGGGCATATAAGTAGGATTGATTTATTGTGGTATTTATTAACTTGCTTTGAAAGATGCATTTTTTTATTGTGTATCAATTAGTGAATTGATATTATATTTTATTCGGTAGATACTATGTACATTTACTGTAAATACTATGTACTTATTATAGCAATTACAATAACTGGTTTATAACTAGGTACTAACCCTGAACCTACCCCTAAACCTAACCTTAACCCATGTAGTTACATTATGTTACCAGAAACTAAGTACATATACTGTAAAATAAAGTGTAACCTTTTATTCTTTCACTCAGGGCATCACACTCACTCTGGGGAGACTCTCTGAAGGAGTATGTTTGTGTAGACAGCTCTGGAGACATGAACACCTTGGCAGAACAACTTCTTAGAGGTAAGGTCATTCAGTCAAACTTTTAAGCACAGTGTTATATAAACAGATCTACAGAAAAAAAGTGTTCGTTTGTACCAAACAGGGGGCAGTGAGATGGATAACCCAGTAATCCAGCAAGTATATTTCCGCCAGTTCCTCCCTGTTTCTCCTAAGGTATCTTCAGCTGACATCCTTAATGGAATTTATTTGCCCAAATGATACATTGCTTTTACACAACTGAATAAAACGAATGTATTTCCTTTCCACAGGTGCAGTTTGATCTTGTGGTAGCCGCTTTCTCTTTGTCAGAACTGGCCAATCTGAACGAGCGACTGAATGTTATTTTCACACTTTGGAGAAAAACCAACTCCTACCTTGTGAGTGATGATGCTTGAGTTATTCATATTGATTAAACTAATTTAATAAATTATGGAACTGTGACATTGATGTATTTATTTTTTTACCGTCTTGCAGTGTTGTTACTAAAACTACTAAAAATATTTGTGTTAATCGAAATAAAGTTGAAATCAAATCAAATAATAAAATTTGGAAGTGTAGTTTTAAGTTGAAGTACTGAAATTACTGAAACTAAAACTGAAATTAAAATAAATCAAAGCTAAATTAAAAAAAAATGACAAAAACACTTAACAAAATTACTAGAATTAAAATAAAAAATGAAAATATAAAAATAAGAGCTAATTCAAAATATGAATAAATACTTTAAATAAATATTGCTAAAATAACACTGCTATCTAACCAGAATTAGGTTTTCCTAATGCAGTTCTTGATACTTTGTACAGGTATTGGTGGAGAATGGAACCAAGGATGGCCATCAAATCTTAATGGAGGCCAGAGACGCTTTACTTAACGTATGATCTAAGTTTTTTGCTGTTTGTCAAATTGCTAAAATATGTCTTTCTGTTTGAAGTGGTGGTGATAGAACTGCATCTTTCAGAAATCTTCAGAAAGTGTCTGATGTAATTTCTCTCAAACTTTTGCTGTATAACTATAGAGAGAAGAGGAGGTACAGCATGACTTGAGGAGACCATCTATATTTGCTCCTGTAGGTTGAAATATCATTGAAACCATCCTTATTTGTTCCATTAATATGATATACTGATATGTGGCTGACAAAATCTACTGCTGGGTTTCATTTTGAACAGTGCACTCATGAGCTGCCTTGTCCCAAGATGATCAAGCGACCTGTAGTACCTTGTAACTTCACTCAGTTCTACTATTCTCTGCCCTTTTCTCGGGTAAGTTCAAAACTGTGTTCGAACAGTTAACTTTCGAATTGTGACATTCGTCTTGAATAACTGAATTTTTGTTCAGTAGTTTTCATAGGATGTCAACATTTTGGCTATTTATAAAGTAGTTATGAATGGTTGTATAATCCAATATATTATATATTTCTCTCCCCCATCTCTCTATATGAATCAATCATTACAGAGCCAAGAGAGGCAGCAGGAGAAGTTCAGTTTCCTGATTATATCCAGGTCCGATGGAGAGAAGGCTCAGGAGACTGAGCACTGGGACATGGCCAGACTGATCGCACAAGTCCGTCGCCGACCCAGACATGTTCAGTGTCAGCTGTGCTGCGCCAATGGAGAACTCAAACAACTCGCTGTTACAGCCCGTCATCATGGAAAGTATGTTATGCTTTCATTTAATAGATCTCTTCTTGCATGACCTCCTCCTATAATACTACCTCTATTATGTTATGCAGGTGGAGATCATACAGGTTGTTTTAACAATGATTTTTGTTGTCCATTTTAACAGGGACATGTACAGATGTGCTCGTAGCAGTGACTGGGGAGATCTGCTGCCAATATTTCATGCAGAAGATTCCACTGAAAATGACGAGACTCAATGAGGCTATTACGATAATCTGTTAATGCAGTGTTTGTGGATTACAGTTGGATTTTTGTAATGTTTCTTTCCAAATACACTAGTTGATCAATGCAACCTGATTGTGATTTGCTAATGCACGGAACCCAATGCTCACTTTTTACCAGTATCAAAGCCCAAAATCCAAATTAAAATCATCATAATTGAAGCTGCGATAGTTCTTCCCTACTGTGACATATATTGGAGTGAAACAGCTTCTGAACTAGAAGGGCGGGACTTGGTTTTGTCCATCGGGAATTGAATTGATGGTTGCGTTTGCTAATGCGGTGATCTCATGACAGGTTGTCCCGCCCTCGCACCAGTAAACATGTCATCAGAGAAAAGAAAAATTACAAAAAATTATGAGGGCACATAAATCAAAAAAAAAAAATGATAATGATAAATCATTTATAACAAATACTGCAATATTCCATAAAAATAAGAAAATATCCATTTTGATTTCATGATCAATAAAGTTATACATAATAATGCATAATCCCCTCAAAGGCAGTGCTAACAGCAGTATTAATATAGTTCTAAATATGAATTTTATTTAATAATAAGGACACTTAATAAACCCATACAAAGGCTACCTTAGGGAAAAAAAATTACTGGTGTGCATCCTGAGACAAAATAATGAGTTGCTTAAACATGCATTTTTTTTACGGGGCTAGTCTGTGAAACCGGGCAATAATGAACCATGCATATTCATTTCTAAAAGAGCGGAGGGAGAGTAGTCTGAATTGGGTTCTAGCAGCGTGTGCTAGCTCACACATTGAACTCATTCGCCAGCCGCGAGTGTTTCCAAGTCAGCGGGGATCGCATCAGTTGATTTGCTGAAATTTGCGCATATATCAACGTCTCGTGCGAGAGTACCGCGCCGTGACCCGTATTTTCTGTGCGCTCGCTCATCCATTCAGATGATGTCCTGCGAGGACAGCGATTGGCTCTTGTCTCAGACCTTCCCCGAGGTGATTGGACGAGTGACGAGCACTCAGCATGTGACCTCTACAGTGAGCTTCCTTCCGCTCTGCATCATGACGTAGATGATGAGACGGTTTATAAGCTCGCTACTGAACAATACTTTACATAGATGGTGAGTCATTTATGTAATAAGTAAAACATTTATAAAACGTAAAGTTATAAAACATTTCAGTTACTTATTTTCCCAGATAACTGTAATTTCGTTTGTTATAATATGATAGTACACGAAACTCGGTAGAACATTCAATGTGGTGTTTATGTAAATTATTTCGCAGTGATTGGGTAGTTGAGGTATGACGTATCCGTAGACCTTTTTCATATATATTTTTGGAATGTAAAAAGTAATACATAATGTAACTGTGTATTTTATTAGGAAAATAACATTTATACAAACAAAATGTATTTAAAAATATGTAATGTAATTCATGTAATGTTTTAAAAGCATTAAAATAAATGCAACTGATTTTTTTTTCAGGCTGCAATTGTAAATAATTTGACCTGTAATACCTCTTGTTCTCCTGGCACTGAATAAAAACATTATTGGATAAGGGAAGTTGTATATTTAAAATTTCACAATTTTTGCCTTTGCTAGTCTTTATTTTAAATTACTGCATGCTTAATAAAAAAAAGTGAAATGCTGTTTAAAATAGTTTTGCATGGAGTATACCAAGACACAACACTAGAAATGTCAACTTCTCAAAAATATTTAATGAGTATTTTCATATATATGACCCTGGACCACAAAACCAGTCATAAGTCGCACGGGTGGCAATAGCCAACAAAACATTGTATGGGTCAAAATTATAGATTTTTCTTTTATGCCAAAAATCATTAGGATATTAAGTAAAGATCATGATCCATGAAGATATTTTGTAAATTTCCTACCTTAAATATATCAAAAATGTATTTTTGTGAATGGATGCAGCAAAATCGCCAACAGAAATGGACAACTTTAAAGGCGATATTCTCAATGTTTAGATTTTTTTGCACCCTCAGATTACAGATTAGCTGTATCTCCGTTGTCCTATCCTAACAAACCATACATCAATGGAAAGCTTATTTATTCAGCTTTCAGATGAAGTATAAATCTCAAAAAAAAAAAAAAAAAAAATTTAGATTTATTACACAAGTACAGGTACAAGGCAACGAAATGCAGTTTAGGTCTAACCAGAAGTGCAATAGCAGCAAGTGCAGGATATACAGTGGTTCCATAAGTGCAGAACATGGATATGTACTGAATAAATATAGAGTTGAATACTATTATAAACAAAAATTTACAGATAGATTTGTCCTATGAATATAATATAACTATTACTGTGAACAGAATTTACAGCTAGATATGTACTGAATATAATATACAGATGGCTATTACTATAAACAGAATTTTTACAGATAGATATGTACTGAATATAATATACAGATGGCTGTTACTATAAACAGAATTTTACAGATAGATATGTACTATGAATATATATACAGATGGCTGTTACTATAAACAGAATGTGAGCATAATATACAGATGGCTATTACTATAAACAAAATTTTACAAATAGATATATGTATAAGTTAGGCTAAAATGAGCAGTATAACAATGGATTTAAAGTAGTGCAAGTAAAGTTTGGACAGAAGCTATCCGAGTGAAAGTGCAGTGGAAAGTAATTGCATATTACAGTTAAAGTACGGTATTGCAAATGTATATGTAAACAGTCGGTACTGTAAATAAACAGTCGGCAGTGCAAATTTTGCATATTACAGTCAAGGTAGTAGTGCAAGATGCATATGTAAACAGTTGTTACTATAATAACAGTCAGCAGTGCCAATGAACATTATAGTATTGCAAATAACAAAATGGAGGCAGGTGTGAGGAGGGAGAGGAGAGTCAATCAGTATATGAGGGGAGTGGGATCAATGAGGGTTAGAGTTTAATAAAGAGACAGCTCTGGGGAAAAAAAATTTCTTTAGTCTGCTGGTCCTGGTCCGGAGGCACCTGAAACGCCTGCCGGAGGGCAGGAGAGAAAACAGTCTGTGGGCTGGGTGAGAGGAGTCCTTAAGGATGCTGCGAGCTCGATGCAGACAGCGTTTCCTCTGGATGTGCTCGATGGCAGGTAGTGGAGTCCCAGTGATGCGCTGGGCGGTTTTCACCACCCGCTGCAGTGTCTTGCGCTCTGCAACAGAACAGCTCCCATACCACACTGTAGCACAGTTGGTCAGGATGCTTTCTATTGCACAGCGATAGAAGTTCACCAGGATAGTGGAGGAAAGCTGATTCTTCCTCAGTGTCCTCAGGAAGAAAAGGCGCTGGTGAGCCTTCTTGACCAGGCTGGAGGTGTTGGTTGTCCAGGTCATGTCCGCCGAGATGTGGGTCCCCAGGAACTTGAAACTGGAGACACGCTCAACAGCCATTCCATTGATGTGGATGGTGTCGTGTGTGCCTCTTGACACTTTCCTGAAGTCCACGATGAGCTCCTTCGTTTTGGTGGTGTTGAGGAGCTGGTTATTTTCAGTGCACCATGTGGCCAGGTGCTTGATCTCCTCCCTATAGGCAGTCTCATCGTTGTTGCTGATGAGACCAATCACCGTAGTGTCGTCGGCAAACTTGACGATGGAATTAGATCCGTACACAGGCTTGCAGTCAGAGGTGAAGAGGGAGTAGAGAAACGGGCTTAGCACACAGCCCTGTGGTACACCAGTGCTGAGTGTGATGGACGTGGAGCAGTTGGAGCCTGATTCTGGGGTCTGTTGGTCAAAAAGTCCAACAAAAAGTCAAAAAGTCCAAAATCCAGTTGCACATGGATTGACCCATAAGACTGGTTTTGTGGACCAGGGTCACATATGTGCAATTTTGGATAGTTAAGGTCAGAGGCGGACAGAGTACACAGCTTCATTACTTGAGTAAAAGTACAGATACCCCTTGCTAAATTTTACTCAAGTACAAGTAAAAGTACTACAGTCAGATGTCTACTTAAGTAAAAGTACTTGTTTTTAAAAGTATTGAGTATCAAGAGTACAAGAGTACATTTTCTAAATATTGCATTACTACTGCCACAGTGCTTACATTGGTAAACACAGCAAACACTTGAAGCGAAAACTATCATTAACTTGTTCAGAAAATGTAAATAGTCTGGCGAGGTGGGGCCACGGGTTGGCACATTCCCGGTATGGACCTGCTGCGTCTTCATCCATTGATTCGTCCATGGTTTCGTCTCTTATCTAAATCTGACCATGGAGTTGACTTTGGCGGAAAGCTGAAGGTGATTGCTGATAGGCTGTCCCAATCAGTGGCGCCTGCACAATCCAATCACGTTTGAGAGGGAAACAACAAATTGAGGGTTTCCGAGATTTTTATTTTTTCCTTTTTTTTTTATTTTTAGAAGAAGTAACGGGTACTCACGGTTATGGATAGAAATGTAGCGGAGTAAAGAGTACAATATTTGCCTCTCAAATGTACTTGAGTAAAGTCATGAGTACTCCCCAAAAATTATACTCGAGTAAAGTACAGATCCCTCAAAATTGTACTTAAGTACTGTACTCAAGTAAATGTACTCCGTTACTGTCCGGCTCTGGTTAAGGTACCTGAACTTTCCACGTTCCACAAAGTTTTACTTTTGTGCTGTATCTCAACATAATTCATCTTGAGGTTAACAAGTTTTTATTATTACTATTGGTCGTATTTTTAGTTTTATAGGAAGCAGTAACATGATAAATTCCTTAGAAGCATGTTGTGCACATCTAAGTGAACCTAAGATTAAAAAGCTGGTGTATGTGAATTGTGTCCATACACAGATTTGTTTGTTGATGTGCTTTTGTTCCAATGGTAGTTTTTGAAGAAAAATATGTAAACGTTTCATCTAGAGGATGACCTCTTGGATCAGACAGATCAAATATAGCCACTCAAAAGTCATGAGAGACATAACATCTGCTATTATCATCTAATGATGGAATATACTCAGAGATACCACAGCTGGACTCGAAACATTTCATGTAGACATTTATTTACAAATGCAGTGCTCATTTTTGTACACACAGACAAATATAACTTGTTCTTACGAGGGACAGACAATCAAAAGAAAGTTAAACCATTGTTTCTCTCAGAGTATCTACATTAAATCAAATTATTTAAATGTATCTGTCATTTTTGTACAAGCAAGCTTTATTTTGTATATGCATAATTCAATTCAAAAAATGTATCTTATAACTGCACTAGTATGCATAAAAGAATCTCTTCATGTCTCTTCTCTGTTTCAACTGATCACTAAGATCCAACAATTTCTTTTATAGCAGAAGTAAGATCTGGGTATTGAAACTCAAAGCCTGATTCAAGAGTTCTCTTGGGCACTACTTTCTGGCCTTGTGTGAGGATAACAGCTCTTTCAGAACCGAGGACGACATCCAAGAAAAAGCCAGGCACAGGGAAGATGGTAGGTCTTTTTAGAGCACTGCCCAACTCTTTAGTGAATTCAAAATTTGTATTCAATGCAGGTGCAACTCCGTTAAATACATCTGGCTCTGTGGATGGTGGTCCTTCATGGGGCTCCAAGGAATGGGCAATGATGCCAGCCAGGTCTGAAACATGGATCCAAGGGAAGGGCTGACGTCCCGAGCCAAGCGTCCCACCCAGGCCAAGCCAAAAGGGAATCATCATCTGTTTCATGGCGCCACCGTCACGCCCTAACACTGCACCTGAAAGTGAGTGGAAGAAAGAACATAATTGCACTACCATTCAGAAGTTAAGATTCAGCTAGACTTGTTTTTGATGCTTACCAAGGCTGCATTCATTTCAGCAAAAATACTGTCAAAACAGTAATATTGTAAAAATATTACTATTAAAAACAACTGTGTTCTATTTTGATACATTTTCAAATGTATGATGGTGAAGCTGAATTTTACTCCAGTCTTCAGTGTCACATGATCCTTCAGAAATCATTCTAATATGCTGATTTGCTGAAAACAGTTGAGCTGCTTAATATTTTTGTGGAAACCATGATATATTCAGAATTATTTAATGGATAGAAACTTCAAAAGAACAGCATTTATTTGAAATAGAAAACTTTAATGTTATGAATGTCTTTACATTCACTTTAAATCAATCTAATGCATACTTGTTGAATAAAGGTATTTGTAATGAATGAGACATTTGTTTAGATTCACCTGGTCTGATGATCACTTGTCTTGTTTTCTTAGCACAGTTTTCAGGAAGTTGTCCTGCCCCCTCCCACTCTTTCACCAGGCGAGAAAGGAAGTCAAATGGTGTCCAGTTGCTCTCTTCAGTGTACTGGTTTTGAAGACTAGGTTTATAACACGCTGAAGACAAAATCAGAGAAAAACTGCAAAAAAAGTCTACTTTATAAAATTACAAATCATTCACAATTAAAAATAACTATAGAAAAAAACAACTACAACATTATTCTGACTTTTTATCCTTTAAATGATCAAATCAGTATAGAGGAGACAAGACTATAGATGAACAGAGAAGTGAATGAGATTATTCTATCAAGTTATTCTGTATTTGATTAAAAAAAAAAGTCATATTTTGTCTAGCTTGCTAAAACACCACCACTTATTTACCTACTCCTGTAACAAGCACCCATGAATGTGGAGGAGTAGGTGATGCAGCAATAGCTTGGGCAAGAATTCTGGTTGTGTTTATTCGGCTGGAGAACAGATCATTTTTGTAATTTTCATTCCACCTAGAGTGTCAAAAACAAAATATTAAAAATAATATTAACAAAACCATATTAAAGTGAAGATAATTATTTATATACACTGAGGGGAAAAAAGTCCTCACCATCTCATAGGGTTCATAATATTCTCCCCTGCTAGATTCACAGCGCCCTCACATGGCGGGAGGCCCCCTGATTCTACATCAGCCTGTGATAAGTAAACATAGGTCAGGGACTCAGGGGTCCAAAACTCATTTCCTGGGGGGCCACAGACATGCAGTGTTTAGTTCCATCCCTGCTCCAGCACACATACCTGAAGTTTTCAAATAATCCTGAAGGACTTGATTAGCTGGATCAGTTGCATTTAATTAGGGTTGAAGCTAAACTCTGCAGGGCTGTGGCCCTTCAGTAACTAAGTTTTGCACCCCTGACATAGGTCAAAGTGGCCTCATCATCAACATTTACATTTAAGTCTACATTTAAGAGGTAATTACGCATCACACATTTAGTGAAAAACTCTGAACTGAGCCAGGCCTTACAAGGAAATTCATTATAATTTCTATGATACTGAATAATATCATAGCATGTCTGGTATTACTTTGGCTTGTAAAGTTACATATACATACATATATACACACACACACACACACATATATATATATATATATATATATATATATATATATACACACACACACACACACATATAAATATACATATACACACACACACACATGTAAATATACCACTGACATATTTACAGATACCAAAAATCATAAGTAAAGGTGGACTTTGATGCATATCAATATAGTCTTTAATTTAAGTTACATCATACCCATGTTATTTTTCCTGGACCAGGCTGCCTGGATATGATTGTTATTTCATGGCCTTTGGTTTTTAGCAAACGTATCAGCTCACGACCCACAAACCCTGAGCCTCCGCCTGGTGAGAGTGGAAAAAAAGTGAGAATTGAGAAAACTAAAGCTTTATAAATTTTACAATCAAATAGAGAATATAAGTTACAACCATTTATCCGCATGAAATAAGATTTTATATATATAGCATTTGACATTTGCAGCCTAATAATAATAATAGCCATCTCGCGCATGTGTACATGCGCATGCGCTGTTACAGCACTTACGAAACACATCACCTTAAAAAAAATCAACTCTCATTTATCTCGTGACTGATAAATGAACCTAGCCATATCATAATAACACAATCACATACAATCAAAGAAGGTTCCAGGATATTTTAATACAAGAATAAGTTTTAATGTTTCTATCAAAAATAGCTCTGTGTTACAAATCAGCACACACAATGAGCTATTTTTTGTTACGCTATCATGCATAATAACGATAAAAATGATAAATGTGATATACCTATTACAACTCTCATTATGCTTGTAAAGTTGAGTCCGTTTATCCTGACAACTTGCAGAAATCCACTTCATTCACATCTTTCTGCCTGCTACTACTGTGCCTATATGCCTACGAAGGTCGTACTATGTACCACGTGATCCACACAAATTGGAGCGTAACTGCAGCCATGTTGATAAGGACGGCTTACCTTCCTTTAACTGAAAACTATCAACATTGTACTTAACTATGCAACAATGATATTCCATACCAATATGTAATATGATATTTAAAATATGTTATTATAAATAATAATAATTCCCTTTTAGTAAAACTAATCTTTGGAATTATTGTGCATTCTCATCAATGATGCCCACAACTTCTGTTTTAAATGCATCATACTATGTCTGCTGATAATTCCTATAACATCAAAATTAATCAACGCTTTTCAATACATAAGTCACATCATGTTGGGCCGCCTGAATTTAATGATATTACTCTGATATTATTAATATTAATCCAGTTTATAATTAATGGGGGTGGGGTGCCGACCGCAACCGGAAGCGCTATTTTTCTGAAAACACGTGGTTGGTTAGGAGATAAATTCGGCCTCATGCCATAGTAACATCCTTTCTGCTTGCAGTTCTCAATGGTGTTGTAACGATTGTGTGCAGTCATCGAAATATTTGTTTTGAATTCCATTTTAGTTGTATTAATACCGTAGCACCAGTTGTATTGCTATTTATGTTGTTTTTATGAAATATATATTTTATTTATTTTTAGCTTTAGACGAAAAGTGGATAGTTCTCGGTCTACATTCTCTGACCGTTTTAGAAAATATACATAACTACAGGTCAAAAGGATGCGTTTTCATAACCATACCGGTGTAATGGACCCATTGGAGCGTATTCTGTGAGTTTAACCTTTGATTCATATTTTAGAGCAATACTGAAAGCCAATAAGTCACGTGTTTTCAATGACAAGTTTTGTTGTTTGCTGATCTGGCAGGTGCATCTGCTTTAACTACATTCACATGCCGCATGTTAAACCCGGCTGTATCATTGCTGTAACGTTTTTTTGCCTGAACCAAGTGCGCAGCTTCTCAACCTAGACATGATGATCTTGCAGTCCGTATTTCACCTGAATCTAATGATTACAAACCTACTGCACTGACTGGTTAAAGCTGCGGAATAAAGCTATGAGATGTTATGGTTTCCCTCAGAATACATTCTAATGTGCGATCATTTGTTTATTTTACAGGGACCCGCCTTTATGGAAATGGTGAGTCCAAATATCATGTTTCTCATGCTAATGTCGTGCACAAAGTTGATGAACTGCATGCGTCCGTGTTTATGAAATTCAGTGATTTCTTGACATGCTCTGAAAAAGTGCTCCTTGGAGAAAACGAATCTAAGTTTAGTCTGAATGCTCTAACATCATGCCTAATATTCTGCAGGAACCTCAACTTATAAAAATGTAAGCAGGGAGGTGTTCAAAAAGGTAGGTTTTTCTTTCATTCTGACATTTGAGTAAATGATTATTTTAAAGATCAGTCTGCGAAGTCAATATAGTCTTCAATGTAAGTTGCATAATATTCATGCTATGTTGTTGTTTTTTTCTGGACCAGGCTGCCTGTTCCTGGATATGATTGATTTTTCTTTTCCTTTGCTTTTCAGGTTTCAGCTCACGACCCACAAACCCTGAGCCTCTGCCTGAGAGGAAAAAAAGTGAGAAATGTTTAGTTTTACAATCAAACAGAATAAGAAAAATGAACATAATTGGGGGGTGGGGATATTTATCTGTATGAAAGTAGATTATATTTATTGTATGACATTCACATGTTTGCAGACAATTAATAACAATAGCCATCCTGCGCGTCTGTACGCACATGCGCTGTTACGGCACTTACAAAACACTCACCTCAAGAAAAATCTAAATTTTTCCAGTGATCGGTAAATTAACCCAGCTGTGTCATAACACGGTCACATGCAAAGGTTTCAAGATATTTTAGGACATGAGTTTAATATAGCAGAGCTATGTTTCTATCCAAATATGCTCTGTGTCGCAAACAAAATGTGCAATTTTTGTTGCGCTATCATGCAGTGATAATGCAACAATTGATATAGGTGACTTCTCTATTACAACTCTCATGCTAGTGGAGTCATTTTATTCTGACAACTTGCAGAAATCCACTTTCCTATCTTTCGCCTACAAGGGCTGTATGTTTACCATGTGATCCCCACAAATTTGGCGCGTAACTGCAGCCATATTAAAGGCGTCAAGTTAGCTTTTAACTGAACTACCAGCATTGTACAGTACTGAACCATGTAACAATATTTCATGCC
Source organism: Leuciscus leuciscus (assembly GCF_965113295.1). Lineage (NCBI taxonomy): Eukaryota > Metazoa > Chordata > Actinopteri > Cypriniformes > Leuciscidae > Leuciscus > Leuciscus leuciscus. The sequence goes on along the minus strand of NC_138730.1, from coordinate 33,886,965 downwards.
AGTTAGTAATATCTTTAATATTAAGTAAAATACAATAATAGCACCCTGTAACAATTCCCTTTTAGTATAACAGATTTATTAATTATGCCTACAACTATGGTTTTAAATGCATCATACTATGTCAGCTGGCAATTCATACAGCATAAATTAATCAAAGGTATTTTATACAAGTCACATGTCAGACTGCCTGAATTTAATGAGTTTTCTCTGTGGAATTTACAGTCAAAGAACCAAGGACTAGATATAATGAATGAAAACCCGGAGTCAGAAGTGCAGTCAATTGAATAATTTTACTGAAGAATAGTTTGAGGTGTTATCAGCAGAAGTCAGCTTCAACACTCACAAGGACTTTGTAGGCTGCTCTCCCATACATTCACATTTTCACAGCAATAATACCTTATACAAGTCTCTAAACTACGTCTTTACTGCAGGTTGAATGGTTCTGATTGGCTAAGAAATGGATAAACTTAGGAAATAGCCGTATAATTGGAGATGTGCTTCTGCCTCTCAGTCCATGTGTGGATGATACCAGGACCCTGGTTTTAGGCACTAGGTGACCTTCCTAGGTCACAGATATACGTTTCTGGGCGCCAGCTTGTCAAGAACCAGTCATATATCTCCCCAGGTTGCCAGTTGTTCACCTCACCAATACTGATCTGTAACAAAGAATACCTACACGGATACACCGCTTCAAGGCTGAAATTGGTTGAGCTCTGGCTCTAACAGGATACTTACCCAAAACATGCTAATGACATGTTGTTCTCACAGTTAGAGGTACAAACACTCTAGTGATTGAATATAGAAAAGAAATGCTTTAAGAATTGGTCATGTAAGTGACGGGATGACGTTACCTCGGATGTTTTGTTCAGCTAGAAGATTAAATTGCTTAAAACGTATGCTTCTCTCAAAAATATGGAGAGGGCACAATCCAGTAAACAGGTAATTATATGATTAAGTATAATCTCATAAGCTTGAAACGGATATTAAAATCATTTAATGTAGAAGGATCAATATTGATTTAATACCTTGCTTTTAAATCACTCATTCGATATACATTGTAGCGGCAGTGGCTTCAGAGTCCAACCCTTCAACTAGGATTCAGTTCATAATTTGTGGGGGTGCCGCAACCAAAAGCGTTTTTTTTTTTTTTTTTTTTCTCTGTAGAAACTTGGTTGGTTAGGAAATAAATTCGGCCTCATGCCATAGTAACATCTTTCTGCTGGCAATTCTCAATGGTGTTGTAACGTTTGTGGGCAGGCAGTCAATGGTTTGAAATCTGTTGTAGTTGTGGTTGGTTTTTTTTTTTTTTTTTTTTTTTTTTTTTTCTGAACCAAGTGCGCAGCTTCTCAACCTAGACATGATGATCTTGCAGTCCGTGTTTCACCTGAATCTAATGATTACAAACCTACTGCACTGACTGGTTAAAGCTGCGGAATAAAGCTACAATGTTATGGTTTCCCTCAGAATACATTCTAATGTGCGATCATTTGTTTATTTTACAGGGACCCGCCTTTATGGAAATGGTGAGTCCAAATCTCATGTTTCTCATGCTAATGTCTTGCACAAAGTTGATGAACTGCATGCGTCCGTGTTTATGAAATTCAGTGATTTTTGTTTTGACATGCTCTGAAAAAGTGCTCCTTGGAGAAAACGAATCTCAGTTTAGTCTGAATGCTCTAACATCATGCCTAATATTCTGCAGGAACCTCAATTTATAATGTAAGCAGGGAGGTGTTCAATAAGGTAGGTTTTTCTTTCATTCTGACATTAAGTGCATCCTTAAAGAACCGTGAGATCTTTTTATTCTAAGTCTATTTTGTTTTTTCTTTGTTTAGGTATTTACTTCATGTGACCTGGCTTTCTACTATGGAGTTGATTGAGGTTTAATTTCTCTTTACATAGGCCTGCTAGAGACAAAAACAATTCTATGCTACCTAACATAAAAATATATAATTGTGACTTGTAGATTTGTTCTTTTTGAGTTGCATGCTGTCTTGTTCGTTTGAAAGGTGACCGCAATATATATACTGTCAGTGATGTAAAGACTTGAAACTGCTGCAATAAATTCTCATTTTTCTCATTCTCAAATTCTCGGCTTAATTCATGGTGTGAGTTTAATGCATATTCCTATGAAATTGGGTTTCAAACTATGTTTTAGATATTTGACCATTCAAACTGAGTCCTGAAGAGTTTGCTTTCTGCAGTTGAGTTTGTACTACTGACATATGAAAGCACAGTGTAATTCTAAAGTGCATGTTCTCATGTTATTTCATAATCCCACTCCTGTAAACATACACACTGGTGTGAGGTATAAATACTCTTTATGTGAATTATTTGCATGGGAATACAAGTTTTTTTTTTACTTATGCAAAACCACTCCAGATTTACCAGGATTGTTCCAGTGTAACAGCATTGCAATGTAAACTGCTTGCAAACTTGAAGGTAACTTAATATGAAGGTGAATAAGCTCATTTATATCAATGGAGTTAAATGCATTTTAAAAGGCAGCTTTATGAATCTGTCCTGGTGATTATTCCATACAGTATCAAAATGTACTGTCCTAGATTCTTTTATATGGTTCTCCACTCCATGAGGTTTAAAGTCTGATAACCTCTTTGGCCTGGCTTCTTCGGGCACCATAGTCCAGGACTGTGCCCTCAAAGAGTCGGGCCATGAATGCCAGGCCGTCAGCTTTGATGTAGGAGCGTCCAGCAAAGGCGTAGAGGATAGGATTGGCACAACTACTGATAAAAGCCAGAGCGGATGTAACCACACGGCTGGACTCCCCGATTTGAGCCAATCTGGGGATAGACAGAGAAGGTGGTGGTTGACTTTTGATGAAATATCTGTACTTTAAAATCTTTAGCACACCACTTACTCTTTTTGGGTTGGTCCCTTTTGTATAAGTGCTGCCACCACCTGACCAGGAGACAAATGATAATTCATTCATACACTTGTTACAATATAATTCCTAGGATTTGAGAAGATTAACAGATTCAAATAAAAATACTTACTTGCACTATATTAATAATGTGATAAGGAAGCCAAAAAATGCAGAACGTCACAATGATGGCTTGAATAAGATTCTCGCATCGTATACTTCTCTTGAACTTGGTCTGTCTGAGGCGGCGAAGGATACACACATAACTGCTGACTATGATCACATATGGTACCAGGAAGCCCACCACCGTCTCAAGTGTGTACTGGAATACCACCTGTTCATAATGACATTTATGGATTACATTTTGTAAGGATAATGCACAGTCTGCAGATCATTATCGAAAAATAAACATGGATCACCCGGAGTAGTTTATATTATATTAATTCTACCGTATATTATAGTACAGTAATATTAAATACTGAAGTTTTCTGAGGTAAGTTTCAATATGATTAAGAACTGAAATAAAAGATTGCACCAGTTGTATTTCTATCAGTGGATCTCAACCTTTTTGACTGGAAGGCCCCCAATTGTCCAACAAAATGTTCAAAGGCTCATCATAAATTACAATCATTTCTCTGGTATACATTTATCTGGTTTTACATTTATTTATACATTAAGCAGCTTGTTTTCAAATATATGTAAATATATTCAGAAGTTTCTAGAACTGTATATTCTTTAATAAAACAAAAGTTCTTAACAATAATAATAAAATTTCCCAATGAAATAAGAACTTTTCAAATAAATATTTAAAAATATATAGTGTTTTCACCTTGATGTGTTTTTTTATTATTATTATTGTAACGCAGTTTAATTCAACTTAATTTAAACAATATGAATGAATCCTAGAGCCCTGTTAGAAGTTAGAAGCCCTGGGCCCATTGGTTGAGAATCACTGGTTTATATGAAACGAGAGCAAGTCTGCAGCGTGATATGAGAGATATGAAATACAATACTAAGCAGTTTGATACAGCATTGCTATGGACGATGGATAGACCAATCATAATCAAGTATTCAAGCATCAGTGGAGCAAAGAGAAACCACTCACATGTTGTAAATGCTGGTGATGAGTTGCACATATTATGCGTTTCTTTCCATTGTCATTCTTTGTTTTTTCTTCTCTGAATATCAAAGCAGGAAGTGCCAAAAGAAATACAACAATCCACAGGCCCCCGAGCACAAGTAATACTATCCGTCTACGAGTACAAGCAGTCAAGTATGTGGGCCACACCACTGCCACTAGTCTGTGTAGACTCATCAGCGTAATGATCATAATAGAAGCGTACATGTTTGTATTGCACAAGTAGAAAAGCAGCTTGCACATGGCACCTCCAAATATCCAATTCTGCTTGGCTAGGTAAATTATAAAGAAAACCGTCAGACACATCAGACAACCGTCTGCACACGCCAGGTTGAAGATGAACAGGGTAGTGACGGAGCGTTTGCGGGAACGTGCCAGGATGCTCCAGATAATGAAGAGGTTTCCAGGAACACCCAGGAGGAAGACGATGCTGAGGATGAGGGCCCCAAAGGTAAAATAAATATCGTTACCTTTATTGCTCTCACCCTCAAGATCGTTTGTTGTCGTGTTATCCATGGAGGTGTTCCCATTTTCTGATCCCATGAGGAAGGCGTCAGAAGAACTGATGGGATCAGAAAGCAATGTTATTTGAAGCTGGAAATTGTTTCATAACCATTTAACCCTGCTAAAAATGTTTTTAAAAAGTGTTTAAAATCCCTGTAAAATTCAACAGACTATCCTGACAACAGGTAAGACCAGCAAACTATAGATAGATTGTTTATTTATGTATTTAGGGGAGACCGGGGACAGTTGCAACACTTTTTGCATTTCTCTAAATTACTCAGAGACTATTTGGACTAGACCAACCAAATTTGTATATATTAAACTTGCATCTGTCTGCTAATTACCCATACCATTTAAAGATGATTATATATGACATATCGTTCACAGTATTTATTTGAATGGAAGAAGTCAGATGTTGCAACTAACCCCAACCCAGGGGACAGTTGCAACACAACCCAGGGACGGTTGCAACATGTTAAAAATACCTTAAATTTCATTAATTAACTTAAGCTTTTTGTCTCAATGAGCAAAGAATTCTGAAAATATTAACTGTTTTAGGCCTGGCTACTATAATATTATAGTATTATTTATTTCAATAATATTATTGTAGATTATTATGTATTTATTTAGTCATATTTATCAAATAACAGTTATTGAGTTTTGTTTGTTCATGTGTAGAACATAGGCCTACATAGATTCAGTGTGCAGGAGTTACAGATGCTATTCAATCTCTCCATATTTCAGTGTCAGACAGGAAGAATTTAACAATTTGCAATGCAACAAACTTTTATTAAACATGCAATTTATAACATGTTGCAACCGTCCCCAACCCTATCAGCCATGACAGAACATCATACGCCTGCTAGACACACTGACTTTGACACATGCTAACCATGTCACTTAGAAGTCAACAAAACAATAATTCAAACTAAGTAAGTTTTGATTAATTCATACAAAATGTCAGGACAGTATGACAAAAATATATCTCATGAAAAAATTTACTTTCATACCTCCAAAACAAGTTTTGTTCAATAAATGCAGCAGCAGATGTTGAATATGTCTACTGTCTTCTTGGTGGGTGGAGGGTCTAACTGTGCATGTACAGTATGAGTGTCATCACTCTAGCTTGTTTCTGATTGGAGAAAAATTACATGTTGCAACCATCCCCATGTTGCAACTGTCCCCGGTCTCCCTATATTTATTTGTCAGCTGTTATAATTTTTTAGAAACCGAAACAATGGTGTAGCATTTACTTTCAAACAATTTGCACTTTGCTTGTAAATTTCACAAATAGTTAATAAGAAATGACAAGTAACACATTGAATCAAACATGAAATTTTGATGTAGCCTATAAGAAATTGTAACATACTTCACTAATCTTGAAAAATATTTGAAAAAAATAACTAAACTCAACATTGTTCTTTTATTTTCTAGACTAAATTGAAATTATTATTAGCACATGATCAGCTGGGGTAAAAAACAAACAATTATATTTGACCATGTTATCTAATTCAGATTATGAATTATCGAGGTTTTTTTCTTTAATAATGTTTGCTTCAGTGGGCAAATAAAGTATGAATCAGCATCAAGGATGGGCTCTCAGCAACCGTGTAATTATTGAAATTCAGCCAGAAATCTGCCAGCAATGAAAAAAACATGCATGGAAACAACGTGCTAAAACTTGCTGTGAACTTACGCTCAACTAAAGCCACTCAGATGCTGTATTATCTGTTGATCAGAGGATCACGTCCTCACCCTCATCCCAAACGTTCTCTTCTGCTATCTAAAAGTGCTAATTTCATTCTTTTTTTACAGCAATTGTCAAGAAAAGAATATCTCATTTAAAGTCAAGTTAAAAGAACACAGGTAAAGCAAGGCATTTAAAGAAATAGCATTGGGAGGATATTCACAAATTGAACTGTGGTGAACCTATTCAGTATTGTAATCCCTACGTTGTAAGAAGATACGATTGTCCAGTCGGCAATGTCATCAGTCGGTTCTGATTACGCACGTTGTTGACCTCAGAACGGCAAAGATGAGTGAAATTGAGAAATTGGACAGAGTTGCGTCAACAGAAAGTGGCCTGAAAGGACAAAGATGGAAAAATACAGGCAGATTATGAGTAATAAGACTGTAATGTATTTCTACTTTGAAAATCAAATAGGGTTTCTTGTAACTCACCAATACACTTGATTAGATCCGAATGGCTGAAATGTATTTTCCCTGAAGTGACCAGATGGACCTGGTTAGCTTGTGTGGTCTCCGAGTTGGTCTCTCTATTTCTTTCCCCTGTCTCTCAGATAAACTTTCACATCTTATTCTAAATTTCCTAAGTTTACATTGTTTTTCAGTGATCTCACTCTATCAAATTTTAAATAAGCTATTTAATAATCAAGCACACTTATACTTATTAATGCCCTACTGCTTCTTTCTGTTACTAAACTGCTAGTCTTCTGAAATATCGTGTTCAAATTTACTCCACCCCCCATCCTCTTTCTCCTCCCTATGTTTCAACACACCAATTTCCATGTCTTTTGTTTTTTTTTAAATGAAAGTAAGTTCTAACCTGCAGGCTACAGCATTCCAGAAGAATGTGGAAAGGAGTGAATGAGGTGTATCACACAGTTACATGCATTGGCATGCTTCTTCTACCTGTTCTTACCTGCTTTGACTTGATAGTTCTTTACCACTTTTTTCCTGACACATATATCTTGATTTAAAATCCACAACCAACCCAATATTCACCAAATATGAATATTGGCATCAAGCACTCACCATCATGTTTCACACTGTCTTTCTTTCTTCTGTGGAACACAAAAGAAGACATTTTGAAGAATGGCCACTCATTCTAATGAAATCACCAGAGAAAGGTGATGTTGAGCTCAGAAAAAAAGAAGACGAAGAAGCATAAAAGTATCATAAAAGTGGTTCATATAACTCATCTTCTATATTCAAATGTCTTTTGAAGCCATACTTATTAGCAAGGTATTATTACTCAGAAGAGTATTAAATAGAAGAACAGAGAAGAACACAAGAAAATGTGTGGTAAAAATTGGCAACTCTCTACACCCATAAAAATAAAAGTTTTGGCATTATAGTTCAATGAAGAACATTCTTCACACTTTTAAAGTCAGCATGAAACAGAAGTTACAACTTCAATATTGTGAAAAAAGTGAAACAGTTTCTCGAACACTTGATTTTGTCCATCAGGAATTGTTTGGATGGTTGGATGATTTGCTATTGCTGTGATCTTTGGGGATCCCAAAATGATTCTTTTTTACGAGAAAAAGGATGTCAGTGAATAGGGAATTGGCTTTTCACACACACACACACACACACACACACACACACACACACACACACACACACACACACACACACACACACACACACACACACACACACACACACACACACACACACACACACACACTCATTGCATGAGGTATTCAGTGACTATTATTGAAAATATGGCACTGCATTCCTCATACAAGAAACTACTAATATATGTGAGAAGTGTGTGTGTGTGTGTGTGTGAGAGAGAGAGAGAGAGAGAGAGAGAGAGAGAGAGGGGAAAACTTAGCGAGAAAATACACTTCCTTATTTCTGACCTCTGGGTCATTATTCAGTGACCTGTTTCCCATGAGTAACATAAGCTTCTCCAAACTCTCATGGGTTCAATGGAGCACCGAAGGGAGCAGCTTAATCATTGCTTTACATGAAGTTTACAGTTTCTCAAATTTGCATATATGTCATTGTGACGTGATTAGAGGCTGTGTGGGAACTAAACATAATAGCTATCTTTGTTGTCCACATGATGGCAACATTATCCCATAAAAATGCTTTTGGTCTAGTGGTGGATGGTATATATAGTTGAAGCCAGCACAGATTGCTGCTGATGAGAAGCTCATGCATAACTCTGATATTTATATAACTAGATGAAATGGGCCACCTCACAATCAAGCCCTGTGCTTAAGACCATTAGATCCCATTTCAAAAAAGGCTTGTATTCTTTATATGCTCTATTCTCTCCCAGAATTATGGCTGTTCCCATCACTAAATTAAATGTATGTAATTCCAGTACTGATGAATCCCAGCCAGATGCCTCTGTACATCAACTTATCAAGCAACAGATGCCATGGAAAGCTCACTTCTAAGCATCAAGCTTTAAAATAAGACAAAAGATAATTATTGTGAGAATTGTCAGAAAGCAGAAAGAGGGAGAGAGAGAGAACATGTTTATTTAAGTTTTTCATCTCCCGTCTCAGACAGAGTGCAGACTACAGAGGATAATGAGAAACAGATCTTACAGGGGGAGGGAAAGGAGGGAGAACTGGGATAAAGAGTTGGGGAAAAGGAAGGGGAGGGACATTGAAGGGGGAAAGTATGATGGGGTAGAGAGAGAGAGAGAGAGAGAGACTGTAGTTATGGCGTCATAGATGGACAAACTTTCAGCATCAGGATCTTGTCTAAAATAAAAATAGCCACTATGTTTAAGCATGTGGAAAAGGAATATGAAATATGTTTTTCTCAGAACCTGTTTGCCAGACAAGACTTTCGCTGGTGTCTGTCCAGGGAATTCTCTATTAGGCAGAAGAGAATGTGTTTCTGCTTTTAAAAATGTGTGTTGGAATAGATTCTTGCGGGTATCATAAAGTTATACTTCACAGTTCACCCTAAAATATGTAGTTGTACTCACTGACCAATCAACACACTATGCAGCAAAAGCGGGCATGTAAAGTTAAGGTCTGTTGATCGACAAGTCAAATAGCCAATTGGGAGAGAGTAACGGTACCGAGGAACCCGCCCAAAGGCAATTAAGGGTAAAGAACGAAAAAGAACTACATATAACTTTTTTGTTCTATGCTGGTGGAGGAGTGATGGTATGAATGTAAATTCTTCGGATATTTGTTATTGAACGTGAACGTATGTGGGACTTGAGGCTGTGAAAATGGACTGTTCTGGACGATGGAAGTTCGTGAGATGAAGTTATAATAACCGACTGTCACGGAAATCGCAAGCGAATCTACAGGGAAGAAAAAGTTAGATAAAGAGATGTGCAACTGTTAAACTGCAAGAGCGATGCGGAAATAAGAAAATGGTCAATGCAAATGTGATACTTCAACTTGAGGATAACTTTTAATTCTTTAATGTAGCCTAATACAAGGAAGGCGCACGAAGGAGAAAGTGGATCGCGCACAGTGACATTCTGGAAAAGCTGTATGGCTCCCATAGTTTTAGACGGAGCCGATATTGAGAAGTGAGAGAGGGTCAGTGATTTCTCTGTCGCCGGTCTCGGTCGTACTTTTCTCGGAGTCAGAGATGGGGGCCGCGCCGGGCTCGGGATGGGAGGAGGGAGAGTTCGAGTTCAAGCTCGTGTTCGAGGAGGATCCGCCGCGCCAGAGCCGCTGCGGCCCAGAGGAGACCGAGAGCGGCCAGACGCATCATGAGCCAGCCGGTATGTGTGAAAGATGGAAGGGTGGCGAACCAATAGGTAGCCTATTGGGATGGTGCATATGAGTGGTTATAGATCTGAGCTGGTAACCGATGTTTTAGGTGCAAAAACCGTAAATCATAATCTATATAATTAAAATAATAACTGTTGTCCCCTTGAGCAGTCAATACATTTATAAGTGCGGCGTATTTACAAGTAGCTTTGGATAAAATATACTGTTTCAGTCATTATATCAGAATCCTACAGAATATGCACAATATATATATACATACATACAGGGCCGGGCACAGACCTTTTGAGGGGCATGTGCTGAAACTGAAAAAGTTATATATATTGTGTGTGTGTGTGTGTGTGTGTGTGTGTGTGTGTGTGTGTAGGTCTAAATGAGTCGATGAGATGACGCTATGTTACTCAAAGCACATACAAATTCAATTCAAACAAATACATACATTTTCTATTTGCCTAATTAACATATTTTTCATTTTCTGAATTAAAAGTATTTCTGTTGTAGTTGTCAAAAATGTCTAGCGGTTGTAACTGCCCGAACAACTCATAATACCTCATAAAAAACCACCCACCCATAAAAAAAGTTGGCACATGTAGTTTTACTCATTAATATTATTATTATTATTATATTTAAATGTGCTGTGAAGCGATTTTGCATTATAATATTATGAATATTTTGAAGAAGAAAAAAAAGTTTATCTGGCAAATAATTTTGTTGTCACGTGACAAGAAAATCATAAACAGTGAAGATCTTCATGGTTGTGTCCAAAACAATTTTTCACCTTTTATGAAAGGGAACACTTTGTTCAGGTCATAATATAAAATCAAGGCTTAGACATTTATATTCATGCAATATTTTTTTACATTGACATGTTTAAAACGTTTTTAAAAATAACGATAAGTTGTGGACAGTGAATTATAGGTGGAAGGAAAACATGATTTTTTTACATGATGATGGTTAGACCAGTTGACATTTTTATATATAGTCATTACTTCAATATGTTTTGTGGAATTTTTTTAAATATTTTTTTAAATACATGATTCTTATTTGTCATTGACCCATTGGCAGTACACTTTATGTGCATATTTTAGGAGACTTTTTGAATGTCTTTACTTTAAAAAAGGCACAAAACATGGAAACATTTCTCTAAAGAATTCTTATATGTTCATGTAGTCTGACTCACTGCCCATGTAACTAAGTTTTATCCGCTGAAGTGTGCGTGTGTTTATGGGTAAGTGTGGAGCACAGCGCAATGTGTTTTTAATCAGCTGTGCGTGTGAGCAGAGTTAACAGCTGCCATCTGGACCCGAACCCTCAATCTCTGTTTACCGAGCATGCATTTAGATACCTCCCTCCAATATTCCCTCCTTTTCTCTGCCCTGTTTCCCCCTCCTGGCACACATTCTGTTGTACACCCATCCTCCGCCTTCATATTGGCATGAAGTCGTAGAAACATGCACCTCAGGTTTCCGTCCACACACACCGCATCACTTTGCTGCCTTTTACCGCAAGTGCTTTCTTCAGATGTTTACTATGTTCTTAAGCGTTGCCATATATAATTATTTATTTACTTGTGCACTACATCATATTAACAACTTTAAGGATTAGAACTTGCTGAGTAGGTTCTAAATTTTGAACTTTAGAATTGCCCCTACAAACATTTAATTTGTTAATCATAGTTTACCACAACAATAGAGCAGTGACTGCAAATGAGGGCTTTTACCAGTGCGATAAATTGATTTTAAAGTAGCTTTTATAATATCTGAAACATTCTATCAGACAGATGTGTTTTAAGTGTTAATTTAAGCTAAATTAACCTAAATTATTAAGCTGAATTATTGTGAAGCACAAGGGTGGGAACAAAAAAGCATCCTCAAGACAAAAAACAAACAAAAAAAAACTGAAGAAACTGTGGCATTTTGTGTAAACTGTCATTGCTATGCTAATGATTTGGTGTGGCAGATTGTAGTTTTGAGAGTTGAGAGATTTCAGAAATCACCCCATTTGGAAAACCTTATGGATGTGTTCTGAGGTAAACAAGTCTGTGTGTACTTGTGGAAATAATAAATGACGTTTCCACAAAGGCTTCCCTGTGTTTGTTATGATTTTCTATTGAGTGGCCTTGTGTCTCATGTTTCAGCAATTGTTTATCCCATATGCACATACTTGCAGCTCAAAAAGCATGTGATTTGCTATGTGCAATAAGCTTTTCTTTTTTTTGCCACCAGATACCCACTTGACTTCCACACAGGCTGGCCAGCCCATGGGTATCCCCTTGCCTCCGCAGTCAGCCGGCCGCAGAGCTGGGATGCATTCGCCACCCCCTAGGCGGGCATTAGTCAGGGAGTTCAGTGGCACTTACGAGAGTCTACCAGCAAGATCAATACAGGTGGGAAGCACATTTTCCTGAATTGTAGATTTCTAGAACTTCCTGATACTAGGATAATGTTACACATTGTGATTAATTATGGCAAAATAAATCCAGATGTCTGGTTTTAATTTCAGGAGTTCATTTTTGTTGCCCAGTAATGTTTATTGTGAACTGAATCGGTTGCCAGGACCTGACCTGCATTTTTTTAATTTTGGCACATAAGGTCTGTAGATAAATGTCAGAGTTCAAATAAAATTTGAGTGTCCTTTAGCATTTAAAATCAACACAAAACCAGAATTGACCCTATTTATTTAATACATGTTTCTGGCCATATTGTATGTCATTCATCTGCAAATTATTATCCAAAACAAAACATGTTTGTCTTTGTAATCTTGTTCTGATGGATAAAATCAAGACCTTTTTCTTTGAAACTCAAAAACATGTAATAAACAGGGTTGCTAATAGGATGTAGAATCAAAGAAAATCTGGTTCCGCTTCTGATTCCTCATAACAATTCTGGTTCCTTAGTAGTTCCATTAATGATTCTTTTAGTACTTTTTCTGGAAAAAAAGACATTTAGAAAAAAAAAATGCAATTCCATTGTATGAGAAAAGTTATAATAATTATTTATTTATTTAATCTTATTTGTTCAAATAATAAGTACATTTAAAACAGTTATTGCAAAAGATGTGTGACTTTTTAATTGACTTTCTCTTTTTAGAGGCGGCATAAATGCAGTTCCATATTAGCCTTTTACTATACCACAATATTAAACAAACAATCAGGTAACACATTTTATTCAATAATATTTCATTTAAAAATTAAAAACTTCATAATGGGTGAAAATCAAATTTAATAACACATTATCATATGAACATTGCTGTTATTGTTAACTAAAACTTGAACTAATTGAAATAAAGCTGAAAGAAAACAAAATATAAATATTAGATGAAAAGGTTAAACTTTAACTTTAAAAAACTTTAACCAGAAACACCAGCGATTTCGCGTTTTAGAGACTGTGTTTGGTTCACTGCAGTTTTAAGGAGAAAATACTCAGCAATGGTGTTGACTTATGAATTTACACATGGTTTGTCTTAAAACATTAAAAACACCACGTAGACATATAAGCAATATTAAAAGCTTGATTTTCACCGCAGGGAGACTTTAAGAAAAGAAAGAAAGAAAATTTGTTGTCTGGGCCATTTACTGAAGTCGAAGTACTAAAAATAACTAAAATAAAAAAAATGAATGGAAAGGACAACACAGTTATTCAAATTTAAACTAAACTAAAATTTACTAAATAATATTCAAATAAAAGCTAGTTCCAAATAATAATAAATGCTATAATAGTATATAAATAATACAAAATAACACTGCATAGTCAGTAACTACACTGATTTAAAACTAGGTAGTTGTGAACTGTATGTGTTTGATTTACTAAAAGTAACATGTATAAAAGTCACATAGTTCGGTAATCCGAACACTCATTGTGCTGTATGTGTTTGATTCACTAAAAAGAACTGCATTCATTCATAAAAAAGGACAACATTGCTGTCTGTTTTGGTCATGCTGTAGATTCATCAGTTGTGTTGCAGCGCTGTTGTGGTAGTTCAATAATATCACACTTATTTTAGGTATCAGATTCTAGAGTGCTTGAGTGCCCTAGTATCCAGATCACCACTATCTCCCCTGAAGATGACTCAGGCCCAGCGGGGGGAAGTTACTGGGACAGTGGGGGTGGCTGGGACAGGGAGCGTCTATACCTGCCCCTGCTGGATTCCTACCGTGATGTCATGACAGGGGCAGGTTCCCTCAGCCCCAGCCCCAGCCCTGCTTCCAGTTCCTCATCTCGTGGATGGCTGAGTCCAGCTTCCAGCTGTGATTCTCTCCTGGTGGAGGAGGAGGAGCTGAGTGAAGCTGCTGCCCACTTCTGCCTATCGCCCTCCTCGCGCCCTACGTCTCCTGGGGGCAAAAAGCGCAGGAACTCCCCAATGGCCTCCCCCAGCACCTCCCGCAGAAGCAGCTACTCTGAGGATCTCTCTTCCTTCCCAGACGCGGGAGAAACCTCGGCTCAGTCTCAGGCTCCAGCGAGCTGTGAGCTCAACATCCCACAGAAGACCAGGAAAACCTCCCTGGAACAGGTGATCCTCTTGAAATCCTTAAACTCACTGATGGTCCATTCTTGGTAATCAAACAAAGAAATTAGTGTGTTATTTAAAGAATTATCTCTGTCACATGACCATCTTGGTGTGTTTCTGGGTGTTCACAATATGTGTGCCAATCTAGGTGTCATCAAGAGATATCGAACCAGAGCTGACCCCCATTCAGAACTCTACCTGCCCCCTCCCAGAGGTTGCTCAGCTGAGAAGGGATGCCCCCTCACTAGGGATGGACTACCTGTCTGTGCCTCCTGCTCTGGGCTGGGGCAGAACCAGGGCCTGCGCTCACAGTCCTCTCTTTAGGTTAGCACACATCTCTTATGTTTCATTTTCAATTTTAATGCTAAGGAGTTGTTTAGAACAGAATACTGCCTATTATTTCAAATAGTATTTGAAACAGTACGCAAACATTTCAACTGCAGTACGCTACATTGATATGATATCACATGACCTCATCAGGTTGTATTTTTATATAATTAAAGTTTAAAGATAGTGCAGAGTAGGCAATTTTTGGTAACACTTTACAATAAGGTTTCATTTGTTTACATTAGTTAATGTATAAACTAACATTATCTAACCATGAGCAATAGAGTTGTTACTGTATTTGTTCATCTTAGTTAATGTTAGTTAATAAAATTCCAGCTGTTCATTGTTTGTTCATGATATTTCACAGTGCATTAACTAATGTTAACAAATATAACTTTTGATTTAATAATGCATTAGGTATTGAAATTAACATTAACAACGATTAATAAATGCTGTAGAATTGCAGTTCATTATTAGTTCATGTTAACTAATGTAGTTAACTAATGAAACCTTATTGTAAAGTGTTAAACAATTTTTTTTCTACTAACACTTTTTGTTATACTGGTTGAAAGTCTGTTCACATCCTGACAGCAATCAATAATAGAAGTGGTCTAAATATTAATACATGTGTACTCTATCTATCTTCTGTGGAAGTCTCATGCAGGACCAAAAAATGTTTGTCCAATCATTCGTTCTGAATGCAATCATATGATGTCCTACCTGCCTGTCAACATATGTATTTCCATAAACCCTGCTCACGCAGACATCACGTGTCATCAGCGCGCTCCATAAGGCTATGCAGAGTCTCTATCTATCTATCTATCTATCTATCTATCAGTCTATCGATCCATCTATCCATCTATCTATCTATGAGGTTATGTGACAACATACTGAGGTCATATGATAAAAATGTAGCATACTAAGCCTACTGTTTTACTCACTACTTTAGATTTACTTAATGTCTTAGATAATCAACTCTGCTTCCTTAATACTTCCACAGATCTAATGCACTGCCGCCACTTGACTGGCCACTTCCTTCACAGTTTGACCAGTATGAACTACGTATAGAGGTACAACCCAGACCACACCATCGCGCTCATTATGAAACTGAAGGAAGTCGAGGAGCAGTAAAGGCATCACCTGGAGGCCATCCAGTGGTAAAGGTTAGTAACGCTCATAAGCTATAATTAATGTACAATCCTGTACAGTATGTGCCGTTACTTCATAGGTGTGTGACTTGCTTTGTAAGTGTGTGGCATTTTACCATTCAAGAAAGAAAAACTATCGTATTTCAGTATTATTAACAAAGTGTTATTGTGTGTGTGTATATATATATATATATATATATATATATATATTATATGAAAAATTACACACACACACGCACACACACATATATATATATATATATATATGTGTGTGTGTACTTTTCTGTTGTATTACTGTATTTAGATAATAGATAATTAGATAGAGAGTATAGATCATTTATTCGAAATAATTGAATTTATATAAATTTTTTGCTCTTTTCTCTCTGGCATCCAGCTCGTAGGTTACACTGAGAGACAGCCGCTCTCCTTACAGGTGTTTGTAGGAACTGCCGATGACAGATCAATACGTCCTCATCCTTTTTATCAAATACATAGGTAAAACTCTATGATATTTCACAGTATTGAACAAAAGTGTTTTTGGTTGATCCATGGCTTGACATGTGATATACTTGTCTCTCACACAGAGTAACAGGGAAGATGGTTGGCACAGCTAGTCAGGAGAGCGTCCAGGCTGGCACCAAACTCCTGGACATCCCACTCAACCCGGAGAACAACATGACTGCCCTGTGAGAAAGAGACATTTGACCTCTGATTAAATGTCATAAACACCTCAGTAAGTGCTCATACATGAATTCCTGTGATTGCCTCTCAGCATTGACTGTGCAGGTATTCTAAAGCTGAGGAACTCCGACATTGAACTCCGGAAAGGAGAGACGGATGTAGGAAGAAAGAACACTCGAGTGCGCTTGGTGTTCCGCACACACCTCCCGCTGTCTCCGCCCATCGTCCCCCCTGGACGAGTCTTAGCCCTTCAGGTCGCCTCTTTACCCATTGAATGCTGTGAGTGAAGCAAATCACAATTATGCATGTTTAACTGCGACTCCTATGTGTAAGTTACCACTTTCACTTTTTCATTTCGTCCTATACACTTTTTAAAAGTGCATTTTGATGAGCATACATAATACTGTTTCAAACATCAAGTCAATTAAATGACTTCTTTTTATAAATTAAGCACAATTTTTTCTAAAATACCAGCATCATTTAGTCACTCATTGTACACATTGAACAATCTTCATTTGATGTTCACTCAAATTTAAGCTTAAATGTATGCTTGTTCCTGCAGCACAGCGCTCTGCACAGGAGCTTCCTGTAGTGGAGTCTGTCAGTCTTACTTCCTGTTCAACAGAGGGAGGGGAGGAACTGCTTCTTGGTGGGACTAACTTTCTACCCACTTCCAGAGTCTTCTTTATGGAGAGAGGATCAGGTATTCGAGTAGGCCTACAATAATGCACATTTTCATGCAGAAAAAAAAAATTAAAGCTGTTTTTCTTTACACCTACTTTACACCTTTACACCTACTAACACCTTTTTCAACTAAAACCGGAATATTTTTCAATTACACGACAACAGCATTTTGGGGGATGAAAACGCAAACTTTTGAAAACGATACTGTTTTTGTCATCATGAGTCGCGTTTCCACCGCAGGAACTTCTCCCAGGAACTAGGAACTTTGGGGTGGTACTCGGTGTGTTTAACTTTACACCACAGGAACCAGGGTCTAAATGAAGTTCCAGGTAAATATTTCCCCCTTCGAAAGACCCTGCTCGCGAGGTAGTACTTTTTCAAAGTTCAGGAACTTTCAGGGGTGGGACTTGGGCGCTGAACATGCAGATTGGTTGAGTTCATGCCGCATTTTGATTGGTTGACTCCACGCAGCATTTTATTCAACCACCAATCTGCTGCGGATGCGTGTAGTAATAGTCGTCTACTATTTGAATCAACAATGGAGTTTAAAAAATACGACCGATGGAACGACGAGGTGTTTGGTTGTTTTAAGCCCCCAACGGCGCCTTCCAGGCAGCGAGGGGATGGGTAGGTTTAAGGTTGAGGGTAGGGTTAGCTGCCTCTAAGGAGCCATTGGGGGCTTAAAACACCATCGAGCGAACGACGACGAGGTTCAGGCTTTATTAAGCTTAAATTCAGAGGATGAAATCCAGTCGGAACTTTAAAGTTCCAGTCCTACGTCACCGGACTATTTGCCTAATCTTCACGGTACTTTAGACCGTGGTGGAAACGTGGCTAGCAACAGGTCTACGGTTCTAGGTCTAGGAAAAAAGTTCCTGGTAAAAAAGTTACTGGGACAAATTGTTCCGAGTAATTTCGGTGGAAACGCAGCTATGTTATCTACAAAAACGAGAATTTGTGAAATGGTGACGTCATGTGCATGCGTATTACGTGTTCAGTCAATGTGACATCGCCAACTACTGGCCTGGCATGCATAATACAGCGTTTGTATTCTTTTTCGCGGATCCGTGTGAACGGGGATCATTTTGACAACTTTGTCTTCTGTAGTCTGTTTTTTTGTAATCCATTTTTATTACATTGTTGTTTAAATGTACCCTAATAATTTTTTTTTGCCAGGATGTATTAAATTTAAAAGTGACACTTAAGGCTGGACTCACATATCGCGCCTAAAAACGCGTAGAAAACGCTAGGCGCGTCGCGTTCTCCTTTTTCAAAAGCGCTAGGACGCGGTTGCGCTCCGGAGGCGTCTATCGTTGCTAAGCAACCATCAGCTGCGCTCTCCGTTACAGCAAGGACATTTCAGAAATGGATTTCCACCGCAGAAAAACCCTTGCTGTAACTCTGTTACAAGATTTATTTTCTAAGAAAAGTAAAAAACGCTGCAGTGTGTGGGTGCACCCAATACTCCAACAACGCAAAAAACATGGGGAATTTCACCAGCTGATCCAGGAGCTCCGCCTGGACAATGAACGGTTCAAAGCCTATTTCAGAGTGGACCAGGACCAATTTGATTATATTTTAAGAAAAGTTGGCCCAAGCATCAGTAAACAGAGCTTTTGCCGTGAAACCATCTCTCCTGCGCAACGGCTCTGCATTTGTCTGAGGTTAGACTATAACTGAAGTGGTCATAAAACGCCAGAAATAGCAAACACATACACATTTATATATAGAATATAGAACAATTCTGTATTAACAATGATGGATTTAACAATGAATCAGTTGTGAGCATTAATATTTTTAGTAAAAATATTTTTTAGTAACTAGTGCAGCAGTTTACAGTGTTAGGTTCTTGTCACGTGACCTACGGTGCGCTTGCGGCATTCTGAAAAGTTGAGATGTTTTTATCTCGATGCGGCGCGGACGCGCATGGAAAAAATGAGCGCGTCGCACCGCGACCGCGTCGCTTCCAATATGAGCGCGCATACCGCGCGCCTACATTTGAAATAATGAACTTGAGCGCGCAAAAGACGCGATATGTGAGTCCAGCCTAAGACTTTTACATTGTTTCAAAAATATATATTTCAAATAGATGCTGTTCTTTTGAACTTTCGATTATCAAAATAATCCTGAATACATATATTATGGTTTCCACAAAATTAAGCAGTGCAACTAATTAATAACACATTTTTTGAGCACCAAATCAGCATATTAGAATGATTTCTGAAGGATCATGTGACACTAAAGACTGGAGAAATGTATATTTTTCATCACAGGAATAAATTACTTTACATTTTAAAATGTATTAAAATAGAAAAGAGTTTTAAAAGAGAGCATTAATTAGCATAAGAGACCCCAAACTTTTGAACGATAGTGTACATTATAGCTAACATGAGCGCATAAGGAAGAAAACACCATAATATCACAAAATCAATGATGTTGTATTTATTTTTATTATATATTTCTAGATGGCAAAGTCCAGTGGGAGGAGGAGGCACATGTAGACAGGGACAAAAGCAATGAGGTAAATCGACCATATACTTAACTATGACTCAGTGAGTTAGACTCTGTGTAGAACTTGAAAGGAAATGGACTAATTCTGTCTATATTTACTTATGGTCCAGAATTTGCTGTGTGTACGAGTGCCAGCCTATAATGATCTTTCACTGAACCACCCAGTATCTGTCTGCCTGTACGTGTCCAATGGGAAGAGGAAGAGGAGCAGCACACACTGCTTTAAATATCTGCCCAGTGAGTGTTACACAGGCAGCAGTTAGCTGTGTTTTTACATGGTAGAATCCCTCTGCGCATGGTATTAATCGGTGCTGTTGACAAGAAATGCAAAATATGTCTTATGCATGCCATGTGTAATAAAGAACCTGTTCTCTTTTATAATCTAAAAGCGTGTTCAACTCAAGTGCTGCTTTGACCTCCAATAAAGTGTTCCAGATAGCATCACAGAAGAGCAATTTTAATGTCTTTCTCTTATTTTTTAAAGAAATTAATATTTTGAATAATATTTTTTTTTGCAGTAAGGATGCATTAAATTGATCAAAAGTGACAGTAAAACATTTCTAATGTTACAGAAGGTTTCAGCTGTTCTAAAATACACTTTGTTCATTAAAGAATCCTGAAAAAAATGTATCACAAAAATCGACAAAAATATTAAGCAGCACAACTGTTTTTAGCTTTGATAATAAGTGTTTCCTGAGAACCACATCAGCATATTAGAATGATTTCTGAAGGATCATGTGACACTGAAGACTGGAGTAATGATGCTGAGTCCTAACCCTCACCCTAATTTATCACAGGAATAAATAACATTTTAATATTACATATAAAACTTTCTGAATGTCATGGTACATCGTTCATGTTGTGTTATACAACTCTATGTAAATAGATAAACAAAATATATTTTCTAATGCAAAACCAGCTGAACCAATGTTGTGAATTCGGGGGAGGGGAAATCTGTTTGGCTGACCAATGGTAGATGGGGAGTGCACAGGAAAGTCACTAAATGTCATAATATGTCCATCTTGACTTGTGTGTTTTCCTCATTTTCTAGTCATGTTTAAAGAGGAGGATCCACTCCTATCCCGTCCCTCCATCTTGCCCCTGGAAGGGGTGACGCTTTGCCCTATGGAGAGCGGTAGTTCTGTCGACATGAGGTCAGACCTATCCGTAGATGACAGAAGCATGTCTTTCCACCTCCCTCCATATCCCAGTGAGTACTCTTACTCCTTGCACGGCTACCAGGAGGACTACTGCCGGAAACCAGAGGTTATCGAGGACGGTGGAGGTCGCGGTGCCCTGACCGAAAGACATCCTAGCTTTGAGAGCCTGGAGCTGGGTTTCACAGAGCTTCTTCCTCCTATGTACCCAAGAGCCTCACAACCTCTTTCCCCCTCCCCGTCTCCGTGGCTCGACTCTCCCTATCTATCCTCTTCACCTTCTCCCTCACACTCTTGTTCTCTGAGCCCGTTCCCTGCCAGCAGTCCGATCTCCACCTCGCCTCTTCCTCCGCTCTCTCACTCTCCATATCCACACTGTCCTTGCCCCCAAGAGATGTGCTCCTCGCCTCCGTCAAATACTAGCCACTATCAGGACCTGTGTCCACCTCCATACGGCCAATACGAGAGCTGGGAGCACCAGATGCGTCCCGCTGAAAGAGACACCGCTTCTAGCCTGAAGTTGGAGGGACCCCCGGACTTTACGGGCCCTTCACCGATGCAACATATCACATTAGAGGAAGGTGGGTATGATTGATTTTATGTGTGATGCTAGGTATGCACTGATATTAAGATTCAGACTGATACTGATTAGCCAATAATTATTTTAATGTTATGGTCAATAACCAGTAAATGGCTCATATTCAAATTCTATACTAATATTTATTTGTACCTATAAAAAAATTAAAAGATGCTTCTTCGCAAACATCATGTGCTGCTCTGACCTCTAATAAAGTGTTGCATATAGTATCACAGAAGAGTTTTTTTCTCTTATTTCTTTAAAGAAATTATTTTTTTATTCTGCAAGAACGCATACATTCAAATAAATGCTATTCTTTTGAACTTTTTTTAAAAAATCTTGAAAAAAACGTTTTAATTAAATTATTAAGCAACACAACTGTTTTGAACATTGATAATAATAAGAAATGTTTCTTGAGCACCAAATCAGCATAGTAGAATGATTTCTGAAGTGTCATGTGACACTGAGAAATTATGCTGAAAATTCAGATTCGCCATCACAAGAATAAATAACATTTTAAAATCTATTCAAATAGAAAACAGTTATTTTAAACTGTAACAATATTTCACACTATTACTGTTTTACAGTATTTTTTATTACATACATGCCTTGTTGAGCATAAAATACTTCTTTCAAATCGAAATGACCCCAAACTTTTGAATGGTAGTGTAATCATATAAAATAATAATTTATTATTATATAATTATGTAGATAATGGTAAATTACAATAATGTAATATTTTGTATTAAATATTATTGAATGCAAAACATATTATTGTAATATTTAATGATATGAATTTCATGATATAGATACCAGAAAGAAAATAGTTATATTTCATGTTATGACCAATAACCAATAAAAGGCTTATATAAAATTCTATGCTATTTTGTCAAAAAAGGTTTTTTAAATAAAACACTAAAAACTAAATTCAGTCATTTTAAATGCTACAAGTGAATTTAGGCATCACAACATTGTTATTTACCGTTTGAAAATGGATAATCATTATGAGATTTGCTAATGCTAAGTAGAACCAGAGTCTCATGATAGATCTGTATCAATCTATTAAATGATTTCTACCATAATTTCTCATCCCTGCAGTGACTGAATTCATCGGAGAGGATATCAGATCCTTTCAGATGGAGTCACACATGGACAGTCGACCTGGATGACAACATCCTCTCAGCTGTAGTTCAATGATAATCAGTGTATAGATAATATCATATCAGCATTTTCTGTATAATTTTTTTATGGTATATTGCTAAAATATGGCAATAATAATAAAGACTGCGCTACTTCAGTGGGGAATCTGTGGTAAAACAGAAGGCAGGCATACAGTTGTAAGTATGTAACTGTTACTGCTTCCTGACTGCATATTTGAATGGAACTAATGTTTTTAATCTGTATGCAAAATAAATTATCATTATATTATTATGTTTTGATCCTCTAAAAGGTCCATTTATGGGGGTAATTAATTTAACGATCAGGTAATGTAAAACAAAACCTTAACATGTTCACCATTCCCTTTTTTTTTATCTGGGAAACTGCCTTCATTTTTGCTGTCTATTTGTGGGATCACTGAACATGTCCTTTGTACACAGTGTCTTGGTAGTTTAAAAGTGACTTCTTCACCCCTGCCCCCACACAGGAAATATTACAACCCTCAAACATCTAAATATTTATAAACGGAGAATATCAAATGTATAATCATTGATTCATGAAGACAATGTGGACTTGTTGTGATTTGTGACTAGTTTCTGTCATGGTTGACAGTGTAAATGAAGTGGAATATTTGTCTATTTGGACGACAGGAGGAACTCTGCCCCCTAGTGGAAGTCAATGTCTTTGTTTGCGCATAACATTTTTAAATTAATATTTTTTATTCATAAATGACAACAACAATACTTATTAGATGGTGCTTGTTCCATTTCAACTATTGAAAAAAAAAAAAGTATCCTACCGTGGAAGCACGGTGAACATGATTTCTCGTGCAACATCTTCCTGATTCCTTACAACCAGGGTTAGGTTGGGGTTCAATCTGTTATTTACCTATTTCCCTGATTTTAGGGATGGGTAGGGTTAGGTTTACGGGTAGGGATAGGGTTAGGACTACATTTTCGGACAGGAACATGTCTTACTTGGCAAAATCACGGTGACCGTGGAAGCACCATGATACAGTGACTGAGGGTAAGTAGCTAAGTTACAAGAATGTTCTCGAAATTTAGCGTATTGTCTCATAAAATCTAGTAAAATCATACGTTTAGGCCCAGGACATCTTATTACGCCATTTAGATGTTAAACAGTGTCCAATTTTAGTTTGAATGTTTCAGTTATAGATGGCAATGGGTGAGAGGGTAAAGCAGGAACACTAGAAATGTCATATTAGTTCTGAAGACCATGGCGTTCATTCAGCTTCAGTAATGCTTCGCACAGTCCAGATGACTGAGATAAACAAAAGATTTAGCAAAAATAAGGCATTTAATGCAACTTGACCTTTAAAAATTCTGGATTTAATATAACCTCAGGTTGTAGAGCTGATAAGCAAATAGTTTAATCTCAGTTGTAAATCAGTATAATTAATCTGAATCACCTCAGTAAATATGTGAAAATCTGTCTTGTGGGAATGTTGTGTTGTTCCAAAATAAGCAGGGCCGCATCTTGGTGGACTGCCAAAAAGCAGCATATTTTCAGCCCGAAACTGGCGCTGGTAAACTATCATGGCCTGAAACCACATTGGTGAGGTTGTGAATGGACCCGGATCTATTCCTCAGTTCCTTACACTTGTATATTCCAAACATCATTCATTCAGTCCTGTCAGTGCACTCACATGAGCTGAGATAAACTAGTAGGCTACATTACATTTACATGTTCATTGTAAATAATTTATTACCAAAGCACTTATTATCATTATCAACCCGCAACTTTTGATTTCCAAAGTAGACTTCACCCTCATCCAGACTTCTATCAAGTCTATCTCTGAGAAAGGTTGCCTTCATGTTCTTGGCACTCTAACGCAAATACTGAATTATAGTCATTTTAAAACAGTTTTTAGTTCACAAATTAATTTTTTAATCATCTGGTAATAAAATATGTTTTTCTCTAGTAGTTTTTCAGGTGCTTTTCCTCTGAAGGCCTGGTTTTAACCCATTTGGCCACCAGATGTCGTTGTTTCTGTTGTTTTGTCTATAAAGCTTTGGTTGTCCTGCTCCAATGGCAAGCCGTTTTTACATTTAATCCTTAATACGTACCAGTATCTATTTTCATGCTACTTATTTTTTAGCTACTAGTATCTATTTCATTAAGTAAGTACTTATTCATTAGCCACTAGTGCTTATTCTTTAGGTAGGCCTACTAGTGCTTATACTTATTCATTAGATAGGCTACTAGCCTGTTACATTGGTATACTAGTAGCCTACTTATTTATTAGATATTAGTAGCCTACTTATTCATTAGATACTAGTACATATTAAATATATACTACTTATTAGATACTAGTACTTATTCCAATAGTGACTAGTAACTATTCTTTTGTTACTAGAAACACATTTTTACATTTTTGCCATTGACTTCTATTGGAATCTGTCATTCAGATATCAACTATTCAGTTTTGACTACAGTATGTATTCCAATTGTGACTAGTACATATTTTTTATATACTAGTAGTTGTTCATTAGGTACTATTTTTTAGATACTAGTATTATTAGATACTAGTCATTAGATACTATTTATTACATATTAGTATTTATTCATTAGATATGGGCCTAGTTCTTATTTATTAGATAGCCTACATCTTATTCATTAGATACTCGTACCTATTAAATAGATACTAGTACTTATTCATTAGATACTTATTCATTAGCTAATATTACTTATTCAGTAGATACAAGTAGGCCTACATATTTATTAGATACTAGTATTTATTCCAAATGTTACTAGTAAGATTTTTTTATTGAACTCTACAGTGGCCATTCTGACTCCTATAACATAAGACGAGTAAAACAGCAATTGTAACTAGTGGGGCCCAAATGGAAGAAAACAAAACTAGATTTTTTCCCGCATTTCATGGAAAACTGTGTACAGAGAGGCCTTAAAAGCTGCTAGATCTGCTTATTTTTCAACCCTATTAGAAGAAAATAAACAAAACCCTAGATATTCATTTGAAACAGTGGCTAAATTAATGAAAAGTTTAAAAAAATAAGTACTAGTTCAAATTTTTCTAAGCAAGTATAATGAAGTATAATTAAATACTAGACACTATTGGAATAAGTACTTGTCTAATAAATAAGAACTAGTACCTAAAGAATAAGCACTAGTATCTGAAGAATAGGTACTAGTATCTAAAGAATAAGCACTAGCTAATGAATAAGTACTAGTAGCATAAAAATAGAGACTGGTACTTATTAAGGATTAAATGTTAAAATGGCTTGCCATAGTACGCCATTTATTTGAGTGCTTGTACTGTTAAAACATACTAAATGCCATAAAATATCAAAGGAAATAGACTCTGTGATGTGAAAAATGAGGTTGACTCTGAAAGGCAAAGCAAATATAATGATTAACACAATGTATTTTATTTGGATTGTTACAGACGTTTTTAATCAGAACTGACAGAGAATGAAAGCGTAAAGGCATTCAGACATTATTAACCTCAAGGGACATTCATGGACAGAAATAACAGCAATTCACTGTGCAGTTTAAATGGAAAGACATTATCATAGACATAAATGTGTCACAAGTGTTTGGCTGGAAACAAATATTTTGCATAATGTGTGATCAGGAGTATAGAATATATAAGTAGCCTACCATTTGTCAACATTATATATATATATATATATATATATATATGAAGAGTTCAGATGCAAAAGCCTCTAAGTGCCATCTGAAATTTTCTTCCAGAATGATCATTTTTATCAAGCTCGTATATTTAAGTAAAATAATTTCAATTAAATGGCAATGCAAATTACCTATTAATTGTCATTTAAGTGAAATTACTTCACATAAATATACAAGCTTTATAAAAATTATCATTCTAGAAGAAAATTTCAGATGGCACTTAGAGGCTTTTGCATCTGAACTCTTCATATATATATATACACGTTTCTAATTATATTACCACTGACATAATTTAATGCTCACTCAAACTTAATCTTTAACAATTTAATTACTGTTAAAAGTAATCATACTGAATCCATTTCTGATGCCTAAATTCTCTTAAAATTTTAAATGACTTATTTTAGCTTTTAGTACTTTATTATAAATACAATAATATAATTTATGCAAAATATTACATTATTTTTTATGTTATAGCCATTAGCTATCAGTTATTTACCATAACATGAAAATAATTATCAGCTTATGAGTCTCGGTCAAAAATATTGTGCAGATTGTGCAAGTAATAATTTGTGTTGATATTCAATGCCAAATTTGCCCTCACTCCAACTGACACAGCTTGATCGAGGCTCCACAGCTCATAAACTCAAAGCCAGGGTAGAGAGGTTGTGTGAATGTGGTCTGAACTCTGTGAAGGAGGGTCATTGAGTCATCAATGCTGTAAAAAGCTAGTGTCCCGGCCCTATGATCTAGATAAACACCTATCTTTGACGAGCCAGGCTCTGAGATTTTACTGACAATCCTGTTGTGCCGGAAAGCATAACCTCTCCTGCAGCAGAACAAACTCCAGGATTTGTCATTGTGACCGAAGTGAGCTTCATTGCTCTCCCCTTTCCTGGCAATGTTTTTGTATGCGACGGCAATGTTTACTCCCATCCCACTCCATTCCACCTCCCAGTAGCTGCAGCCTGTCAGGCCCTCAGTGCCCAGCACCTGGCACCAGTAATCAAAGCGCTCCGGGTGGTCGGGACAGGATTGCTCTTGGCTCTGAACAGCCGCTTCTCTGTTCCCATTGGACAAACTAAGGTCCTTGTGGGCTGTTAAAGAATTTAGTTGCAGCAGGCAGGAATCTGAGAAATGGATAGAGCATAAGAGATCAAAAATGTTTATTCATGGTGTATTATATTCAAATCATCTATAAATACATATCAGATGAGAAGTTGAAGAACACTAACATCTACACTACCGTTTAAAAGTTTGGGGTCAGTGAGATGTTGTTCTTTTAAAGACATTAATACTTTTATTCAGCAGGGATATATTAAATTGATCAGAAGTGACAGTAAAACCTGTCTGCATTGTTACAAAACAATGTACAATTATTATATTATACTTCAAATAAATGCTTTCTATTCATCCTGACAAAATATATAAGCAGCACAACTGTTTTCAGCATTGGTAATAATCAGAAATATTTCTTGAGCACCAAATCAGAATATCAGAATGATTTCTGAAGGATCATGTGACACTGAAGACTGAAGTAATGATGCTGCTTTAAATTGTAATAATTTTACAATAGGCTGTTACAGATTTTTGAGCATATGAATGCAGCTTTGGTGAGCATAAGATTGACTTACGGTGCAGGAACTCTGATCTAATTCTGGGCACTGTGCAGTGAAGGATCTTCATTGATCTAGCTGGAGAGAAAATGGAAAGCATATGCACATCACAAGGAAACGATTTAACCATAAAGGTTGAATTACATAACAATTTGCAAATCAGTTAAACTATGGAGGTAGATTTGTGTCTTTATTATTCAATCAAAAAAAAGGTTGCTTCAATCAAAAAATATATTTTCAATCAAAAAAAACCGTTTCAATCAAAGAAAAAAAGTGTTTGAATGCAAAAATATATTTGAGACTCAAAAAAATGCATTTGAACACTATTTTTTTTTGCTTGAAAATGTTTTTTTTGATAGAAGTGAAGGTTTTTTTGTTTGAAGCAACTTTTTTGATTGAAGTATTGTTGTTTTGTGTTTGGGCCATATTATGGGTAGGACATTTGTGTCTTTATAATTCAATCAAAAAAGAAGTTGCTTCAAACAAACAAAACATATTTTCAATAAAAAAATCACTTCAATCAAAAAATAAACCTTTTCAATCATAGAAAAAATGTTTTTGAATGCAAAAAAATATTTGAGATTCAAAAAATTGCACTTGAACACTTTTTTTTTGATTGAAAATGTTTTCTTTGATTGAAGTAATCTTTTTTGTGTTTGGACCATGTTATGGGTAGGACATTTGTGTCTTAATTATTCAATCCCAAAAAAGTTGCTTCAATCAAAAAAAAAAACATTTTCAATCAAAAAAAAAATAATTTCAATCAAAGAAAAAACTGTTTAAATGCAAAAAAAAAAAAAATCATTTGAAGTGTTTTTTTTTTATTGAACTTTCTTTTTTTTTGAATGAAGTGAAAAAAGTTTTGAAGTCGTTTTTTTTTTAAATCATTTTGACACAAACGTACCGCAGTGGGGGCGGGTGCTTCCCCATTGGTCAGACATGCTTGAGTGACAAGTGTCTACACCAACGACGTCTTTCTGACAAGCAAGTCATGGTCGCCACTCGCCAGCGAGCCAGGAAGCAGTGGTGGAGTTGTTGGTAAGTAGATAAAACCGTATTAAAATGATTGGTGTCACGTTATTAGCCTACTCTGTTTGATATTTCGATTAAACATACAGCTTGCTAACTTAGCTCACGTTGACTAATTTGTGTGATGGTGTTAGAGTTAGGGTTAGGGTAGGTTAGGGTTAGGGTAGGGTTACGCTCTCAAAATAACAGCATCTGCCTCTGTGTCTGCGAGCATTTGACTGTGATGGTGGGGAGACCACTACCCGTGAGCGAGAGAGAGAGCGGGACGGTCAAATAGCTGTAATCCTGTGGGCTGTGTGAGAAGATAGACTCAGGCTCTGCATGACCTGTTGCTGCTAAACAGGCAGCGCTGTGGGCAACAGTTGGCCTGTGGACTGTTGTTTGACCACTAATGACGTTACGTATTATAACACAATATAGCACAAGCACATAGCAAGCCTCTGTAACGTTACTTAAGTGAAATAAACAATTCAATTAGCCGTTAGCGCACCCTGCTAGCCTGCCTGACAATATGAGGCGTCAGATATCTAACACCATCACACAAATTAGTCAACGTGAGCTAAGTTAGCAAGCTGTATGTTTAATCGAAATATCAAACAGAGTAGGCTAATAACGTGACACCAATCATTTTAATACGGTTTTATCTACTTACCAACAACTCCACCACTGCTTCCTGGCTCGCTGGCGAGTGGCGACCATGACTTGCTTGTCAGAAAGACGTCGTTGGTGTAGACACTTGTCACTCAAACATGTCTGACCAATGGGGAAGCACCCGCCCCCACTGCGGTACGTTTGTGTCAAAATGATTTTTTTAAAAAACGACTTCAAAACTTTTTTCACTTCATTCAAAAAAAAAGAAAGTTCAATAAAAAAAAACACTTCAAATGATTTTTTTTTTTTTTGCATTTAAACAGTTTTTTCTTTGATTGAAATTATTTTTTTTTTTATTGAAAATGTTTTTTTTTGATTGAAGCAACTTTTTTGGGATTGAATAATTAAGACACAAATGTCCTACCCATAACATGGTCCAAACACAAAAAAGATTACTTCAATCAAAGAAAACATTTTCAATCAAAAAAAAAAGTGTTCAAGTGCAATTTTTTGAGTCTCAAATATTTTTTTGCATTCAAAAACATTTTTTCTATGATTGAAAAGGTTTATTTTTTGATTGAAGTGATTTTTTTATTGAAAATATGTTTTGTTTGTTTGAAGCAACTTCTTTTTTGATTGAATTATAAAGACACAAATGTCCTACCCATAATATGGCCCAAACACAAAACAACAATACTTCAATCAAAAAAGTTGCTTCAAACAAAAAAACCTTCACTTCTATCAAAAAAAACATTTTCAAGCAAAAAAAAATAGTGTTCAAATGCATTTTTTTGAGTCTCAAATATATTTTTGCATTCAAACACTTTTTTTCTTTGATTGAAACGGTTTTTTTTGATTGAAAATATATTTTTTGATTGAAGCAACCTTTTTTTTGATTGAATAATAAAGACACAAATCTACCTCCATATTAAACAGGAACTGCTTAGGAAAAAGATCAACTTAGGGTGTTTTCCCCCTCACCTGCTTGATAAATCCTGAGCCATTCCTTTTTAAAGACAACTTCAAGCTTCTTCTTTAGACCAGATATTGCATCGTTCACATTGCTAAAATCTGAGAGTGAAGCAACTGTGAAGGGTGGGCTAGGAAGGCCAGAAGAGAAGGAATGACAGTTCTGTGAAGAGACAGAGAGAGAGAAGTATTTGTCAAATTGTTTCTGAGCAATTTTGTTGTATATATTTTCAGTCAGCACTGGGTTCAAAGTTGCCTGAAGAACATGAACGTGATCTTCAGACTTCAGAAGCATCTGAAGCTCATGATCTCTCTGTTTGAGCTCAGTGATTTCTTGCTCCAGTGTTTGCAGCATGCTCTCCGCAGCTATCTCTTGATCTTGGATCAGATCTCTGAATTTACATCTCTTCCTTTCAATAGACTGCAGCAACTCATTGAAGATCTGTTCACCGTTTTCCATAGCAGCTTGTGCAGAGCTCTTTTAGGGCACAAAAACATTTATATATACATATATATATATATATTATATATATATTATTTAATAATATTTATTTTAAAATAAACTATGATTATTATTATTATTAATACAAAGTAAATAGTTAATTGATATGATGAGAGATGAATTAATTTTCAGGTTAATTGTTTTTGATTTAAAACATTTGAGGATTCATCTATTTTAATAAAGCAGTTTTGGAAATGTCTTACTTTCAGGGCATCCACAGCTTGTTTAAGCTCCAGCAGGTCCTTTTCTTTAGTGTGGATTTTGAGCTTGTATTTCTGTCGTGTCATGCCCATTTCTTTCTGTGAAGAAACAAGGGTTTTTATTGTAATATTCATGCTATTTAACTATAATTATGATAATTAGAATGGAGGAGTGATGTTACAGAATAGACATACTGCATTATTTGGGAATTCGTTAACGTCGCTTAAGTATAACTTTATATTATATTTGATCTTTTAATATGTGTTACTCTTATACTCATTTGTCACAAACAAAATAGTGAAAACACTTTATATGTAAGGACATATATCTAGAATATTCAAAGTAGCTGACCAAGCCAACAGATCATAATCTCTGATTTGTTAACAGGAAGCTCTGCTAGGGATATGTTTGCATAGAAGGTTGAAATTTAAATGTGAAGCAGGAAGTTATTTTTGTTATATTATATAACCTTATAACATTACACTTATTTGCAGGTACTTTATTGTTTTGGGCTGGAAACCTGAACTCAAGGGACAGCCTCAAAAACATCAGTTATATGCCTCCTTTCTCTCACATTTTGTCCCTGTTACTCTGTTGCATGAACTTTTCAGTACAATGAAAGCTGTTCATATTGAGCTGGAGTGCACTTTGGAAAATGTGCATTGCCTCAGTGGAAAATGATTTTGGCTTCTAAAGACTTCTGAGTATACAGTAATTTACTGTGTCTTCCATAGAGGTTAAGAACCATGAAAAGGTATCTTGTTAAATACTTACACACTCAAAGAAAAACAAGAAAGATGATTGTTATTATTATTTTTTTTCTTTACCTGTTTCTTTGTGCTTTCCACAGCTGCTGGTACTGTATCATGACCTTTGTGGTCCTCCATCACACACAAAGTACATATGCACTGTTGATCAGTTCGACAGTATATCTCCAAATATTTGCCATGATGAGGACAGATCTCCTGCTGGCTGAGGTTAACAGAGGCTTCAATCAGCTTGTGTTGCTTCAAGGCAGGAGATTTGTTGTGTGCTTCAAGGTGATTTTGGCAGTAAGATGCCAAACATGCCAAACAAGACTTCACAGCCTTTTGTTTGATACTTGTACAGAAATCACAGGTTACATCACCTTGCACGTAATTGCTACAAATCTCAGAGTTGCCTGGAAGTTCCAGTTTCTTCGGCTTGTCCACCATATCTGCCAGTATGGTATCGTTCAGAATAGGCCTGGGGCTAAATGTCTGTGCGCACTGGGGACAGCTGAAGACCGCCAAATGATCTTTTTTGTTCCAAAAATCATTAATGCATTCTATGCAGTACCTGTGCTCACATGGTATAGCCACTGGATCTTTCAGCACATCCAGGCATATCGAACAGCGAAACTCTTCTGTATCCCGGAGCTCTTCCATTTTGTTGTCTACTGTAGGGAAATGTTTGAAATGAAAAAGGGTCCGTCACTGAGAAGCAGTTTGCAGTTT
Organism: Leuciscus leuciscus; assembly: GCF_965113295.1. NCBI lineage: Eukaryota > Metazoa > Chordata > Actinopteri > Cypriniformes > Leuciscidae > Leuciscus > Leuciscus leuciscus. Next base: position 33,854,173 of record NC_138730.1, on the reverse strand, counting down.
GGCACGGATGTTCCTGGGCCACACCCATGAGTTTTTCCTATTTAGATGACAGATAGGTAAATGTGTGTGCCTATTGTACTGTAATTGTAATAAAAATGCTGCACGGTGTAAACTTTAAAGAAAAATTGTAAAATAAAATAAAGATACTTGAAGCACCATTTACTGTAGGGTTCCTTAGATTGCCACACTGGATGAACCCCCTGAATAAACTCTAAACCAGTGTTTCTCCACCAGGGGGCCTCAAGAGGTTTGATGATTCAAAAAATGACAAAACAAGCTTTAAAATAAGATAAGCCAAAACCTTTTTAATTCACCCCCTTAAAATTTTTCTTCTTTGCAAAACCAGGATTCACATGGCCTTGGAAAACTGGGATGTCTAGACCTGGAGAAGTAAATGAATAAAATATTTAAATGCTTTGTTTGTTTGTTTTTCAAAAGCTTTACAAATTCCAAAAGCTTTCAAATTTTTGTTTCAAAATTCCAAGCTTTCAAATACCTACTGGGTAGATACAGATTAACATATATTTTTAAAAAAGTATTCAAGTAAAAAAAGTGTAATGGGTGAAGTGGCTGCAATAAAGCGCATGACAAAGGATTAAACAACAAAAACAGTCTTCAATAATAATCCAACTAGAACAAGCAGGAGATTTCAAGAGTAATAGTTTAACAACCACATGAAGACGTAAACGAGACCGAACAAAGAACTGAATGAAATGAAGGCTTAAATACACAGTCTGAGTAATCAATGGAAAACAGAACAGGTGCGTAAATTAGGAACTATGGAAACTAATCTACATTCACATTAATTCTCCAGCATTATTCACATTATTTGCGTATCGGTTTGGAATCTGATCTAAAATTATTGACGTCCACATTGTGTATCGCAACTGTTCAGATCCGATTTGTGTGTCTATGCCACTTTTTCGTTTTCTGAAATATTTGCTTTGGTTTCTATGGCAACAATGTTGCGTTGGTAGGCATAAGCCAAACAACAACAACAACCACAACATGGAGGGTTTGCAATACAGATTTCTTATTTACAACATGACAATGTGATGTGTATTGACATGACATTACAACAATGTGTACAGGTCGATTAAAAATTACAATCCACATTACAGACAGTAGTCGATCCACAAAATTAGTATTTTGGTAATATGTTTTTGTATTTCTGTCGCAAAATGTTTTGCTCCTGGTCTTCAAATAACAACTCGTGCAACATCCATGTTCTTGGAAGAAAAGCAAATGTGTTTCGTGCCGTTAGCCCCCCTTGTAACCTACTATGCTAAGGTAGGCTACTATTCATTTAGATTATAACACATTTAGATAATATAGTATATTACCTTTTTATTATGTATAATGTTAATATGGTCTCATTAAAATATTATAAATATGATGTATGTTATAATGCCATCCTGATATTATTGGATCTTAGTGCCGCCTTCGACACCATTGATCACAACATCTTCCTCACCCGCCTTGATCAGCAGGTGGGCATTAGCCTGGATTCAAAGGCAGAAATGGAGGGGGCAGATCTAATATCCAGGGGGAGCTGGTTCCACAGACGTGGAGCAGCAACTGCAAAAGCTCTATCACCCCTGTTTGAGCCGTGAGCTCAGCACAAGCAGGAGCCCTTTGTTTAAGGATCTCAGTGACCTTTGAACCGAGTACGGTTGTACAAGGTCAGTGATATAGGTTGGGGCCAGCCCATTAAGTGCCTTAAAAACAAACAATAAAACTTTGAACTGAATCCTAAAAAGAACTGGGAAATTATCAAAATATTATTATTATCAAAAGTCTGATAAATACTAATAATAATAATAATAATAATAATAATATGGCAATCATATAAAAGCTACCCTAAAAAAAAAAAAAGTTTGAAGGGATGATTTAAAAACACTAAAGGTATTTGTCATGGTTTATGAACAGCGCATATTTTGTCGCTGCCTATGCTAATGAATGAGAGTGTCGGCCGTCATGAGGTAAATATGATAAAAAAAATGTATCATATTTATAGATATTGTTTTTTACCTAGGGTATGTTGCAACACACTTATTGTGTTTCTATATTTTTATTTGTTAAAAATAAAGAATAAAAACAAAAGAGACAAGACAAAGACTTTAGGGCCTTTAATCTTCTGCCTTCAGCTTATGTTTGCTTTTGCAGCGATCTAAACAAAGGCTTAGTAAAAGTCGTAGACAGTTGTCAGGGTCAAACTTTCTTTACTGAAGCCCAATTTGTGAAACTGTAACACAAATGAACAATGATATTAAAAAAATATCTCTTACAATGTTACATTCAGTTCACATAAATCAAAACAATATTTAAGATGCACATAAATCACCCTTACATAACTTAGAAGATAGCTGTGTTAAGAAGAACAATCAAGCATCACAATTATGTGCCTCGGCTACATTTAACATGTCACATGCAAATCGTTCTCAAACATATGTATAACCTATCAGAATACATGTAATCGTATTTTACCGCTTAGATTAGTCTTTTAAACTTACAGATTGTGCCGTTTCAAGAGCAAAACAAGAAGGATGTACGTGGATGCACCTCTATACTCTACACCATGAGCTCTAAAATCCAAAATGGCTGATATATTATTAAACGCGACGTACTACTTTAAAGTGACCAGAAGGTGTCAGTATTGACAGAGTAAACTATAACTATAATCAGAGTGTCCGCGGTCACGCTTTCCGATCTGTGTTTGCGCAGCCGCTGATCAGGGGCCTCATTTATAACCGTTGCGTACGCACAAAACAGGCCCTGAAAGAGGCGTACGCCACTTCCGACGCATAAGTTGTGATTTATAAAAACAAACTTGACGGTAAATTTGCGCACCTGCATGCAAACTCTGACCTATGCGTACGAACATTTTGGAGACGGAGCAGTTTGGCGACACCGATGGTGAGCTGAGTGACTGACGGCAGATGAAGGAAAACCACTTTAAATAGGTTTAAAGTTTAAACTTTAAAGCTGCAGTCCGTAGCTTTTTTGGGTTAAAAATTATCCAGAATAATTTGTACATAACCAGCCAGTGTTCAAAACTATCTGCTTGCCGTAGCTCGATTCAAAATGGTAAGCTTGTAATGTTTTTAATTCCAGCGGTACTGGTGGATTTCCGTGGGAAATTCGAGCATGTCTTTTGCGTCATTACATCACATCTGTACACAAAAAGAAGGAGTCTCGGCTAGTCGGCTATATTGCGTGTGAGGATGTTGGAGGTGGAGATTTATAGCATTTTCTCACAGCACTTGATATAATTAAACGTATCAATTTGATGGCGGATCCAGAAAAGTTAAAATGACAATCACCAGTGACAACTAGAGATTCACCCGTCGTAAAATGCAAAAGACTTCAGACTTCGAAAAAAAGAGACTGCAACCGGGCCCATGCGAAAACAAGGATAAATATCGGAAGGGCATTAAATGTAGTCACACAATGCTGATGTTGTTAACATTAACAATTTGAGAACAAAGTATAATTTGTACGGTTTGACGTGAAATGATAAGCGATCGTTAGATTTAATCAGCGCGATTTACTGCAATGCTTTTTTCCCTTGGTTGGTCAGAACAAAAGTGGATGTTACTTGTTCAGATGACATTTTCCGGTAAAAATTCTTATGTTGGTCAAACTTCCAACAAGTAGAATCTGTGATTGCGAATGACAGTATCCACACCACCAGCGTGGTGATTGACAGCTGCACATTCTCCTCAAAACATTGGATTCATCCGCGCTGTGCCATGCCGAGGCACAACGCACGTAAAGTTGATAATTCTGCGAATAACTGCAATTGCAGATTTCGAACAGAGATGGCGACAGAGGAAAAACTGCGGACTGCAGCTTTAACTTTTTCATTGAGTCCTAATCATAAATACAGTGCATGTTCACAATAACAGTTTAAATAAATAAAATAATGATTTAAACTATGTTTTAGGCTACATCTGATATACACATTTATATTAAATATGCCATTCTCATTAATGGAGTTAAGCACTTAAATGACATGAAATCATTACCAAGAAGTTACAAAAAAATTATATTATAATAATAATAAATATTCGAAGTGGATGTGATGCTTTTGAACACTTTTCCTGTGGCATGCTGTGTTTTAATGTTTTAACTACAGCGGGGTTTGCTTAGCGCATGATTTGGTCTGAAAAAATATTTTCGCGCAAATAATGATCAATAATGCACAATAAGGCCTATCCGTTTCCATTAAAAATATAAAGAAATTAAAAATACTATTTGGCCAGTGGATAAGACCTTTCTCTGAAATGTATTTTATATTATTTTGATTTATTATTAAAAAACAAGGCAAGGATAGGCTACTAAATTATTTTTAGCAATGTAATGTGATGGCACATCTGTATCTCATATTTTCCAAATGTCTTGTACCATTAAACATGTTATCACGTGGATGAATATGCATATGCAAATGATATGCAGATGAGGATATGCATAGTAAAACTAGGCGTTGTAAGCTCCGTATATGGTTATTTCGGGGAGACCCATGTGCGCACAATCTTCCGCTGACTGGGATTTATAAAGAGAATTCAGCTCAGGTTCTTGCTTACGCACGGTTTTATAAGTCTGAATATTATTTTGCGTCCGTCATTTTTAGCTTTTGCGCGCACGCACACCTCTAGTAAGGATCCTACGCAAAGTTTTATAAATGAGCCCCTGAAGGGAGCAGCTGCCATGTAAATGTACAGTAAGCAGCTTCACACAGTCTTTACAACCACACATTATTGTTATTTATGGGTTACAAATAACAGGGGATAAAAGTATACTGGGATAAAAGTTTATATTGGGTATAAACACGTTATTGATCTTTTAAAAAAGTATTTTGATTCTTGTGTGTATTGTATTGTTTATCGTTACGCCAGGAGGTAGCGACAAGCGAGTGTTTAAAAAAAGGAGTTTGTCATTGAATCGTTCATTTGAAAGATTTATTCACAAACGCTGATTCATCCAATAAAGAAACAAGTCTTTATAAATGAAACATGGACTCCATTAAAATGAATGAAACTCTAGATGGCATGATTTTTTTGTGTACTTGTCTAATGTAGTTTTTTTTTTTTTTTTTTTTTTTTTTGAATCGTGATCTTCATTTTACACAAAACAAAATTGTGATTCTCAATTTATCCAGAATCGTGCAGCTCTATTGATAGAAAAGTTCCAGCCTTAGAAAAATCCTTGATCAAACCAATTCAGACACTGTGAGAAAAGAGATGATGCTGCAATTTATATTATGAGAAAATTAAAGGGGACATATTATTAAAATCTGACTTTTTCCGTGTTTAAGTGCTATAATCGGGTCCCCTGTGCATCTACCAACCCTGAAAACGTGAAAAGTGAAACCCAGTAACTTTGTTTTGGTGAGCCTTTCTCTGCAAGCATGTCAAAACTTAAGCCGATCAGATTTCGCTCCCCTTCTGACTAGGAAGAGGATCTTATTATAATATCACCGCCCCTTAATCTGCACGTTTACGCCCACGGCGCCACCATTTGGTTTTCGCAAGCGACAACAGTGTAATCAGTTAAAACTCAATGGCAAAAGTTCAAGCAAAGCATGCAAACTGTTCTGTCGTTGCTGCACAGACGAGCACAGAACACTATTTGACCAAAAAATGTCACGTCTTATAAAGACCTCAGGGAACTGTCAACTTGTGTAGAAGTTAAACATGACAGTACATGCAAGTCGATGAGATTAATCAATGTAATTCCACAACAACTACATAAATGTATCCACTAACCATTCAGAAACGACCAGGTGCGTCTAAAAGTTACAATTTCTACAATCTGCCTCCGCTACTCGTTATTTCTGAGATTTGACTGAAATTCGCGTTTGTTATTGCTGGAGTATCGAAGCTCGTGTAAAGGATCGGTTCTCTTCTGAACGGGAGCGGGGAGCAGCAGCTCATTTGCATTTAAGGGGATGCACACAAAAACGGCGCAATTTTGCTCACACCCAAAAAGGGGCAACTTTGACAAGCTATAATAAATGATCTTGGGGTTATTTTGAGCTCAAATTCACAGACACATTCTGGAGACATCATAGATTTATAATACATCTTGTGAAAAGGGGCATAAGATGTCACCTTTAAAGTGTATTTTGACCTTAGATGCATATAAACATATTGTAGGAGACTACAAAACAAAATTAGGAAACTACAAAATAGCATAATAGGGGCACTTTAAAATATAGTTTACTGTTAAAATATGTTAATAATTCAGTATACATTGTTGCTATATGTAAATGGTGTATATATATATTTATACTACAGGGCCGTTGAATGCTTGAATCTGATTGGTTGACGAACGTTCTAAGGTGTGCATTATTTTCAGGGAAACGCACGGCTAAAGTAGTTCCAGGCAGGTCTTGACCGCAGTTACAGTTCCATATCACTTCGCGTAGTCAACTGTAATAACGGAAAATAGGATACAATTCATAACAAGAAAAAGCATTTCGCCCCATGCGCTTGATCTGCAATTTTCAATGTCTAGCTTCACAATCAATAGAAACATGCAGTTTAATCTGAATAAATAAACTATAAAGTCCTATCTATAATCAATCGAAAATTAAACTGAATATAGGCTAAATAAATGGATAGTCCTGCAGCACGGATTTTTATTGCAGATAATAACAAATAAATAATTATTGATAGGCCTACTTGTTAAAAGGGCTTTGGGTTTCATTTATTTGGCTAGTCTACTGTCATCTGTCAATAATAGAAAAAAAAAAGAATTAACGAATTAATTAAAACGATTGAATTAATTAATAAATAATAATATTGACGCACATGCTTTTCTGTCTCATTTATGCAACATCTCTCTCTAATAACTGCATTAATAACTGCATAAAGCCGGGAACACACTTTAAGGCCGGTTATGAATGTAATTTGATACTTTGACTGATCATGCCCGCGCGTGTTCAGCGCGTTCAGTCTGTGTTCAAAGTCGGTGTTTAAAATCTGCTGCAGACGATGAAAACAGTCAGAGAATGTGTCAGCTAGTCGTGTGTCCCCAGCATTAGTCTGCTATCAGCCGCTCAAACCCTCCGTTATTAACTCTACCTAACCCTAACCCTAACTCAGCATTAGTCTGCTATCAGCGGCTCAAACCTCCGTTACTAACTCTGAAATGACGTTTTGGAATTAGCAACGGAGGCATGGGATTAGATGCGTAAGAAATTAGTCCTACATACAAGAGCGTTTTAATGACAAAAACTTTACAAACGTCTTGAAATACATAATCTGAACAATGTTTCGAGGTGTGGTAACTGTAGTATAAGCAGAATAATTGACTTCAGGCCGTTGAATTATTAGAAAAATAATGCACACCCGAGGTGTAACGGCCACTCCGCTTCGCGTCGTGACCGCATTACCACCTCGGGTGTGCATTATTTTTCTAATAATTCAACGGCCTGTCGTCAATTATTCCTTACATATATATATATATATATATATATATATATATATAGAGAGAGAGAGAGAGAGAGAGAGAGAGAGAGATAGTTACCAGTGTGCATGTCATTGTATTCAGCTCCAAAGTGCCTCCACTGAAAGCCATACACTGGGCCCAGGTCTCCTTCCTCACGATCAGTAAAGCCATTTTTATCCAGAAACTCCCTGGAGCCATTAGCATCCCAGATTCTCACACCATTTTGTGACAGCTCTTTGGCATTTGTTGAACCCTAAGTTGGATGAACAAAAAGTACATTTAAAAAATGCGAAATGAACAAAAACCAAAGAAAAAAAAATACTATATACAGAAATAAGATACAAAAAGTTTGGAATATTTTCCTATTGTACCTTGATAAACCACAGCAGCTCCTCCAGTATGCCTTTCCAGAAAACCCTTTTGGTCGTCAGCAAAGGAAACTGATCTGCGAGGCGCATGATGAAACCAATTTTTGAATTATGATAACATTTCAACAGTAGTTTGATCCTTTAATCCTATAGAGCCTCTCAAATGATATGATGATGATGTCTTGTGCATAAGAATATATATATATATATAGTTAATATTTCACAATGAACACTTACTGGACTGAAGCAACATAGGTTTACTTGATTATCAACATTTTTTGTAAAAATCCTGTTAAAATGTGAGTATCATATGATACATTAGGTTTTTGAGGCACATTTATTTGTTCATCTCTCAATCATCATTGTATTGCATTGTTTTAAAACTACAGAGCTTTGATCATAAAACTAAGCATTTACATACATTAAGACATATTTACATAGATATCTCTCTCTATATAGCCTATATATACCTAGTATACAATATACAGTATACATATTTATTTCTATAGAGACAACTGATATTTATATGCATTTTATGCAAGTAGACTGCTATACATTACATGCTATCAGAATTTCATCTTACTTTTTGACCATATCAGCAACTGCATCAAATTGCATATTTTTGCTCAGTTTGGGTCTTTTGATTTTTAAATCGAGGTGTTTTATCCTCCTTGAGTATGAGCTCCATATTCTCACAAGCCTATATCATATTATATGAGCCACAAAAGGCTTTTGTATATGATACTCAACAAAAACCACAAGCAAACTTTTTTTTAAAAGATATCTTTTTATTTTTTGTCTAAATGTTCAACAAATTGTTCCATTTAAAATAATAATAAAAAAAATTATTTCATATGTCAGACTTTACAGAGTTAAAGGGTTTTAGTTCACCCAAAAATGAAAATTCTGTCATAATTTGATGACAGAACTAATTCATATGAATTGAACGGATTAGTCCAAATTGTCTGAAGAGGCACATCTCTTTATATGATGAACAGATTGAATTTAGGCTTTATTCACATAAACATTCATCAACTCACACATCAGTTGTGGTAAATGGAAGCTCAAGCATGTTCGCTTGACGTGCGAGAACCAATGAGGTTCATTCATTCTCATGTGTCAAGCATGTTTGGTTGAGCTTATGTTTATGTTCACTGATCAATGTTTATGTGAAATGTGAATAGAAGCCTAAATTAAATCTGTTCATCTTTAAATAACTTATTGAAGCGTCAAAGTTTCAGATGTGTAACTTAGCTGTCAATGGAGTGTCAGAAAGCTCTCAGATTTCATCAAAAAGATCTTCATTTGTGTTGCGAAGATGACGGGTTTGGAATGGACTATTGTTTTTGGGAAACTTTCCCTTTAAGTCACTTTTTATGTATGAATACCATTTTAACCGTTGAAAATGACATTTTACTTGAAATTAACGTTTTTCTCACTGCTTTTTTGATGTTTAGGCCACGAAATGAAATACATTTTTGATTAGCCTGTTGCTTTCCATTCAAGTTTTTATAGCAAGACATCGAGAAACACAACAGGCTATATATTATCTCTGTTGTATCACAAAGTAGGTTCGCACACAGAAGATCAATAAGATACTCGTAACATAAGAAAACACATTGCATTCGTTTTTATATCTGTGCTTATCTGTTTTCCTCGTAAACTTGCATTTAAAATCATTTGTCATGAAGTTAAATACTATGAAGTGTTAATGAAACACGTTTGTCTCACCTCTGAGACTGTATCTGGCATTTGTCTTTTGCACTTCGGCGTTCGCCATTTTCTTCAGTTTAAGTTTAAACTCAATCTGTAGCGCGCGAAAATTCACATTTATTATTCCCGCGATATTCTTCTTCTTCTTTTGGCGGGACCGTGACATGTGCATACCATAGCATACTGCCATCTACGATACTGGAGTATGTAAAAGCAAGGCTTCATTGCTTATTTTCTCCTAATAAGAACAGTTTCATGTACAAATGTAAGTATGCCATAACTCCCATTGGTGATTTTTGATACAACGATCTTTAAGTTATTTATGTATTGTACAAAAAAACATTTTTATTATACATTTATTAACTTTAATGTTAATTTTACAAATGTTTATGGTAACTCACAGTGCATTTACTAATGTTAATAAACTTTTGATCTCAAAATTTGTGAGATTAGATTATCATTAACTAAGATTAATAAGTGCTGTAGTAGGAGTATTTTTCATTGTTAGTTTATAACTAATGTAGATTTACTTCAATTTTTCAGCTATTTCATATCTTTGAATTCCTCTGAGCTGGGATCAATTGACCTAGTTTTTCTAAATTTGGAAGTGAAGTGTATATTTCTATTAAAACGTCATGTTGTTTTACTTGTAATTTCTCTAAATTTGATTTGGCTGCAGCTCCATATGCTGTCATACACACGTCCGTATAATCCATAGGTATAATCATAGATCTCATCAGTTCAAAACCAGACACATCTTGTTAGATTTTGCAAATTTTTACACTTTGTTTTTCAATAGGCTTATGTTCTATGCGTTCTCCACTTTTTATCATTTCAGGTCATGGTTAGTTTTGTGCCCCAGCCGATTACATTTTAAACGGATAGTTCACCCAAAAATGTAAGGTTCCCTCATTCTTCCCTCTCAATTTGTAACATATGTTTCCCTCGCTGGTCAAAATGACCCGAAGCCATACAATTACTTATGTTTTTTGTTTAGAACGCTTTTTTGGATATTTTTTGTTCTTCTTTATTGTATTTACCTTTAAATGACTAGATTTGATCAATAAAAAATATTTTTCAGTTTATGACGCGTTGTGCTCTGTCTCTATCCCTCAAACTTTTGTGGTCGATTGTTACGTCATAGGCGCATTCTAATTTCTTCAGACCGTGAGTATGAGTGTAGCGGATTTATTCTTTTAGTAGCAAGTTGGCGATTGTGTGAGTATGCAGGGTTTTGGGGATCTGAATTTAATATTTTCATAATTTGCATAAGTATCTGCTTAAACTGTGATATGTTGTTGTCTCGATTTGCTGTAGCTACATTTTGATAAATATAGGCATGGTAGGCTACAGAGTGGTGGGTTTTGTGGAAATGAGAGGATGATATGTGAATCAATATTGATCAAATCGTTATATATATATATATATATACAGGGCCGGCTCTAGGTTATTTGGTGCCCAAGGCGAGAGTTTTTTATTTTTTATTTTTATGCGACACACCGAAGCAGTTTGTTTATATCTATGGATATAACATGGCAGCAGACGCAAAGTTACCTTTCGATGCAGCCTTAGATAGTGTTCATCTAAACCAGGAAAAGTTTAGAACTACAAAAAGTTTAGTTTTACCGTGGTAACCTGTCCATGTTCAACTTTTACCCCATAATTTAAAGCGCTAAAACCAGCTGTCAGATGTTTTCGCGCCACTCCCGGTTGCTGAGCAACGCGCGTGGGTTGGCCTGTCAGAGTGACTCAGTCGTTTTTTAGGATTGTATAATCTAGTAAAAGAAATGGACAAATACAAGCAGTGTGTGGACAGTGCACAGTAAAAGTGTACAGCGTGTGCGCAGCTTTCATAATATGATACATACATTTAATTAACTTTTTTTTTTTTTTTTTTTTGCAATTTTGCGCCCCGTCCAGCAGATGGCGCCCCAGGCGGCCGCCTGTGTCGCCTGTCGGCAAAACACCGGCCTTAATTGTTGATAATTTATATTTCATTGACTAAACGATAGCAGATCTGATGACACACTTAAGTGATATGCTTGGCCTTAAGCTGATTCGAGTTAGCAATCAAATTTGCCTGGACAACCGGGCATAATAAAAAATGACTATAGGCTTTTAGGGATGGGACGATTAGTGCTACAGGTTTCACTATAAACCGTGTTTGATTATCGTGATTTTAATAACTCACTGTAAATCCTGTCCAGCCAGCAACAGGCTGACGCAAGTGCAGCGCGCAATGTTGTTGTTTTTTTATTCGAGGAGGAATGGTGGAAGGCAGATTGATGTTTTAAATATTACATGATCACAAAAATATTATCAAACTCAGTAAACAATAAATCAACTCTGATTTCATTTTCAATACAATCGAAAACGGAGACGCAAGACGGCAAGTTAAACGAGATGTGCGCTGTGCTATAATGCGTTGTTATTGACGACGGTCATTTTAAGGAAGGAAATGCCACAGAATATAATCTTGCTTAAAAAAGGTCATAGAGCTGCTTGTTTTATTTGTTGTTTGTTGATTCAACAAATATAAAACTTGATGAAATGTTTTCAAGGCTATTAAAGTTTCAGATATAAAACTTGTTAAAATGTTTTCAGTGTGAGCATCAGTTATTTTTGAACACTTTCATCTCGTTTTAACAAAACCGTTATAATATTGATAATCACGATAATTTTGGTCACTATTTTCGTGATATGAAATTTTCATACTGTCCCATCCCTATAGGCTATAGGCTACATTTACATTGTGTGCATCTGAGTTATGCACATTAGTAAGGAAATTAATAAAAATAACAATTAACTTTTTTAGCTTCATTGTTCATTTTAAATGCATTTTAAGGAGGCTCTCAGCCTCCCTTCCCTCTTCTGATGGATTGCCACTGGGCATAGCCTACACTGTATACATTTTTAATTTTTATTTTTAGAAAATTAAAGGCCCGGGTATACTTGATTTTCCGCGTTCAGCTCCATCTCGAGCACAGTCGTGTCCTCACAGCTATTAGTTGGTGGACCAGTTTGACACTGCACAATTTCTTAATTTTACTCTACCAGATGTCAAAGAGCAGTACAGAGTCGTGTCAACATTCCTCTGTCTTAACAATCACCTAGTGTATGCGTTGTTTTGCACGCACCGTTAGTGAAAAAAAATTGGGCTACATACGGATGTCCGTGGAACTTCCGATGACAAAAATTGCAGAATGCGGATGACATAAGTTTAAGTTGGGCTTAAGACAACAAGATTTCAGGTTCTTGTACTGTATGTTTACTCAAATCATCTCTTCCCTTTCTCTTTCTTTCATAGTGTTTCACAGATATAAACTGCAAAAAGTATTGTTCACTTCTAGTTCATTTTCTACATCATATCCATCATCAATATGAGTATGTCAACCATGCACACCCTTTTTGAGAGTGCAGAGGAGTTCTCCTCTTCTGAAATCTCAGATGAGCTCATTGCGGCCCTTGCTGCGGGGCGGTGGTGGGCGATGGTGGAAGCTTCAGTCCTCATATCTGAGCATCCTGAGTATGGGTACCTCATCTCAGGGCAGTGGGGGGAAACAGTGGAGACAGGAGAAACATCATGCCCCACATCCCTGGTCTTCATTGATGCATCTGAGAAGGCTGATTCCGGAGATGGGCAAAAACAAAAGATCCCTGCCAACAGCCAACAGTCAGACCCAGGCAGCTTAGACCAAATTGATGATTTATGTAGCATGTTTGCAAAATGTTGTGTAATTTCAGATATTACCATGCCTGACAACATCTCAGAGAGGCAAAAACCAGTGATCCTTGAGCCTGAGATAGCGCCTGTGTGTTGCTCACAGGGAGCACCTGTTATTAGCACAATCTCAGAGAGGAGCACAGAAGCTTCTGTAAGTCCCTTATATCTCTTGTTTTTACTTATTTTAAAATGTATTCAGACAAGTAAACATTGCCTTTAACTATGCTACTATGTTTTCTAGGTCCTCAATTTAAAATCCTTTTATATTTCAAAATGATCAAAAAAGATACGCCTTTTGATTTAGTCTAAGAAGCAGCCATAAACCTGCCCAGCATTGCACGATTATATCTGTTCTCTCAACAGGACAACGCAGGTCTGTGTCAGGCACCTCCACAAAAACTGTGTGTGGAACTGAGGCGCAACAACCATCCAGCCCCTCAGATAACCACTTCACAACCGAACCCGGGAACTCCGAACAGGCTTCAGTCCAGGTCCCAGCCGATCCGGAAAAGAGCTTTGGTAAGACCCTCCTCCTATCTCTCAATTTTACTAAGATTTAGAAACAAAATACATTAATAATTTTATCTGGGATGCAAATCATATCCTTTTCAATTCAGACGCCTTATATCGAAATGGTAGAAGCAATTTTTCTTTAGATTTTCTTTAAGAATCATTTATTAAATCTGGTCAGCGTTACATGATTGTGTCTGTTCCTTCAACAGGACAGTGCAGGAGTGGACTGGTCACCCCCACGAAAAAAGCAGCGGATGGAAATCAAAGTCAACAGCCAACAGTCAGACCCAGGCAGCTTAGACCAAATTGATGATTTATGTAGCATGTTTTTAAAATGTTGTGTAATTTCAGATATTACCATGCCTGACAACATCTCAGAGAGGCAAAAACCAATGATCCTTGAGCCTGAGATAGCTATGTCTGTGTGTTGCTAACAGGGAGCACCTGTTATTAGCACAATCTCAGAGAGGAGCACAGAAGCTTCTGTAAGTCCCTTATATCTCTTGTTTTTACTTATTTTAAAATGTATTCAGACAAGTAAACATTGCCTTTAACTGTGCTACTATGTTTTCTGTTCCTTCAACAGGACAGTGCAGAACCCCCACAAAAAAAGCAGCGGATGGAAATCAAAGTCAACAGAACGCCTTCTGTGTGAACACAAACACGACCCGGGATTATGGAAGCATATGGGTAGCAAATTTCAATTTGAAATGTAATATGCAAAATGACAATGCAATATGTAAAATGGCAAAGCATTTCTGTATTTAAATTTAAATTTTCCAACACTATCTCACGACCAATTCGTACGAATTCGTACGAATGATAAAAAGATGGCTAAATCGTACGAATTCGTACGACCTCACTCGTACGAATTTGTACGATTTGTCTAAACCCACGTGATGGGTAGGTTTAGGGGCGGGGTCAGGGATAGGTCATTCGTATGAATTCATACGAATTGGGCAATTCGTAAAATATGTACGATTTTGCAAAAATCGTCGTACGAATTCGTACGAGTGAGGTCGTATGAATTCGTACGAATTAGCCACCTCGTAGAATTTGTACGTTTTCCCGTGAGATCGGGTTGAAATTTTCCCCATCATTTGTGCAACGTTTGGTGCAAAATGAAAATGAAAATTCAATTATAAAATTTACATTTGCCATTTCATACACTAGTTTTAATATGTAAATTGAATACATAATTTAACGCTTTATAAGTTGCAAAATTAAAATTAAAATGTATTACAGAAATCATTAGATATGTTTAACATGTTCAAGCAAAAACTGTGGCAAAACTGTAATTTAAATGTTATTTTTTCTTAATTGCATTTACACTCACAGTTACGACACTTGCGATTGCATTTCCATTAAGTGTCCCGCAATGAATGTAGCAAAATTCAATGTGCAATTTGAAAATGCATTCTGAGCCGATCACGTGCCCGCCCCGCCCTGTCAATCACTGCGTGAAGTTGGCCCCGCCCCCAATCCAATGCAAAACGTCTGCAAACTAGTCCACATTCACCCAAAATAGACTCATATGTTTGTTCTAATTTGCGCCGATAAACGTTTATTTTGTGCTGCTTCGGTTTCTTAAATATTAAAATAATATTTATTGGTCACTCCGGAGCGACTTATAAAATAGGCTACGGTAAGTTATTTATTCTTTTTGTGCAAATGTCCCATAAAGTCCCATCCTTTAAGGATTAATTTATGTCCCATTGACCGGTCCATTGCATTACGAATAAAAGCAGAATCAATAAAGTCAAAAATGTAATGTGCAGGCAGGTGGTTGGAGTGTGTGCACGTTTTTTGACGAGTTTTATAGTCTTGATATTGTTTCTTATTCAAAAGTGGTGAGCACCCACAACCTAAAACCTCTTCCCGCGGCCCTGGTTTCTGTTGCTGTCAGTATTGTTTTTGGAAATTAGGCTACATTCAAATGCAATGGTCTCGTTTCAAAAGCATTGGTCAATATGCTTGCGTCGACTTCACTGTAGCCTATATGTGCCCTGCTTCCTTTCTGTGAGTTCTGACCGAAAAATGGAAAATATCAATTCCGTTTCAGAGTCCCTGTTTCATGTTTGTTAGCCCAGGACATTTTACAAATCCAGACCAAACGATGTTCTACGGCCATGTCCGGAATAAAGAGTAGCCTATCCATGTCACACAGTAAGATTTAGGATTCTGACCATATACCTCGCAGTCACAGACCGTATCAACGTCAGTGAGTGATACTTATTGTATTTCGCCACAGGGTGTCACTGTGGCCTCAACCCTTCGCCTTCGCTTACTCTGAGCTCGATTGCTATGTCTGAGGTAAACCACGCCCTCCTCATTACCCTATGCAGGAAGAAATGTAGGAAGAAATAAATGAAGAAATAAATAAATGTAGAAATACATAAATGTAGAAATAAATAAATGTAAAAATAAATAAATGTAGAAATAAATAAATGTAGAAATGAATAAATGTAGAAATAAATAAAAGAATAAAAAAATTAATATGGAAAAAAATTAATATATACATAAATAAGGAAATAAATGTATAAATAATTATTTATTTTCGTTTTTTGCTTTTCTATGTATATTTATTTATTTATTTATTTTTTCGTTTTTACATTTATTTGTATATTTATTTATGTATTTATTTATTTTTAATATTGGCAGACTTGGCATTCCATACCCCCCCCAACCTGCTCCACATTCACCCAAAATAGTCTCGTTTGTTTGTGCGATAGTTTGTGCCGGTTAAAGATCGTGTGCTGCTTCGTTGTTTAAAATATTAGACACTGAATTATAGACGATGACGTCACCCGCCCTCGACATGCTCCACATTCACCCAAAAAAGGCTAGGTCGATGAATTTGACCCGTCAGATTCCGTGACCATGTTCATATGTATTAATACCTTATCAATATGCTTTATAAAATGGAAAGGGACTCGCATGTATGCCTCATATTTTATGATTATACAGCTGAATAAACAGAGATGGTCACACATCACATTCGTCACTTTATTGAACATTACAGTCAGTTATAAATAAAGAGCGGTCACATTTTTGTGATTTTTAGCTATTAATACCGAATACCAACGGAGCTTTGTGATCTCAGAGTAATAGGCCTATGCATTTGGAAGGAAAAACTATAGGATCTCCAACATTATTGGGTATTACAGTTAATAGTAGGCTAATAATAAAGATAAGCATGTATCAGACAATGATAATATTTTATACAAAACGAAAACATCAACACAGTCCAGCATCAGACAACAGCAGCGCAGCAGAATGTTGACATGGGTGTCGACGCTTGATAGGCAGAACATTCTCCCAGACCCAGACGGTCCAACATCGTACCGGTTCTATCACCTGCAGGCGCGTAATAATCTTCGGGAATACATTTCTTTGTCCACGCTCCACTTAGTGAATTTAACGCTCGTATCAGCTCTGCCGCCGCCCTGTTTCCTTCCAACACCTCAAAATACGCACCATAGCGTGTGTTTACCTGTTGCCGAGCCCCGCCTTCACGCAGTGATTGACAGGGCGGGACGGGCACGTGATCGGCTCAGAATGCATTTTCAAATTGCACATTGAATTTTGCTACATTCATTGAGGGACACTTAATGGAAATGCAATCGCAAGTGTCGTAACTGTGAGTGTAAATGCAATTAAGAAAAAAATTGCATTTAAATTACAATTTTGCCAGTTTTTGCTTGAACATGTTAAACATATCTAATCATTTCTGTAATACATTTAAATTTTAATTTTGCAACTTATAAAGCGTTAAAATATGTATTCAATTTCCATATTAAAAGTAGTGTATGAAATGGCAAATGTAAATTATATAATTGAATTTTCATTTTGCACCAAACGTTGCACAAATGATGGAAAATTTTTTATTTAAATACAGAAATGCATTGCCATTTTACATATTGCATTGTCATTTTGCATATTACATTTCAAATTGAATATTGCTACCCATAAGCTTCCATACCGGGATTGATGCCGGCATCGATGCCGGGTTGGGGACCTAGTAATATTGCCGTGTTCAGTCCCGGAACGTGCGCTGTGTGAACAAAAGCCGTAATAATGCTGTGTCGTAGTGATGACACTGAAGCCGGGATCGTTCGCTAGCTGTAATGCACAAGTTTATAATCGAATCAGAGAAAAAAATGCACAAGCGTGGTTTCTTGAGAGAGAAATCTCAGCTCATAAGCAAACTTAAGACTCTGCTGAGACAATACATGTCACATCGATGTCACGTGTCTTTACGGGATTTTTACGGGTTGTGTGTGAACGCACTCTCTGATTCCGGAAAATCACTGGCAGTGTGAATGAACCAAAATCAAACGGTCACTTTATCCGTGTATTTTCCGGAATCTCTGTGTGAAAGGGGCTTAAGAAGCAGCCATAAACCTGCCCAGCATTGCACGATTATATCTGTTCTCTCAACAGGACAACGCAGGTCTGTGTCAGGCACCTCCACAAAAACTGTGTGTGGAACTGAGGTGCAACAACCATCCAGCCCCTCAGATAACCACTTCACAACCGAACCCGGGAACTCCGAACAGGCTTCAGTCCAGGTCCCAGCCGATCCGGAAAAGAGCTTTGGTAAGACCCTCCTCCTATCTCTCAATTTTACTAAGATTTAGAAACAAAATACTTTAATAATTTAATCTGGGATGCAAATCATATCCTTTTCAATTCAGACGCCTCATATCAAAATGGTAGAAGCAATTTTTCTTTAGATTTTCTTTGAGAATCATTTATTAAATCTGGTCAGCGTTACATGATTGTGTCTGTTCCTTCAACAGGACAGTGCAGGAGAGGACTGGTCACCCCCACGAAAAAAGCAGCGGATGGAAATCAAAGTCCTCCTATCTCTCAATTTTACTAAGATTTAGAAACGAAATACTTTAATAATTTAATCTGGGATGCAAATCATATCCTTTTCAATTCAGACCAGGGCCGTGCACAGACATTTTGAGGGGCAGATGGGGCACTATAAGGAGTTTGAATGAGGCAGTATCATCTTAATATAGAAAATTAAAAACAACTCTTTTATATGGGCAATAAGATTACAATTAGGATTTAGTGCAAAATCAATTTATGTTGTTATAATTACTCTTCCAATTAAATAATTCAATGTCAATGCCAGTTTAACTGTCTGATGCTCAGTGGGCTCTCACTCTCTGAGCTGCCTCGTCCTATGGAAGTAGTATAGACATTTAATTTAATATTATACAGTTAAAGTATAAATTGAAATGATATACAGGTTACAACAGTTATAAAGTCACACCGGGGTAAAATGCGCATTTGACTTATACCACTCAATGGCACAAATTCTGCTCAGCACTTTTTTTCATAAACGCTTTTGATGATGGACTTGGAAATTTGGCTGATCATTGACTTGATCAAAGTTGATTCTGTGCTAATTTAATCTACTATTTTATATATTTTTTAATGTTTTAGACTTATGTAGCAATTTAAATACAAAGATCTCAAGAATCTTGTTTCTGTATTTTTAAAATGAAAATTATGACAGATAGCCTATATTTATTGAACAAACATTTATTATTTAATTTATCAAAATAACTTAAATTTTTTTATAAACTTTGCTAAAGTGATTGGTTTGAACAAGTATCAACTTAGACATTATTAAAAGCATATTAATTTAGCTTAAGTATTTGTATCAATACTGTGTGTCTTTACCGTGCTGGTTTTACCCCGTGTGTACCTCCTTGCCACCTCATACATTAATACGATTTTTAAACAAACCACCTTTCTGATTTATTTTCACACAAAATCTGTTGCTCCATCAATTTTCAAACATATATTGTTCTGCAATCATACACTGGGAGTAGTGAAAATTAGAATTCTTGTTCAATCAAATTATTTAACCTGATCTAATCTAATATAAATAACACTAATAAATAAATCACGAATAAATAAATAACATTTTCTGTTGTCTGCCGATTTTGTAGACAAAAAAACAATGCCTTCACAAAATTAGAAGAACAGAGTGAGAAAGAGCAAAGACAAAGCCTATTCAACATTGCAAAAATTGAATCAAAGTTCTAGAAAGCCAGAGGGTAAATCATGTATAGAATATTTAGCAGACAGTTTTTCACACTTTAAGGGCCGTGCACTGGGGGGTGGCCCGGTGGCTAGAGCCACTGCCCTTCTGCCCTCATCAGCTGAGGTGCCCCTCTCGCCCCCCTCCCTAACCCTCCAGAAGATTCCCATAAAAACGTTCTGTTATCGCTCCGCTAAAGATCCACTGATTCCGCTCATCCGCTCCATGTTTTCCTGCTCGCTCCGCAGCGTCACTCGTAGACAAGCATGTGCCCGCTCTCCGACGACAGTTTCAGAATAGAATGTCGTCCCATTCACAGGCAGGGCCGTCCATAAGGGGGGATAAAGGGGAACGTTTTCTGGGGCCCAGCCGCTAGGGGGGGCCCATGCAGTCCAGCTATAATTATGTTCATCCTAAATATAAGCAAAGGTTACCATATTTTGTTTTGAACCAAAATAGCAACATTAATTGTTGAAAGTGAGAAAAAAAATGCATTTTATGTAATTTTGCTCGAGTAAAATATAGCCTGTGTCACAATGAAACACCCCTTTCCTGAAAATGGTCTGAGCAGGCTGGCGAGCGGGCGCGGGCGCCGTGAGCGCTGAGCGAGCAGCAGGAAGGAGTAGTGAGTTGTCGTCGAAAAAGATGGCTAAAGCAAAAAAGCTGTCGGGGGCTAAAAATAGAAAAAGATACAATACAACTTTAACATCATAGGATGTCCTGTTACTTTATCCGCTACAGTAAAAGACCTGGGTGTTATACTCGATTGCAACCTGTCTTTTGAAAATCATATTTCATATGTTACAAAAACAGCCTTTTTCCACCTTAGAAACATTGCTAAGCTACGTAATATGCTATCAGTTTCTGATGCAGAAAAGTTAGTTCATGCATTCATGACCTCGAGACTGGATTACTGTAATGCCTTATTAGCTGGTTGTCCTGCATCCTCAATAAACAAGCTACAGTTAGTCCAAAATGCCGCCGCTAGAGTTCTTACGAGATCAAGAAAATATGATCATATAACACCGATTTTATCATCACTGCATTGGTTACCTATAAAGTTCCGTATTAATTACAAGGTATTGCTACTGACTTATAAAGCCCTAAACGGCTTAGCTCCAGTCTATTTAACGGATCTTCTATCGCCCTATAATCCATCGCGCTCTTTAAGATCACTAAATTCAAGGCTTTTGGTCATACCTAGGATATTCAGAACCACCAAAGGAGGGAGAGCATTTTCACATTTGGCTCCAAAACTCTGGAATAGTCTTCCTGATACTGTTCGTTGCTCAGACTCGCTCTCCCAGTTTAAAACTAGATTAAAGTCGCAACTCTTCAGCCAGGCATTCATATAATCCCACAGTTCAAACTACAATCCGGCCTCTAGCTCATAAATGCCAGAGGAGAACTGGCCCCCGACTGAGCCTGGGTTCTCCCAAGGTTTTTTTTCTCCATTAGGTCACCTGATGGAGTTTTAGGACACCATTAGGTCACTTGATGGAGTTTTTCGGTTCCTTGCCACTGTTGCCTTTGGCTTGCTCAGTTGGGGATATTTAATTTAATTTTATCAATCAATAAATTCCTCTTGAAACAAACTTTGTTGTATTGTTTAAATTTAATACTGTGAAGCTACTTTGATACAATCTGTATTGTGAAAAGCGCTATACAAATTAACTTGACTTGACTTGACTTGACATGTATGGGCAAAGACGAAAGTTGTATGTACAAGCGAACATGTTAGTCAGGAAATTTCATTACTGCTCTGATGATGTGAAAGTGCACTTGTTTCGTGCTTACTGTACCCCTATGCAGCCCCATTATGGGTCAACTACAAAAAGGAGACCATGCGCAAACTGCAGGTAGCATATAATGATTGTCTGAGGATACTGCTGAAGAAGCCCAGGAGCAGCAGTGCAAGTAAGCTTTTTTGTGACTTGAGGCTAAGCTGTTTACAGGCCCTCTTGAGGAACCTAATGTTTAAGTTTATGGGTCGACTTGATGAGTCACAAAACTATATTATAGTAAGGCTCACAAGTCCCAGGTGTAGCTTGGTCCGATATCAATCACATCTATGGAAGCATTGGTATTGAGTGCCTTTTAAGACTTTTGTGAAAAAGGGTGTATTGTATATGTTTATGTAATTGTTTTTTGTTTTGTTTTTGTTGTTGTTGTTTGTTTTTGTATGGTGTATGTCCAGAGGGCTGTTCCATAAAACAAGATTAGAATACAAGCCAGGCTTATTTTGGTTAGTCAGACTTATTGTCGGTGGATTCTGTTTCATAAAGCAAACTTAAAATAGTTCAAACCCAGTTACCCTGGCAACTTATGCTGGGAAACTAGCCTGGTCCAAGGCTAACTTACACAGATCCTCTAACACTGACCGACAAGAACACAATGATATTACCACTGACACTCTCCCATACCATTATTGGACTTTATTAACCACTATTAGTTCAAAAATAAATACGCAGTATACAGAAAATCAACTTAAATAAGGCTACAATGATAAATTAGACTATAGATAGATAGATAGATAGATAGAATATTTACTACAGGTTTTCTTTTGGCTGAATGTTTTGTGCCCAAGATTTTATTAGATTGTTTTAAAGATTTATGAATACATTTATCTCTGGTTTTGTTTGGCAGCTGTACATGTTTATGATTATTAGAAGAACATTAGAACACAATCTAAAAAAAAAAAAGCTTTTTAAAGCAGAAGTTAAAATCACAAAATTAAAAATAAATAATTACAAAAGCACAGTATAAATTTTAACTGGTAAGATGAATCTGAGCTTAGTAATTGACAGTATATTAGCCTACATTTGATTTACACCATTACAATAGTCCCTTTACAGTTATTGCTATCATAAAAATACACTTGTAGGTTTAACATTCTAAATAAGGCACATCTAATGTCCAAACAACAAATATTTTAGCATATTTATATATATAAAATGTACTGTATTATGTCTTTCAATTCAAACACATTTAACACAATTATACAAATGGGCAGTTCCTTTAAAGACATCATATTTTCCCCCAATAAATATTCCTTATTTTTCCTTCTACTTTTTTTTCTTTTGTGATGATACCCACCAACACATAGCCTAAAAAACACATAAATTAGAACAATAACCAAAAAGTACATAGTTAGACACTTTTACATAATGATTTAAGGGGAAAAAGACAAAAAACAAACAAATAAATATTAATAAAAATTTAACATTCACATATTTATATCAAACTCTTATAATGACACATAATTCCTAACAGTTATTCAAGTAATATTATTTAAATATCAAATATTCAATATTAAATAAGTCAATAAATAAAATAACAAATAACTAGAAATAAAAGGGAGGGTTATATAAAAATGTAGTTAATGTAGGCTAATATATGTTCCTTTATTTTATGGAATATTCTTTGATTTTAGAGTTGCACATATCTTTTCAAAATGTATACATTTGCTCTTAATTTCATGTTATCCTCTCCATAGTGTACTTTAGAAACTAAATCTAACCACTCATTTAAAACTGGGGATTCTTGCTTTCTCCAAAAAATTATTGCATTAAAAGCTGTAATTCTCAGCATAAGTAGGTCTATATGTCATCTTTATTAAGTAGCATAGGTCCTATACCCAAAACTATATTTTGTATCTTTATATATTTAGTTTCTTAAAAAAAATCTTCCCTGAATTAGGCTACTTCTGTTCAATTTTTTTTTTTTTTTTTTGAAGTATAAAATATATGAGTGTAATGAGCTAGAAGTTCACTGCAACTTATCCAACATCCTAAAGATAAATTATTATAATTAGAAGATATTTCTGGTGTTATAAAATATCGCATATTAATTTGCCAAGCAAAATGTATATTTTAGTCCGAATTATTGCGCTCCTATTTGGCGCGCATGCGCGCAGCAGCGCTCGTTCAATATGAAGATTAGCAGTAAAATGGATACATTAACATTTGCACGACTTTCTAACATTTACAGATGGAGAATATAACTGTAAAATGTAAGTTTTGCACTGAGGGGAAAAAAAAAACATGTCACAAACGCATAAAACAGCACAAAATATACGCTGTTTGATGGTGGATCGATTTGATCCACGATCGACCTCTAGGGCTGCTTCAGAAACGCGTGCACACGCAATTGTCTAGACTTGATAAACCTGGATCAAATTAGTGAGATTGCGTGAACTTCAATTACCTTTTATGGAACCACTTTAGCCCCAACTTATTTGTTAGGCTCATTCAAGTCCGGTTTTGGAGTTTAATCCCCGCTTTTCTAAGCGTCTTTTATGGAACAACCCTCTGCTGTTGGGCCTAGAGCCTGTAATAAAGTTTATATATATATAGATACATAGATTATATCTAGATACATATCTAGGTACATATTTAGAGACATAGATATATTATAGCTACATATCTAGATACATAGATAGATTCATATAGATAGATACATAGATAGATATATTTGGATAGATAGATAGATAGATAGATAGATAGATAGATAGATAGATAGATAGATAGATAGATAGATAGATAGATAGATAGATAGATAGATAAAATGGATGCTCGCCAGAAGAGATGCTGTACATCTGTGGTGTGGGAGCATTTCCGTTTAGAAACCCCAAATAAAGTGACTGTGAGATGTGTGTATTGTGATCGGCAGCTAGCCTACTGCAACAATACATCATCCATGATGCGCCATTTGAGGAGAATTTGAAATTTGCGTATTTGCCCAGAACTCATGATCCCCTAACTTACTGGAAAGAGAGAGCAGTAATCTTTCCTCATTTGTATGTCCTTGCTAAAAATATATATTTGCACGTCAGCAACAAGAGTCCCTTGTGAAAGGATTTTTTCAAAGGCTGGAGAAATTATCTGTAAAAAAAGAAGTCCTTCCACAGCAGAGAAATTAATATTTTTTAATAAAAATCTCAAAAAAAGTGAGACATCGTGGCTTGATTTATTTTATTAATATTCATTTTGCAGGACCAAAATAACATTATGCACAGTGAGGAGCCAACAGGTTACAAGCTTCACATATTAGAAAAATACAATAATAAAAAAACAACACATTTTTTTAATGGCTCGTCAAAGTTGTTTCAGATCAACACCTGCAAGTGACCACTAGGTGTCACCGTTGAGACGGGTGTCGGATTGATTCGAAGCCTCGAAACAATATGGCCCATTTGGTTCAACTGTTTCATTGCTTCACGAAGCCTCGATCTGCCCACCACTAAGGCTAACAGCGAGCCGAGCCGGGCCAGTGGCCTCGGGCCTCAAGCACCGGGCTTGCGTTTCCACTGCCGGGCCATTAGCCCTGCAGCGCTGCCCTAAACCCCACCCTTAACACGCCTTCCTGGATCAAACGTCATACAACCCCACCCATTTCAGCGGGAATTATGATGTTCATTCAGGCAGGAAGTTAGGAAGTTAGAAAACTTAGATTTTAAGAAGATAGCATGTATTAACTCACCGTCCGCGGCTGCCATAGTCCCGACTTGTCTCTCCACTAACAGAGGGACGTTGACCCAGCACACCGTCCATCAAGTCGAACCATGGAAAGTTCCTTCTCTGGGTTCGCTTTGTCCATTGTGCGTTTTAATCGCCTTGTACTGCGCCCACAACTTTTTAATTTTTTTCCGAACTTGAAGCGTTGTTCGCTGAACGCTTAGCTTAGCAAGTTCTGCAACGATGTATTTTATAACGTCCTCGTTTCTGCACACGCCGTCAAATTGACGTTGTACCCTTTCTTCTGCCCAAATGCTCAGAAGAGCTTTGGTATCTTCGACAGACCAGTACAGGCGATTCTCCATTTCGAGCAGCGTTTAATTTTCGCGATATAAAAAAGTGAAATGTGCATCTTGCCGCAGACCATAACTTTCCCGAACACCGATAAACTCCGCCTTTTACCTTGACCACGCCTCTAGCCCGAGCTGGCCCAAGGTATTCGATGGGCCAGAAATCCTGGCCATTGGCCCCGAGTAAGCCCCGATCAAGCCCCGGAAGTGACAGTGGAAACGCGACTGGCCCTGGCACGCACTAGCCCGACAGTGGAAACGTGGCTATTGTGAGTCACTGAATCATTCATTGATTTGATTCATTCAGAATAGCTCATTTATTTACGAACAAAATTAGTATTTATGAATAAGTCACTGAATCATTTAGTCTACTGATTTGGTCCAAAAATTCTGATTCATTTAGGAACCTGAAACACCTCACTGGAGACAGTTCATGTGTGTCTGTTTGTATTATCAAAATTCTCCCATTCATGTTTTTACAGAGACCTATAAAATTGAATTCAGATCTAATACAGCAAATTAGATTTTGCAATCGAATATACTCTTTCTTTATATCAACAATTGTTTGATTTTTATTTCTCCTAATCTTAATTTTAGGAGAAACACATCTGGCAAAGGTGATTCATACATTCAACATAACTGAACAATCCAATCCAAGTCTCCTGAGCTGAGAAAAAGCGACCTCTGAGCAATTTAATGTTCCTCTGGGTGAATGTACTGTATGTGAATGT
Source organism: Leuciscus leuciscus (assembly GCF_965113295.1). Lineage (NCBI taxonomy): Eukaryota > Metazoa > Chordata > Actinopteri > Cypriniformes > Leuciscidae > Leuciscus > Leuciscus leuciscus. Next base: position 33,827,799 of record NC_138730.1, on the reverse strand, counting down.
TCTAGAATGTGATTCATTAGCTCAGGGATGGAGAGTCAACAGATGTTCTCTATCTTTTCACACATGCATAACTTTAAACAAAGAATGAGTAAATGGTTGGTAAGTCTAAATCACTGTATACAATAGTAAATGAGGCAAGAGCGCAGATGCACAGAGATTACACTTGTTTCTTTATCATGGTTTTTATTCAGAGCTTGATTACACATTCACACAATGCTGCGGTGTGTGCTGTTCTCCTCTCAGCACAGAGAGAGACACAGTGCTGCATGTGCTCTCTCACTTTTTTATAATACAATGAAAACATTCTCATTCAAGCATCGAGGACTGTGTAACAGTCTGTGACAGGCACATGCAGATCCCAGAGACTTACAGCACAGCAAACATTTCATTTCCTTTCATTATCGTGAGGTGTCTGTGTAACTGATACTGTCTGCTGGTGTACAAAAAAAAAAAACAGCAATGGTTTCTATAGAGATTTGACAATAAAAATATTTTTAGCATTTGCATACTTCGCAAATCCATATGCACATATATAGCAATAATATCCCGTAAATATGAATCCAGTACAACATGTATATAAGAATAACAATATATTCAAGATGTCTTCAAAGTTGAATGATATGTCCAAATATACATTTATATTTCCCTTCATCGTCAATGTGTCAAAGTTACATTTTAGGAATTCATTATGTACGGTTCATTACACCATATGGACTTGACACATATACAACAAAGAGCAGTGTAATGTACTGAAACATATCAAGTATTACATAACAGACATTAAGTGCAAACACAGTTTTTAACTGATGCTGATTAACCTGAACGAGCTGAAGGCTGTTATATTGTGGTGATTGGCGATTTGACATTCACTCATACAAACTCACAAAGCTATAGTAGCTAATAAAAGAATCCTTCATGCAAAGCAACTTAAAGCACAAAGAAACAAAAAAAATTATAATAAAAAATAATAATGTAACATATGTGTTACATCAAAACATTTTATTATAAATTTTTTTTGTCAATGATTTATAATCATTAATTTGTCCATTTGTTACATTTTAAAAAATAATTGTAAAAAGTCCAACTTTTTTGCCTACTGTATACACGATTGCAAAACAGGCATGACAAAAAATATAGCTAACAGTGAATATAGTTTGACCTTTCATTTCAACATCATTACTCTCCAACCCACTTCCCTCTTTTTGCCTTTTAACTCTTTGCCGTCTTCTTGTATTATTTCTAGCTAAACCCCTTAAACATGAACAAAAACCAGCCTGGCTGAGTAGATGAGATCAGCCAGATAAAGAATGAAGTTGAGAGCGCTGAGCACCGAGATGGCCAGCAGCTTGTCCCACGAGCACAGGCCGCTGCTGGAGCCACAGCTGCTGGGTCTGTGGCTCTGGCCTCCATGCTTATTGTCAAACTTATATATGGGCCAGATGATGGTGGCGGACAGATACAAGCCCACAGCCAGGAGGGCATATGAAGACAGGAAGCGGGCGAAGGAGAAGGGCAGGCAACCTGTGCACTCTCCTACGCACATCACGATGATGGCTGCCGAAAAGATGAAGCAGATGCAGTACACAGCCAGGCACCACTTGGTCGCCGCATTCTGGTCATACGATATCGGCTCGCTGATGAAGACGAATATAATGCAGGCGACGAAGGTCTCGCACACCTTTAGCAGCCCTGGTGCTGTGGCCATGTAGCCAGCCACCTCTCCCGGACGAGCCTTACTGAGACTCACCTCGCTTAAGTACGCGATGGTGGCGAGGCAAGAGAATACGGTAGATGCAATGCGGCAGTTGATCATCTCACTGCGACCAGCAAAGCCTTTCAGGAAGTAAAGGGGGAATATAATAGAAGCGGAGAGGCAGAGGAGGGAGGCGTAGCAGGCGAACGTGATCGGAAAGTTCTTCCATGAGACAGGGGCGCGGGTCTGGAGGCCAAACATTTCCACTAAGATTATCAGAAGAGTTCCAACGAAACTGAAACTCCAGCAGAACACGCACCAGTCACCCGTGCCGTGGGTTACACCCGCTCCATAAAGAGCTACACTGAATGCTACACAGGCGAAAACCATGGCAGCCACACGGGCCCACAGGAGAGGTGAGGAACGCAACACCACCGGCATGATGGGCTCACAAAAAGACGATTTACAGGCCAATTAATGTCAACTGTGAGTAACAGGAAACAGGATTCTGTCTCTTCTTGGTTGTCTAGGAGAAATGAAGAAAAAGTAATCAGTCAGTCGTAAGAAAAAAACACACAATATGAACAAAACATCTAATAGATTTCTCACAGATTAAAGGGAGACTTCACACAAAAATTACAATTCTGTCATCTCTGCAACTCATGTTGTTGCAAACCTGCTCTTTCTTCTTTAGAACAGAAAAATCGAAGATATTTTGACTAATTCTATCCAGTCGGAAGATACCAAACATATTTGATATGTTGAGCTGGTTCTTGAACATTTATGCATTTAGTTCCAAAACAAGCTCAAAATCGAAATATCAAATGTTTATTTTGAGACAATTTTAGAAAGCATATGAAGAGTTCAGATGCAAAGGCCTCTAAGTGCCATCTGAAATTTTCTTCTAGAATGATAATTTTGATAAAGCTTGTATATTTAAGTTAAGTAATTTCACTTAAATGACAATTAATAGGTCATTTGCATTGCCATTTAAGTGAAATTATTGAACTTAAATATACGAGCTTGATAAAAATGATCATTCTAGAAGAAAATTTCAGATGGCACTTAGAGGCTTTTGCATCTGAACTCTTCATATTGTTTTTGTTTGTCATGCGTCTCCAATAGCAACCAGGCGCATATTTCTGTGTGGTTTTGTGTATGATGCCAAGTGTGGAGCCAAGTGTTTTAAAATCTGTTCAGATTATAAAAATCATGTGTTGTGTTCCTCATTCGGGTTTGCAACAATATGAGTTGGAGTAAATGATGACTTGAATTTTTGGATAACTTATAATTTTAATATCAAGGCTGAGTGAGGTTGTTTACTGAGGATAATCAGAAGTTAATCTGTGATTACAATCATTTCATTTTGGTCACATGTTAAAATTCCCCACTATGTGAAACTTGTAGAATAATAAGCCATGTATTCATGCAAATTAAATGGTCACATACTGAATAAATTTGGTGCTCTACAACAAAACGTCTCTGAGACTCTTTCGAGATTCCAGACTGGGAGTCAGTGAAATTATCTCAGTAATGTATTCAAGCTATTTAGACAAACTCGGCACAAGCGAGACCTTTACTCAACCCTACAGTCCATCTGTCATCAACCTTGTGGGAGGAGCCAGATAGGCTAACAATCGGAGTATTGAGGCCCCTTCCCAGCCCTCCTACACAGTTCTGTAACAGCCAGGAATACCTCCTTCATCTTGTCGGAGAGGTTCAAGTAAACAATAGAGGCATGCGTGTTTACATTTTCAGGGTTAAGTGGACAGAGGAGAACATAGTTAGGAAATAAGGGACAAAAAGTGATAAAGACGTTGTAAAATAAAAAAAATAAAAAAGCATAAACCCATGCAGATGCATTCAGAGCCACATATGGACAGACAGCCGATGGATTTGAAAAAGCATGCCCTTTCACCTCACAACGACTCATATTTTAAACACAGGCGGGAATAGCTTAGCTGTGAGTCATTTATCCCTTGCTCCCTCCTTTTTTTCCCTCTCTGCCTCTCTTACACTCTTTCTCTGCCTAGTGTCAAATTTTCCAACTTACTGATCAATTCCAGATGCTCTGCATCCCATCAAACTACAAAATGAGAGGGATGTGCCTGGTGTTTTCCACTCAATTCCCCCAACCTCTCTTTCCTTACTTGCAGTTCTACCACACACACCCACCCTTCAGACCTTTTTCTCTTTTTATACTTATAGAATTGGTTACTACAGAAATAGAATAGTGAAAGGAGAGTTTCTCCTTCCTTTAAACCTTCTCCTTCTCCTCAAAACCCTCTCCTTTGTCATCCACTCATGGCTATTTAAAATGATGAGACGGAATATGCTGCTGAATTCAATGCAATACACAATTATTCATGTTCTCTGTCAGCAGCAGAAATTGCCTATAGATGTCAAGGGGGAAAAAATCTAAGGAAACACATATGAGAAAACAGACCTAGACGGGGGCACGCTGATGTCTGAGACATGCCATTTATTACTCAATTTTCTCTCTTAATCTGGTTACAAGTGCTGTTATTTGTCTGTCCAGAGAAAAAAAAGGGGGGGAAAAAAAGCTCTCTACAGCCGTATTTTCTTACCTGGTGCAGAAAGAAGGAAAGCCAGCTTTATTGACTGCCAAAATATTTTTCAGTGGAAAAATCTACTTTTTGTATCAGAAACCGTTTGGTCTTATATAAAAGACCAGAATGGAAGGAAAAGCATTAGACTATATGCTCAAATGGAAAACATAAAATTAAATGAATTTTATGTTGGCTACTATGGAAGCAGTAAATCAAAACAAATTGTATCAAATGAACGGATCAATGTAAAATAGCAAAAAGTGACAGGAAATGAAAATGACATTTAGCTAGAAATGAGATCACCATCCAGCCAGACACGACAAGTGGGCGCGCCTCCCCCACGTGCCGCACCCATTCATACAGGATACATGAATTTTACTGTAAAACTTTTAAAAGTCAGAATTTCAAGTAAGCAAATATAGAAAAATACATTTCTGTCTCCGTCATCAAGATTTCCACATGCGAGCGCAACACGTGACGGGTGCTCGAGGAAATAGCCTAATGGATTTTACATTTAATTTAATTTTATCTGACCAATTGATCGCTACGGATGCACACTACGCCACAAGCAAAGTATGTATAAATAAAATAATGTATAATATAAAGCATTTTTATCGCCATCATCAGAATCAAGAACGCAAGTAAAACACTCTAGTTATGTCAGTAGCCAATACATAAGTAAACATAACGGTGCTGGCTGCTCGAAACGTCTGCTTTTAAAAAGATGAAAGTAAACTATCCTCAGCCTCTTTCTTACCCTTGTCCCGTTATCGTTCTCTCGAAGTGCTCAGTCTGAAACAAGTAGGCGCGGACTTGGATCTGACTTTTCAATCAGTGAGGACACTTTAAAACATGTTTATGAGGGATACCCCTCCACCCACCCCCAATCCGCCCATTACAAGCCAAATTAGGTAATATGTTCTCTCTTTCTCGCTCTCTCTCACTCTCTTCTGCTCTTTCTTCCACCCTCAAATAAACTGCAAATGCTCCTCTAAAAAAATTCTGAGCATGAGTAGACGATTTACTTTCTCATTCATGCAGTAACTGAACTGAATTCAGCCCAAGAAAAATACTGTATTCAGTATTTCCAGAGTGTAGTCTTTTCTTGTTTTATTGACTAAACTTAACTGAACTAAACTTCACCACCATCTTTCATATTCTATCCCAGCAGCCTGGAGGATAACAAGAAGTCTGACCTGTCTGCTTTCAGTCATCTTGTCAGGCAAAACATGTACTAACACTATAACAGAGGTCTTCAACTCCTGCTCCGACCTGGAGACGCATTGTCCTTCAATGTTTATTTCCAACCAGCTTCCACACATCTATGACTTTTAAGCAATCCTGAAGACCATGTTTAGCCGGTTCAGGTCAGGTCTGGCCAGGTCTGCAGCATAGTGGGTCTCCAGCAGCTGGGATACAATGAATGTTGTCATGCATACCTATCAGGATCCGCTGCCTCCGTGACTAGTATGCATGTGAGACCGGACTAACCCACACCACAAAACATTAAAACCTAACATTAAAAGAATGTGTGTATATAGAGTGGATAAGGTGAATAAGAGTTAGGTCATTAAAGCATATTTTACCTCCCATATATTAAACTACAGTGCAAACTGACATATAAAGACAGTGAATAAACTCTAAATGGCCATATCCGGCCTCTTGGTTGTGTAACTATTGTTATTCTACATCATCAAGCACTATACAAGTATCTTAAGTGGATGCTGGTCAGGAATGTTAGCATTTATTTATTTATTTTTAGGTCCATACAAGCTGGACGTAAGTGTTGCAATGTCACTTAAAGGGATAGTTCACCCAAAAATGAAAAGTCTGCCATTATTTCTCACCCTCAAGTTCTTTTAAACCTGAACCATGATGTTCTTTCTTGTGTTGAACACAAAAAAAGATATCTTGAACAAAGTTGGCAACCAAACAGTTGCTGGTCCCCATTGACATCTAAAGAATAGAAGAAGAAGAAAAAATAGTATGGAGGTCAATGGGGACCAGAAACTGTTCGCTTATCAACATTCTTTAAAATATCTTCTTTTGTGTTCAACACAAGAAAGAAACGAATATAGCTTTGGAACAACCAGACTCTTGAGGGTGAGTAAATGGTGACAGAATTTTCATTTTTGGGTGAATTCCTATTCCTTTAACTGCAAGTTATTGAACTATGGCCCCTGTATTTTATATTGTCTTTAATGTCATTTGTCACCCATGTTAAAGAAAGATTTGTCAAGACAAATTTAATTTAGTGGGTTTATCCATGCATATTGATGATAAATATCACATTCTAAATTACAAATACTTTACCAACAAATGCCATAAACAAAATAATTGTCGCAATAGGGTTTATAAGGAGGGTGACAATAGTGATATTCTGCATATATTTCTACAAAACGACTGTACTGTACGTTATAAGATTGGGATGGTATGTTGTAACTTTAACTCACAATCCAAACCATCATTCACATCCATAACCTAAAAATCCACAACCTTTAAAACCACTAGAAATATGTGCTCTGGTAAAAAGTTCACACTAGAAGTTATGCTATAACATCTACCTCTTGGTATTTATTTCTGTTGCTAGGATGCAGAGAGCTTGTTACTATGGAAACCAGATGTTTGTTTATGCTGTAATGTGGTTAGAGTGATGTGTGATTTAGAGCACATGTCCGCTTGCTGAGAACTGCTGCAAAAAGCGGAAACAGTGATTCCCCTCTCTCTTCTAACCAATCCCTTCCTCACAAGATGCTGTACAGAGAGAATATATACAGAGAGAGGACAAGAGAGAAAGGAAGAGTGCAGCTGAGTATTACGATAAAAATAAAATGCCCATTTCGCACTCTCTTCCAATTCAATATTACTAATTAAAAACACAATATAAATGTATCAGCATGGGTTGTGATAAAGCACACAAAGATGAAGACAATCTTTAATAAACTCCAAGAAAACTTAATCAAAGAAAACAGAACACAAAATGAGACCAGACAAATGAGAACTGAAAAGACTACAACTTAAATACATGGTAAATAATGGTAAAATAACAAACACATGTGCAGATCAAATGAATCACCATGACAACTGATAAGTGGCGGGAAAACTAGACAAAGAAAATCAGGAAATGAATGAAAACCAACTAAAAGTCCATGAAAATGAAACCAAAAGACCAAAATAACTGAATGTCTGTGACAATATATTTTATTATATATTATTTGGTGTTTTTTAATTAAGAATTTGTATAATAATTAAACATATTCATGGATTTCATCAGGTCCCTTTCCACAGGTGTATAAAATCAAGCACCTAGATCATGAATGCAGACTGCATTGTGCTTGATTAATACACCTGTGGAAAGGGACCTGATGAAACCCATGAATAAAGGCCTGGTTTCACAGACAGGGCTTGGATTAAGCCAGAATTAGGCCTTAGTTCAATTAGAGCATTTAAGTAGCTTTTATAAATGTTCCTTTAAAAAAACAAGATACTGGTGTGTATCTTGAAACAAAACAATGCGCTGCCGCTGACATATTTTAAGATATTCAGTCCAAGTTGCTTTCAGTTAAAACAGCTCAAACATGCATTTTAGTCTAGGGCTAAGCTTATGCCTTGTCTGTGAAACCGGGGGGATAGTGTTTTCAAAAATGTTCAGGATTAGAGTGTTTAATCAGACTGAAAGATTTGTAATTATCGAACAGAACAACAGACAAAAAATGACACACAACTAGCATATCGTCACAAGTCATTTTTTCAGGTTTCTCAGAAAACACAAAAACGGAACCAATAATTGAATATCGTCACCTTCCTAAAATAATTGCCTAAGTCATTTTTCAGGTTTCTCAGAAAACACACAAAAAAAAAGAAAAATAACTTCAGAGGTTCGTTCTTCTTGATGCAGCTCCCATCTTGAAAAGCTTGTAAAATTGCCTTTTAAAAATGTAAAATTGCTTTTAAAATCTTTTGACTTAGGCCAAATAAAACGGCCTAAGTCACACTCTTGACATAGGCCATTACATACAGGGGTAGAACTGCATGATCTGTTCAACTGAGGATGTGGGGATTTTACCAGAGGTGGCCAGCATCATGAGGAGATGACTTATGCAAAAAAATCATTTTTGTCAAATAATGACTTAGGCAATTATTTTAGGAAGGTGACGATATATGAAATAAAACCATTTAAATTATCGAAAAGTAATGTATTCATTCTAAAATTATTTTAATTATTAATTGATTATTGCAAATAAATTAAACTGTAATGCCATTGTTTGTTTACCAAATTAAATACAAAGTATAGTGTTATAAATATACATAATATATGTGTATATTAATAATATATATTAATAATAATAATAATTTATATATATATATAAACGTTGCAGGATTTACGATGCTGGTGACTGTTAAAATGTTAATACGCGTCATCACAGTCTGTGAAAAGGATCCATAGAGAGAGACCCTTACAGATCTTGCTAAGGGGAAGGGATTGGTGTTGTATGCTACCACCTACTGGTGAGAACCAAAAACGCATGGTGAAGTACGGTAACTGACCCATGTCGTTTTAAACACACACACACACACACACACACACACACACACACACACACACACACACACACACACACACACACACACACACACACACACACACACACACACACACACACACATATTAAAGGCTATATATATATATATATATATATATATATATTATTTTTTTTATTAATATTATTATAATTAGTTTTTTTTTTTTTACAGAGATTTTTGAGAAGGGTAGGCTACTGGATCTTGAATGGGAATGTGTTAAATGTGCAGGTTTACCTCAGGTCAGGTGTTCGCCTGCGTCCGCGCGTGACAGCTGCAATAGCAGTTTGAATGCAGGCGAGGGCGGCGTGTCATCATCACACACATCAACTGCAATTAAATCACACTGAGATGTCAGGAAGTAACAAGCCGCCAGTGGCGTCATCATTCTGGAGGCGAGATACTATTCTTCCTTGTTTGCCGTTGAAGATTTCTCCGTGTCAGTCACGTTTGGTGTTAACAGACTCTTAATTGTTTTACCTGTGCCCTGTATGTCGGTTTAACGTGTCCGGTTACGCAGTAATGCAGATGGGCGGCTTTTACTAGTAGGCTAACTTAGTTTTGTCTGGAAAGCAAGACAGGATTTTTTCCATGTTGGAAAGGACTCCGCTGTGGAACTAAACGAGGGTGTTTTGAAACAGGTAAATTTATTGTTGTTAATTTGATATAGGCTACTTTAAAGTTTTTAATTGCCAATCTCTTAAAAGACAACTATAGTCAGATTGTCTTAACTGTAAGTAGATAAAGGTAAAGATAGTTTACCTTTCTAGAGCGTATTCTGACGTTTGTTGATTATTGGATGCGTTTTTATTGCGCTGTTTAAATACATTTGCTATGCCAGGATGGATTTTGTACATTTGTATTTTTCTTTAAAAATTAAAATAATAATAATGATATATTATACAAAAAATATAATAACAAAACCTGTGCCTTTCTATGTTCCGAACATTTAGGAAATAATCAACCTAATAGACAGAGAAAAATAGTAAAGCATAGATACAAATATAAATATAAACAACGCTGAAATTGAAAATATTTTGTTTATTATTAGATTAAAACTGTTTAATTTTGTCTTGTGTCACAGTTTATGCTTATTTATAAACTGCTAACAGTTCCCACATTAGACAAGTTAGTACACGTACTGGTGGTCTGACTGCCGTTTCTGCTCAAACTTACATTCTTTCTTCTCCAGATCCTTATCATGCTGTACTGTGCACTGCGGTATGCTGATGCATGTTGCTTTTAGAGAATGAATGTCACCAACTGCAAGGGTACAAGCTGCCAGGATGAAACGGTCCACACTCTGCAAATTTACCCCAGGTTATCCATCAAACCTGGGCAAGGATGCATCCTCAGTGTCCCAAAAGAGGCAACAGTTGCCACTGTCATCAAGATGGCTCTCACCACACTTGGCTTGGACACATCCAAGCCTTACATCCTTGTGGAGGTCCAAGAGTATGGTGGAGAGGAGTGGGTCCTTCAAGCAAGCGATCTGCCTGTTCATAGAGTCCTGCTCTGGCCTAGAAAGGCCCAAGATAAGCACCCTCAAAGTGATGGATACTATTTCGCCCTTCAAGAGGGATGCAAGGATGGATCCATCCAGTATGACGTTATGACGTCTGTACAGCAAGAAAAAGTAGCTCAGGGACTTGTGACTCGGGGTTTCATTGCACAGCAGCCTCAGGAATATGATGATTTATGTAACCTCCCTGAGCTGACAGAGGAGAGCATCTTGGGAACCCTACGACATCGCTTCCACAATCAGAAGATCTACACATTTGCGAGCAACATTCTTATTGCCGTCAACCCCTTCAAGTTTCTCACCATCTACAATCCCAGATATGTCAAGATGTATGAGAACCACACGCTGGGCAAGCTAGAACCTCACATCTTTGCTATTGCGGATGCAGCCTTCCACACAATGCTGAACAAACAGGTTAACCAGTGCATCGTCATCTCTGGAGAGAGTGGTTCTGGTAAAACCCAAAGCACCAACTTCCTTATTCACTGCCTGACTGCCCTCAGTCAGAAGGGCTATACTAGTGGAGTGGAACGAACTATCCTGGGGGCAGGCCCTGTGCTTGAGGTGAGTTCTGTAGGTTTGAGGTTTATCACTGTTCATTTTCTACTTTGAAGTTAGCAATCTAGTTGTAATAGGAAACCAAGAAAGGGTGTAAGATGGTAAGACTTTGATGTAATTGCTGTTTTACGAGGATTATGTCCGTTGGATGAATGGTGGCTATTGTAGCCTTGTTCAGGGTTCAGCAATAAATGGTGTTTCTTCAACTATGGGCTATTTTGCACTTCAAGAGACATTTCCACCACATTTCAAATGATGCACTGGGTTTTGCACAACTTTTTAAGCAATGTTGCTGGGCAATGTTGCCATAAACGGGCAAACAGGTGAGACACAGGGCCCTACGACCGATCCAAAGTATCCAGATAGAAATTTGTTGGCTATTCTCAATGGGAAGTTCCCAAGCATCATTGCTCAAAAAAGTTCCCCCGTGTATCATCACCTTAAGTTTAGGCTGAGACCAATAGAAGGCTGAGTCAAAATCTAGACAGAGTCTGAGTCCATGACAAGACCATGACCATGGAAATATCGTCTTGAACTCAGACTTGAGATGCTCCCCTTTGTCTCGCCAATGCTCATTTCACAGCTAGCATTTTTTGTATCCTTTATACGCAATATTGAATAACATTTTCAGTGTCCAGGTCAGTTTTATTTTCAGTATTATTTATATACTTTTATAGTATTATTATTAATATGTAGCTTTTCTTTTTTAAATTTTCCATTTCCATTTTATTTTTATTTTATTTACATTTTATTTTGTAATTTGTATTTTGTAACTTTTTTCATATTTTATTAAAAAAAATATTTCTGTATAGCTTTAATTTATTTTTATTTCAGCTTTAGTTATTATTAGTAATCAAACTTATTTATTTCAGGTATTTGCCAAGGGAACATTTCTAATTTCTAATACAATTTTTAATAAAAATCTACCCCAGGACAAAAAAGTGCCTGAAGTTGAAGAAACACCCGATCAACTACTTTAGTTTTTTTTTAGGTTTTTTTACACTCTGTAAAAAAACTTGTCTGTAACTGACTGTGGTCTCATGATTTATTATTGGGTTGTTCGACTCATCTCTATATCTTGATGTACTGATAAAGAGTGTCTTTCGGGCGGAAATTATGACCTCTGTGCAGGAAATGGCTTGCCCTCTCGTATTTTGCATGATTTTAGATATTCATGTTGATGACTGAAAGTTTGATACTCTCCTTAAATCATATGCAACTAATTGTGTAAGAATGGTTTCCCCTTTCCTCCCTTAAGCATGGTCAAACAAGGATCTAGAAACCATTTGGCCACGCCACACGCAAGGGGACTTTCACATCCCTTCCTCTGCATCTCCCAGGGAAAAAGGGACTCTGAACAGACCTCTGTCTCCTTGAGCACTTTAAATAGACACTGTAGATCATGAAACACACTGAGTCGCAGTTTAAGGGTTTCAACACACTGATATTTTTAGGTGTTACCATTGTTAATACATAAACAATGAAGTAAATTCACAACACTCTCAGGAGTTTAAGTTTTTCCACTGTTTATACAATGTGTTCATTACAAGTTTGGTATATTTCTGAACAGTCCACTTCCTACATTTCCTGTTCAGAATTTAGTATGAAGTGCCACTAATGTGCTAATGAAGTTCTACTGAGGAAATAGTTCATAATTCATGGGTTTTCTTTACTGTGGCCTGAAGTCCCGCCCCCTTAAACTGAGCTGTCAGTCACCGTTTGTCATGCACTGACCAACTGGGATTCTCAATCTGATCTGAAACCGGTCAGACAAGTTCTCTGTTTTTCTTAAAAGCTTTCTTTTATTAACAAGTCCACGCCCCTCTCAGTTCTGCAGTTTTACTTACAAAGAAAGTAAATGGCTAAGAGGAACAAGAACATGTGTTTTGCCTTGGAGGTTTAAAATAGAATTTCTTATAAAGAGGGATGGGGAAAAAAAAGTATTAGGTTATGTTTTTGTGTTATGGCTAAAGGAAGCAGAACAAGCAAGCAGATTGAGACTGTTAAAAACGTATGGTAATATGTTCAAGTTGTGACCATTAATATTTTATGAGAATTATTATTTAAACAAATAGCCGGATTATGATTATTGGATCTCATAAATTATAAATAAAAGATCCACTTGAAATGAGTCATTGAAGTCCTGTTGTTCCCAGATTAGGTATACCTTGATACACGACCGTTCAAAAGATTGATACTTTTATTCAGCAAGGATGCATTAAACTGATCAAAAGTTACAGTAAAGACTTTTACAATGTTACAAAAATGTCCATTTTTAAATAAATGCTGTTCTTTTGAATTCGCTATTCATCAAAGAATCCTGAAAACATTTATCACGCTATCTACAAAAATATTAAGAAATACCATGATATTGTTCCTGGTTGAGCATAATGCTAGCAAAGCAAGTTACATTTTCAGGGAATGCACATACTGTTATTAAAGGTATAGTTCACCCAAAAAGTTTACTCACCCCAAGTTATTCCAAGCCTGTGTGAGTTTCTCTCAAAATATCTTATTTTGTGTTCAACACAAGAAAGCAACTCATAAAGGTTTGGAACAACTTGAGGGTGAGCAAATGATGACAACATTTTTATTTTTGGGTAAAATAAGTTAAGTCCATTTATTGTATATAAAAGGTCTTCCAACTAAATAAATTTACATCGATTGTAAAGGTAAAAATGAAATAATAACTGTGGTAGTGCTATGATACTTTTTGGTACTTTTAAATGAGAGTTGCTTGCTTCATGATGGCTTCAATGGTCTCTGCTTTTGGTTTTGTTGAATCAAAAACACCTAACCTGTCCCTGTATTCCACTTCACTAATTCATAGAGAGCTTTGTGTATTGCCTTCACGTGGTGTACCCCTCTAACAATATGCACATTGTTTGGCTGGCAGTGTTATTTACATATGTACTACTGTTGAACTATTATGCATCAACGCTAGAGACTCCACCTCCTTGGTAATTGTGTTTTATGTTTTGATTCAGACAGCTTAGCACTTAGTACAGATGATGGAATTGTATAGGCTAGCTCAACTCCACTGTAGAGAGTTCAGCATTAAAAATCCATTACCAGCGCATTTGTTCCATTTAGGCATTCATACTTATTCTAAAACTCTAAATGCTATGAAATTGACTTGGTAGTCCTGTTCTATCAACCCGTTAATAAGAAGAGATATGTCTGAAATAGAGCCAGATATAGGCAATGTGGGTGGCATATGGAGGGTGTGGTGGAAATTTTAGGCAAGGCAAGCATAATTTTTTCTATATATATATATATATATATATACACACACACATATATAAATAAGTGTGTATATGTATGCACGCACATATTTAGCATTAGAATATTCCCAAGTTTGATCTACAGACATGAATTTTGTCTCAAATCATGAGACTTATTGAGGAGAGATTTTGCCTTTACCTTTCTAAGTGACCAGACTTATGATTTTTGCTTGATCTTGGTAGATGAAAATCCCATAGACTTGCATTGAAGGAGTAACCCAAGTCTTATGTAGTAACCAGACTCGAGTAAAGTATTAACCATGTAGAACACTCTAGCAACTCTTTAACAACATTCTAAAAAAGACTTACCAACTGCATAACAATGTGCTAGAAACCATGTGCAACTCTTTTGTGGGGACAAACTCCTATTATTTTTACTTCTTAAAATGTACAAATCTATATAGTGTTGGAAACGTACTGAACAGATGTTTGAGAAACAAAAATGGGTCACAAAAAACTGGGTCATCATATCTATGAGTAAAATTTGTTGCATTTGCACTTAATTTTGACTCTCACTTTCACTGAACTTTGAGTGAGAGTCTATTTTTTCAGTTTTGAGTTTCATTTGATAGTTGTAAGAGGTGCCAATGCTCTGTTATGACATCTGAGGAGTGCGGTTGTGACCTTTGTCCGTTTACTTCTCCAGTGTGAAAGGAATAAGAGAGAGTTCTGGGGGAAGAGAACACATAACAGCTGTTAAATATGTACAGCAGTGAATCTAGGCCTTGTTGTTGAGCTCTTAAAGAGATAGTTCATCAGTTGTCATCAATTACTTACTCTCATGTAATGCCAAACCCAGACTTTCGTTCATCTGCGAAACATTAAGGCATTTTTTATTGAAATCTGAGAGAGTTATGTCCCTCCATTGAAAGTCTATTCACCCAAAACTCTGACAAACGTTCATAAAGAGATAAATAAATCGAGCTGTTTAATCCGAGTCTTTTAAAGAGACATGATCACTTTATAAACATTTTGAATCATCAGAGTTTTAGTTGAATGGACTTTCAGTTGAAAAACAGAAATCTCTCAGATTTCATTAAAAATATCTTAATTTGTTTTTCAAAGATTAACGAAAGTTTTATGGGTTGTGAACAACATGAGGGTGAGTAAGTGATTAGAATTTTCATTTTTGGATGACCTAGCTTTTCTGTTTCATGTGTAGAAGCCCTGGGTGTTGGCTTTGTCAGAAAACCAGAACGAGTCGGCGTACGTCAGCATGTCAAGACAGGCTCTGTCAGGCCATCGTATAAAAACGTATCATTTGACAGATGTAACATCTTTTTCTATTCTCTCTGTTCTGGTGTTTTATGACCTTCTTTCCTCAGTATATGTCTTCCTACACAATTTGAATATGGAAGTGGGACAAGGAAACTATTTGAATAAAAACATGTTTACTACAGGATAGTCCTGAATGATGGTAATGTCACAGATCGTGTTGAAAGTATGCACATATTGAGAATCAATAGAGAGCAGTGTGAAAACCTGTTGGTACATGTTCACATGTCAAAGTCCTTCTACAGAATGTTTAGTTTTAAAAGCTGCAGTGTGTAATGTATTGCACCTTTAGCTGCAAAAATAACATTATTAAATATGATTTCTCAAAAACTGCAACTTTCTGCAACAGTTCTGGAAAAAAGAGAGAAACCAAGATGTTCACTGAATAATGATTTTTCGTCTGTTATTCACACACAGCTATCATATAACTTCACAAGACTTATAAGGCATTTTTATAAGTAATCTTGAGTGCTTTTATGTTTTTTTGTTTTTGTTTTTGGGGGGGGGGGGGTACATTTTCAGAGGTTGGCAGCCCCTGGTCACAACATGTTTTCATTGTATCGAAAAGAGTGGTTAAGAGAGTCTTCAAACCATTTTATTTTGTGTTCCACTCATACATGTATGTGGTTCCTGTGGGTGATCTAAAAAGGAGTTCTGTGCTACCCACTACATTTTTTTCTATTAAATTCTTGTCATAGACAGATTATCTATGACAACGTACTTTGCAGTTGAGCAACCAATAATAATGATAATCTATTGTCAGTAATGGGTCAAGAGTTGTCTGTCAGCATTCATGAAGACCAGATATCAGTGGGTTTTTTTGTGGTTTTTTTGTCAGAAATATTTGTCTGTTTCCTCAAAAACAATTTGCCTATCTGATGCATTTATCTTTGGTCTCCTCAGGCCTTTGGCAATGCTAAAACGGCATACAACAACAACTCGAGTCGCTTTGGAAAGTTCATTCAAGTGAATTATCTGGAAAGTGGCATTGTGAGAGGGTGAGTCATCTTGTGTACTTCTGCCTATCTACTTCAGTTCACACACCAGAACACCCACAGCTGAACATGATGACAACTGCATTTTATCTAATGAGGAAATGTTTATTTATTAATGTAAAATAAATGTTGAGCTGTGATGCTCATTCTGTTTGCTCAATGTTTCAGGGCTGTGGTTGAGAAGTATTTACTAGAGAAATGCCGTCTAGTATCCAGAGGAAAAACTGAAAGGTAAAAAAAAACCCCAGGAAAATCGTTATCTATATCCATTTTACATTTGAATTAAAGTGTTGGAGATGTGAAAAAATGTATCGCAACAACATGAATTCCATGCCTGTTTGTTATCTAACCTGCAGGAATTACCATGTTTTTTACTATCTTTTGATTGGGGCCTCAGAAGAGGAGAGAGATGAGTTCAAGCTCCTGCGGCCTGAAGACTACCACTACCTCGAACAAGTAATTCAGAACAGCCATCACAAAGAATCAGTGTTTCTTAAAGGGGTCCTATTATGCCCTTTTACGAAGACTTGATTTTTTTTGGGGGGTGTACTAGAATATGTTTTCATGCTTGATTGTTAAAAAAATGAAGCCCCTCACATGTGCTGTGATTGGTTAGCTGGCCCAGTGTGTTGTGATTGGCACTGTGTAGTGCATGTTCGGGAAATGCACAGTGTAATCGGTAAAAGAAAACATGGTTAATCTTCCTGATGGGGCGGTAAACCGTCTTACAAATGCAAGAGCGTACAAAAGCTACAGAAAACAAGCTGTTCTCCATTAAATGTGCGGCGGATAGATAAATGTTGGGGTTACAATGTTCAGGAGCACTTATAAAAATACATTTTAGCCACTGTAAGTTTGTCCGTTTTAAGATGGCCAAACAATGGTGTTTTGGAACTGGGGTGGGAAAATAAGCGTCTCTTCGACATAGCAGCAACACTGTTTATCTTTTCTAGCGCTGCTCAACCAGTCCTCAGCCCCCTTTTTTTGTGCATTCCGTGGGCGTGTATTATTTAAATGAGTAACATTGTGACTTCATAAAATCCGGAAAAATCACGTTGTAGTCCAAACTCATTCAAACACAAAGTTCATTGTAGTTCTTGAAAAGTCGATTCTGTTAAATAAAATATCTCCCTTTAGAGTGGACTTTGAGCTCTGTAACCTTCCAGATATTTTATGCTCTAACAGCAACATTACACCATAGCTTAAGTTGAAAAAGTGGAAAAGCATAATAGGACCCCTTTAATGAAGCTGTTTCCGTTTTAATTTGCATTCATGATGCTCTCAATTGTCTTCGGGGCAACAATGACATTAAATGGAGAGAAAATGGAGTCCTCTTCTTGAGCTTGTCAGATTTTTGTCCCGAGAAAAGGACCATTTCTTTTCCTGAGAATGATCAAGACTAAGTTTTCTGGGCTTTCCTGACCATGTTAATTGTATAGCTGTTTATGCATAAACTGTATGTCAACAATTGTCTTTTCATTATTTGTTCACTCTTCTATGTTTACACCTCACAGGAAATACCGATTTTGGAGGATCAAGCAGAAATGAAACATGAATTCAGGAGACTTCATCAGGCCATGGAGATGGTCGGTTTTCTGCCTCCCACCAAAAAACAGTAAGTGAAAAAAAAAATTCAAGTACATAATAATGTTTATTAACACACATTTTATTTTTGGATTATGTGTAATCTATAATGTTTATTTAGCCCTGCTAAAACCATATCTATAAATACAGAATACTTCCATGTGAATAAGATTTATGGTGTTTAATTAGGTTTGTCCTGGAGGGATTAAGTCACACTGCTGAAAAATTACAATCTTAATGCATGACTAGCAAATGAAGAATTCTGCTCTGGAACAAGTCTGTGCTTGTCATGGAGGGGGAAAATACATCAAGACTTTGAATATGCACTGTGCTCATTTGGCCATGACGTAGAGTGCAATAATGTCAGACCTGACACATTTAGATCATTATGACCTGTCTTCCGAGGAACTGCAATGTTTCAGTGTTAAATGTTCTGGCAACTAATACTTATTTACACAATGTTAGAAATGTAATTATTTGAACAAAATTACCTACAATTACCAAAACGTACCATGGTTATATCATGTAGCTTAGAAATGTATTATTTAAGGCACCTTGCAAAGAAAATAAATATATTTTGGATTTAATGTGGTTCAATGGTTGATGCTCTTTTTCAGGATATTCTCTGTGCTCTCTGCCATTCTGTACCTGGGAAATGTGACGTATGCGCAAAAAGATGTTGGCGAGTGTCTTAAAGTTGGGCCAGATCATGTCCTTTCAGCTGTCTCTGACCTTCTCAAGGTACCACTGGCTACTTTAATGTGCAATATAAATTCTTCAAGACTGAAATTCTGTCCCTCCTACTGGTTATTGTGGTAAACCACACAGAAATAGAAATACTTTAAATAGTGTAATGCGCCCAATTCTTTGGAAATGCTGTGCAGTGACATGTTGATGAACTTGAACACCATCACTGCATGGTGAACAAATACATAATCATTCAACCAGTTGTATCATTACTTTTAGAGGACTCTTAGTGGACCGGTCCATTTGGATTCTTTTGGATTGTCTTTCCAATAGGAATCCTTTTCCCATTTTACACTTGTTAAGTTGTTATTTGGCTGTCATTTAAAGAATTACACACTCTGTGACAGATCATGTGTCAGATTTCTGTCATCCTATGATCAAATGTGTCTTTATTACCATAATGTTTGTTTGGTTACACTTTATTTCGATGGTCCACTTTAGACACTCTACTAAGTAACTGCAACTACATGTCGACTAATTCTCATTGGAGTATTAGTAGACTGTTAGGTTAGGGATAGGGTTTGGGTTAGTAGAATAAGTTGACATTTAGTTGCAAAGTTACTTCTAGTCAGTAGAATGGGGAAGCATCCAAATAAAGTTTACTTTGCAGATATTAAGCAGACAGTATACTAGAATTCTAGTAAGAGTTAGTTGACATGTTGTTGCAAAGTTACTTATAGTTAGTAGATTGTCTAAAGTGGACCGTTGATATATCTTTTGATTTTATATAATTGCTCTTAAATTACAGGTTAAAGTGGAGCTGCTTGTGGAAGCATTGACTACAAGGAAAGCAATGACTGCTAATGACACACTAATTCTGCCTTACAGCCTCAGTGAGGTAACTTCATCTATAATGTGTTGGGTGGTGCAAATGATGACATTTTCTACTCTGTACCATTCATTCATTGACTAGTCATGTGTTAAGTGCATATCTATCATGCCTTATGTGTGAAGTCAGCTGTTCCCTTGTTGCTCTATCTTCTCCATTTGTCTTTCTTCATTTCTGTACTTCAGAATCTGCTGACCTCATGTTCAAACATTGTCATGTGTTTAGGCCATCACTGCCAGAGACTCTATGGCCAAGTCTCTGTACAGTGCCCTGTTTGACTGGATTGTCCTGCGAATCAACCATTCTCTACTCAACAAGAGAGATTTGGAGGAGTCTGTCCCGGTATGAATTCTGTCAAAATAATTTATGTATTTGAATTTATAAAATGTATATTTGTATCAAACACACTCACACTCACACTCACACACACACACACTCACACACACTTTTACTATTCTTACTATTATTCTTACTATTATTATACAAGATCAATGTTTGAATTAAAATTAATCTAATCTTTAAATTTATATTGTGATTATTCTATATAATATACACTACCAGTCAAATGTTTTGGATCTTCTGCTCACCAAGGCTGCATTTATTTGATAAAAATTTAATAAAAACTGTAACATTGTGAAATATGATCTATGTGAATATATATA
This sequence comes from Leuciscus leuciscus, assembly GCF_965113295.1. Lineage (NCBI taxonomy): Eukaryota > Metazoa > Chordata > Actinopteri > Cypriniformes > Leuciscidae > Leuciscus > Leuciscus leuciscus. The sequence continues at coordinate 33,807,499 of NC_138730.1, read as the reverse complement.
ATAAAGTGTAATTTATTCTTGTGATCAAAGCTGAATTTTCAATACTCCAGTCTTCAGTGTCACATGATTCTTCAGAAATCATTCTAATATGCTGATTTATCTGAAATAGAAAGCTTTTGTAACATTAATCACTACTGTTCAAAAGTAGTAAGAATTTTTTTTTTTTTTTTTGGTGGGAAGAAATAAAATAAATCAATACTTTTATTCATCAAGGATGAATTCAATTGATCAAAAGTTACAGTAAAGACGTTTCTGATGTTACAAAAGATTCTATTTCAATAAATGATGTTCTTTTGAACTTTCTATTCATTAAAGAATCCTGAAAAAAAAAATTTTCAATGTTTTTTGAGCATCAAATCTGTATATTAGAATGATTTCTGAATGGTCATGTGACACTGAAGACTGTAGTAATGATGCTGAAAATGCAGCTTTGATAACAGGAAAAAATACATTTTAAAATATATGAAAATAGAAAAGTTATTTTAAATTGTCATAATATTTAACAATATTACTGTTTTAGTATTTTTAATCAAATAAATGCAGCTTTGGTGAGCAGAAGACTTCTTTTAAAAACATAAAAAATCTTACCATCCAAAACTTTTGACTGGTAGTGTATATTCTCTAATAGAATACAATTTACATATTTTGCTTTTTAATATATGTATTATTCAGTATTATAAAATCTAATCAAAATGCAAGTCTAAGTACCTGATTTAAATTGATCTAATCTTTCCTTTTTTTATGTTTTTTGTGTTTTAGAAATACTTGACTTGATTCATGCAGCTAAAGTGGCAAACTGAAAGCATCTACTTTGACATTGTATTTTATTACTTTTATCATTATATTTTCATTTTATTCTGTCCCTCACAGTGCTTATCCATTGGTGTACTGGACATATTTGGATTTGAGGATTTCAAGATAAACAGCTTTGAACAGTTCTGCATTAATTATGCTAATGAGCAACTACAGTATTACTGCAATCAGCGCATATTTACCCTCGAACAAGTGAGTTATGACATCTGAGTTGTACTTTGATGTCTCCTGTAATCATGGTGGACGGGAATGCCTTGTTGCTCAGTGTGCATCTGCTCATGCTTGCATTGTGTTTTAGGAGGAGTACATGGCAGAGGGAATCACATGGCACACTGTTGACTACCCTGACAACATTGGCTGCATCAGTCTCTTCAGCAAGAAGCCCACCGGGCTGTTTTACCTGCTTGACGAGGAGAGCAAGTGAGTTCCATCCCATAAAGCAGTGTTTCTCAACTCTAGTCCTGGGGACCCACCTATCAGAATGTTTAGATGTCTCATCAATGCAAACTGATTCAACTCAGCAGCTTCTTGGGGCCAGATTTACTAAACAGGGCAAATTAGCATGAGAGCGAAATCTCATTAAGAACACAGACGTAGCCGGATCATTTCCATAATGACCAACGCAATCTACCAAGAGCAGCGCAAATTAGCGTCTGGTTTAAGACTTTTTTTGGACTGTAAATAATGGCTCAAATACCAGTAAACTGACTAGCGCAAATCTTAGTAAATCACCTTAAGTGATTCATTTAAAAACTCTCCTCCCATAAATGTTGTGTCTGAAAGGGAAACTCCTACAAATGCATATGATCAATAAGGGCAGCCACAAAAATAACCCTGTTCACGCCTGTTCAGTGCTAATTTTTCACTGCGTGTCTTTAGTAAGCAGGCTGACGCAAACTGTTAGTAAATCTGGCCCTTAGTGTGCTAAATAGAGAAGAATCGGACTCATTCTGGGAGGTGTGTCCCGAGGACTTGAATTGAGAAACACTGCCATAAAGCAATGCATATGCATTGTAATATTTGTACATAAAATGTAATTTTCTTTAGTGGAAAGACAGTAGATTTTTTTTTTTTTTACTACTTATATTAAACATTTTCAATCTACTTTAAAATCATGATTCCTCTTAATGGATAGAGATACATAAATATTGTATATTGTTAAAAGCAACTGTTGAAATCCACTGGAAAAAGGAAATCATCTGCTGATCCACTACTTGAATTGGATCTGGCAAGCTATTTAGAATGTATAATATAGTATGTGTATAGTATAGTATAATATATAAAGTATGTGAATTAGTATGCATCTAATCGCTAATGTGGTTTTTAGTCGTCCATTAGTTAATATTCAGTGTTATGGCCTCTCTAGTTTTCCTCAAGCCACAGATAGCACTCTTCTAGAGAAGTTTAAGCAGCAGCACCAGGACAACGCGTTCTTTGTGCAGACCCCAGTGCGGGAACCAGCCTTTGTCATTCGGCATTTTGCTGGCAAGGTCAAATACCAGATAAAGGTAAAGGAACAGACCCTGAAACTAAACTTTCCCTTTGCACAAACATTTGGAGTGTAATTGTGTTACAAATGATGTGTCTATGGTGGGAAAACAATACTGAGAAGCAGTTGTGATGTTCCTGCCCTATAGGACTTCAGAGAGAAGAACACAGACCACATGAGGCCAGATATTGTTGCGTTGCTTCGTAGTAGTGAGTGCAGTTACCTGCGCCAGCTGATCGGGGCTAATCCAGTGGCTGTGTTCAGATGGGGCATCCTCAGAGCCACGATACGCACACTGGCCGTGTTTAACGAGGCAGGACGCAGCTGGGCGAAAAAACATCCAGGTTACGATCTACTAATACCTTTTTACTTACAGCTTCCAGAAGTGGATTATCATTGATTTAACATGTTTGTTTCCCTATCAGATCAGATCAAGCGCTACTCCAGACGTTCTCTTGGGGAAATGAGGAGACCCAGCACTCTGATAGATAATCTAAAGAGGTAAATGGACTGGATCGGTTCCTGTAGACGTATGACCTCTTGATGGAACAATGGATTTATGCCAAATGAACGTGTTTGTTTTAAGTTTGCTCCATACAAATGACAGTTCAACTGCTTATAATTGCAACTTGTTCTCTACAGCCAGAAGTCTATGATTGACTTTTCCTTTGATCGTTCTGAAGAGGGTCCACTTGAAGCATTTGAGGACATTTTTGCAACATTTGAAAATAAGAAGTAAGTTCACCATCACTCGAGGAACTTACTGAGCTTGGGTTCTTCTCTATTTGATGATGATTTCCTTCTGTGGATTAAGAATCTAACTGAGGTTACTGCATGCATTTTCTGTGAAATGGGTGATTGAACTAACTAATTTCAGCTGTTTACTCCCTATTGTTTTTATTTTATTGTGTTTTTAGTATTTATCTCCTTTCTAAACTTTTTCTGATTTGGGGTTGGGGCGAATCAGGGAATTGCATGCCAAAGTTCTCCACTCCCTAAAGCAGTTTGGTGGTGAAGTTCCTCACAAGCTGCGTCTGTCCACAATTTCTGTGAGGAAGTCTCGTCTCTTCTTTCAGTGAGTGGGACACATGTTCTGTGACCATCTGTCCGTGGCGGCACTACTGCTCTCTGTCTCAGCTTGTGCTTATTATGTGCAATTTAATTGGGACAAAATCAAATGGGATATTCTGCTCTGTTTTTTCCCCAAATCTTAATTGTAATCGAATCTTAATTATATGTTACTACTTTCTAGGAGGAACAGGCCAAACAGACACAAGCAGCTAATTCCTAAGGTAAATTTATGAATCAGTCCTTGTTGTTGTGGTTTTTGCTAAGGCTGTTTTAGTGTTTAATACTTGAATTCAGCAGAAATGCTTTAAAGGGATAGTTCACGCAAAAATGAAAATTCTGTCATCATTTACTCACCCTCAAGTTGTTCCAAAACTGTATGAATGTCTGTCTTCTTCTGAACACAAAATATATTTTGAAGATTAAAAGAGATATTTTGGTAACCAAACAGTTGACGGTAGCCATTGACTTCCATAGTATTTTTATTTTTTTTTATATACTATGGGAGTCAGTGGGGCATTGGGCCTGTTTGGTTGCCCATATACTTCAAAATAACTACTTTTGTGTTCAACAGAAGAAAGAAACTCATACAGTGTTGGAACAACTTGGGGGTGAGTAAATTATGTCAGAATTTTCATTTTTGGGTGACGTGTCCCTTTAAATTTGATCAAAAGTGACTGTTAGTATGTATATATTGTTACTAAACTTTCTATGTCAAATAAATGTAACTTGTGTATCATGGTTTCCACAAAAACTTTTCAATAATTGATCATGTTGTTAACGTAATAAGAAGTGAAAATGTAATAATAAATGTTTCTTGAGCACCAAATCAGTATATTAGAATTATTACTGAAGGATTATGTGACACTGAAGACTGGAGGGATGGCTGCTGAAACTTCAGCTTTGTCATCACGGAAATAAATTACAGTTTTAAAATGTATTAAAATAGAAAACATTTGATCACAAGTTTTGTAGAATCGTAAAAAACAAATTAAATCAGGTGTATCCAAAATTCGACTGGTAGTATACATTACAAAGGCACCCAAAATGTGTTTAGTGAGAAGAATATCAAAGACTTGGTCCAATGAGTAACCAGCAAGCAATGCCCTAGCAACCACACAGCAACATGCTGGCAAACTAGGCAACTGCATAGCAACGCCCTGGCAACTACCCAGAAAACCCTAGCATCAAGGTGCTGAGTTGTACATGGTAAATGGAAAATGAAAATAAATTAAAAATAAATTGTGGTTCATTATATCTGTATTAGTTTACTTTATTATATTTTAAAATGTGAGTGATTGCATCAGATGTTATTCTTTTGTTTTACTATACAGAATCTCATAGATTCACACTCTCTGAAATTCATCATGGCCCTCACGCAGCACAACCGAGCAACCAGGTCCCTGCTCCATCTGCACACCAAGAAGAAACCTCCGAGCATCAGCGCTCAGTTCCAGGTTCAGTATTATTATTATCTAAGTGTGGAAAGCATACGCTCCTTCATCATAGGGCTCAGGATTGGTTTGTTCCATCTCTGTGTGAAAGCCTCTTTTGTTGTAGTTGTAAATTAGATAAAAGGTTCAGACCCCCGAAGCTGTGGGGAGGTTTTGATATGATTTGCAGGGGTTTAATGGATGCTGATGGACAAATCAATGAGTCACATGATTTAATGTATTATACCGTCCAGGCATCTCTAAACAAGCTGTTGGAAACCCTGAGGAAAGCAGAACCATTCTTTGTCCGCTGTATCAGATCAAATGGTGATAAGGTATGGTGGAGAGCTATTGTATGTTTTGTGATTAATCTATTATGTTTATTAATTAGGTGATGGATCATCCTTCTTTTAAATGTTGGTGAATGTGTTTACAGAGGGAAATACACTTTGATGATGCTCTAGTCCTTCAGCAGCTGAGGTACACAGGCATGCTACAAACGGTTCGGATTAGGAGATCTGGCTATGGAGCCAAATTCACCTTCAAGGTAGTGTAACATGACTTTTTTTTATTAATATTTATTAATTAGGACTGTCAATTTAATGCAGATGTCCATGGGTAAATAATGAGGTAAATACTAAATAACCCATTTAATCATACCCCCTGATCCATACATACATTTCCTAATAAGGAATTTAATTTTATTAAATAACTTAATAAATATATCAAATAAATAAGAAAACATAGAGGAGTCCAGGTAAGATTAACAGACTCTTACAAAATGGATCACTGTGGACTGTAATACGCATATATTGATTTTTTTAAAATGTCTATATAATGCTTTACTGGTCTGCAAAAACAAGGCTCTTAATGTCACCCTTATTTGAAGACTTCTCAGCAGATGTTGATATTTTTAGAGATTAATTTGAATACTTAATAAGTAAATCATACTTAATTTGATGTTTTATTTGATTGATAACCTTGTGAAAAATAAAAAAAAACGATACCAAAATGTATTTAAAATACTTTTATTTCATACTAAGTATACTACAAATCCATTAATATATTTACTGACTTATCGCTTGAGACTTACTGATTATAATTAAACTTTATTTGGAGTACTTCTTTATTGCACAATGCACATTTCTTGATATTAGGCCTTAAAATGTGTTTAATATCACTATTAGTAAGGATAGTATGATCTCTGTATAATATCAGTCTTTAAATGCAAGATATTTAAAGTGTACCTAAAGAATACTTGCAATAGTTCCACTTTAGCACAATCAAATATACTTAAGTATATCTTTAGTTGGACCTCAGCACTATTTCTGGATAACTATAGTGCATTAAGTACAAAATTAGTTGTTCCAATTTAGCAGACTTTAAGTATACCAATTTAGTATACCAAAAGTTCAATTGCAGGGTATTTATAGCAAGTACATACATTTGTAAATGTATTTGTAGTATACTTAGCATAAAATAAATGTATTTCAAATACATTTATTTTTCACTAGGATAGCCCTGCTATTAATATTAGTTAAAGGGGTGGTATAATGCCCTTTTCACAAGATGTAAAATAAGTCTTTGATGTCCCCAGAGTGTGTATGTGAAGTTTTAGCTCAAAATACCCCACAGATATTTTTATATAGCATGTTAAAGTTGTCACTTTTTGAGGGTGAGCAAAAACGCACCGTTTTTGTGTCTGTCCCTTTAAATGCAAATTAACTTCTGCTCACGGCACAGAGGGCGGAGCTACAAAAGCTTGTGTCCTTGACCTCACACAGACATACACTGAAAATTTCTAAACTTTTAGCCTTTTATGTTCAAACCTAAGTCAGACAATGATGGAGAGACTCATGAAGAAGTGACAACAAGTAGACAACATTTCTGAATGGTTTGTTGGTGATTTCATGTAGCTTATGTGTAGTTATCTTCTAGTCATTGATTAGCATATTCTGTCTTGATAATCTATAAATCGCATTCCCGGGGGTGGGTTTATGTAAATTGTAGGGTTAGTGATGTTACTAACCCTGGAGGAATGTTGTGTAGTCCTTATCAGCCGTTTGTTGTAGTCCTTAAAAAGCAATTTCTTTAAAGGGATAGTTCACCCAAAAATGAAAATTCTGTCATCATTTACTCACCCTCAAGTTGTTTCAAACCTGTATGAATTTCTTTTTTTCTGCTGAACACAAAAGAAGATATTTTGAAAAATGTCGACCCCCTTGACCCCATTGACTTACATAGTTTTTTTTTTTCCTACTATGGAAGTCACTATGGTCCATCAACTGTTTGGTTACCGACATTTTTCAAAATATCTTCTTTTGTGTTCAGCAGAAAAAAGAAATTCATACAGGTTTGAAACAACTTGAGGGTGAGTAAATGATGACAGAATTTTCATTTTTTGGGTGAACTATCCCTTTAAAAGAAAATATCTCCCTTTGCTTTGAACTTTGAGCGTTGTAACTTTGCAGATGTTGTTTATGCTCAAACAGCAACATTACACACTAAATAAAGTTTGAAAAGTGAAATCATATTCAACCACCCCTTTAATATGAAAAAATGCATTTGGTGGAAAATGAATGCAAATGGATTTTATTATTTGCTTTATACAGACATGTCTAAAAGTTTCATCTTACATTGTCATCGCAGGAGTTTACAGATCAGTTCAGAGTACTGCTGCCAAAAGAAATATCAACACCTCAGGAAGATATCACCAACCTGCTGATGAAAATGGGACTTCCCAGCTCCAGTTTTCAGATTGGCCGAACCAAGGTTTATTTCAGTTTCACTCTTCACTGAAGAAATATCCACAACCTGCATTTTGTCATTCAGATAAGTTTCCAAATTTTCATAATTGTCCGTTCATCTGTGTGCACAGGTGTTTTTGAAAGAATCAGAGAGACAAATACTTCAGGAAGCCCTTCATAAAGAAGTGATGCGGCGCATCATCATCCTGCAGAGATGGTTCCGTGCCTGTTTGATGAGGAAACAATACCTGCATGAGAGGAAAGGAATTATAACTATACAGGTACCATTCTTTTGGTTGGCTAGGGACTTTACATAATCTTACAAAACCTCAGCGGCGGTTTCTTCATTAGGGCGATCGGGCGAAGCACCACCAAAGTGTGAAAGGGACTTTTTCAATCACAATCTCATTCAACCACAGAGTTACGCTAGCAGTCACTCACTGTTGTTCTGCCTCTGGATATAGTCCAATCAGCGCCAAGTCACGTTCTGTGGAGTACCGCCTCTTTTTGGGCGATTTCACTATGGCCGAAAATCGCCCAGAGTGTTCCCATAGACTTGCATTCAAAGATTTTTTTTTTCGAACTGCAGGCACTGCAATGCATTCTCTATGGGTTCCGGGAGGGCTCGCACTAACGTGCTTTCGTCATCATACGTAAACTTCACTTGTGCAGCGATTGGTGGACACAAATATACCTCTAATAATATTTAGCCATAAGCTGAAGTGACATCCAATAATTTCCTCAGTGCATAACTTACATTTCACGGACATACACTCACCTAAAGGATTATTAGGAACACCTGTTCAATTTCTCATTAATGCAATTATCTAATCAACCAATCACATGGCAGTTGCTTCAATGCATTTAGGGGTGTGGTCCTGGTCAAGACAATCTCCTGAACTCCAAACTGAATGTCAGAATGGGAAAGAAAGGTGATTTAAGCAATTTTGAGCGTGGCATGGTTGTTGGTGCCAGACGGGCCGGTCTGAGTATTTCACAATCTGCTCAGTTACTGGGATTTTCACGCACAACCATTTCTAGGGTTTACAAAGAATGGTGTGAAAAGAACAGTCCTGTGGGCGAAAATGCCTTGTTGATGCTAGAGGTCAGAGGAGAATGGGCCGACTGATTCAAGCTGATAGAAGAGCAACTTTGACTGAAATAACCACTCGTTACAACCGAGGTATGCAGCAAAGCATTTGTGAAGCCACAAGACGCACAACCTTGAGCCGGATGGGCTACAACAGCAGAAGACCCCACCGGGTACCACTCATCTCCACTACAAATAGGAAAAAGAGGCTACAATTTGCGTGAGCTCACCAAAATTGGACAGTTGAAGACTGGAAAAATGTTGCCTGGTCTGATGAGTCTCGATTTCTGTTGAGACATTCAGATGGTAGAGTCAGAATTTGGCGTAAACAGAATGAGAACATGGATCCATCATGCCTTGTTACCACTGTGCAATAGAGCATCTTTGGGATGTGGTGGAACGGGAGCTTCGTGCCCTGGATGTGCATCCCACAAATCTCCATCAACTGCAAGATGCTATCCTATCAATATTGGCCAACATTTCTAAAGAATGCTTTCAGCACCTTGTTGAATCAATGCCACGTAGAATTAAGGCAGTTCTGAAGGTGAAAGGGGGTCAAACACAGTATTAGTATGGTGTTCCTAATAATCCTTTAGGTGAGTGTATTCTCCATCTGTAAATGTTAGAAAGTCAATATTTCCAGTTTGCTGTCATGAGTGGGCGAGCTTTCTGCAAGCTAAACTTCCGTGAACGAGCGCCGCCGCGTGCATGCGCGCCGAACAGACGGAGCACAATAGAATAGGAGCGCAATTATTCTGACTAAAATATACATTAGCACTAAATTATAAATATATTTAGCTAAAATATTTGTTGTTGAATATTTGTTGTTGTTGGTGAACATAAATGTGCTAGAGAATTTCAAACCTACATGTGTATTTTTATGATATTAGCTTCTTTTTTTCTTTCTTTTTTTTTTAAAGTTTAGTCAATTTAACTACTTCTTTAAAAAGCATTATTTTGTTTTTAGATTGTAATGTTGCAATGTTAGAATGTAATGTGATTTGACCCCTTTTTTTGGATAGACTGCAGATAGACAGCAAGGTTACACTGTTTGTTTTTATAACCTTCAATATGAACATTGTTTGTAGGACAATATTGATCAGGATATTAATTTTTATTTTTTTTTTAAATACAGTTTTTTTTGTTTAGTTTTTTTTTATAGAAAAATAATAATTAAATACTCAGATTATACCATACATCGCCATTTAGGCCAAAAATTCCGATTTATTTGGCAATTGGCTATTTCCCAACCCTACCGGCTGAAGTTTTAGCTAAACTTTAGGCTAATGATAGCTACATTATTATCACTGTTAAATTGTTATTTAACAATTAGCCTACATTCAGTCCTGGATTAATAATTCAGTTTGTTGCGCCCCCCCCCAAAAAATTTTTGCACCAGCCGCCACTGCTAAACCTTGTCTGAAAACGATCAGATCAACAATGCATCTCAACAATTTGACATATGCCTTTTTTTGTCAGCTGAAACCCTGTGACCTAAATATATTTACTTGCTTCCTTTCACAAGTTTTTTTTAGATAAATGAATACTTTATTCAGGAAGGACATTTAAATTAGTCAAAAATCTTACAAAATATCTCTTTCAAATAAATGCTGTTCTGTTGAACTTTCTATTAATCAGAGAATAATGAAAAAAAAAAATGCCTCATGGTTTCCACAAAACTATTAAGGAACAACATTGATAATAATAGTAAATGTTTTTTGAGCACAAATTTGGCATATTTAGGGCCCGAGCACCGATGGTGTGATGACCCTCTTGGAATTGCTCTGTTTATTTCTATTGACTTCTGAAGGATCATGTGACATTGAAGACTAAAGTAATGGCTGCTGATTTGTTGAGTAATCAGTTTTGCCATCACCGGATTCAATTACATTTAAAAATATATTGGAATAGAAAAGAGTTTATTTTAAATTATAATCTTATTTCACAATAATCCTATTTTTAGTGTATTTTATTGGTGAGCATAAGTCACTTTTTTCAAAAAAAAAATTAAATCTTACCCCGAGCCCGATCATTTTAACAGTAGTGTACGCATTTATAATTTACTATCTTTCTCTTCCTTGTAAACAGACCAAATATATTTAAGATTTATCCTGTACTATTACACAGATGTTCTAACAGCATATTCTCATTTTATGTAATGCTATTATACATTGTGGCTTAATTTATTGGTATTGTGAACCATCCTGACCCATAAAGGGTTTGTGAACTTAGTTGTGAAACCCTGCAAAAAATGATAATGTACCTGAGCAGAGTTTTCCTTTTTCATCCCACAGCGATCGTGGCGTTTTTTGCGTGAGACATACAGAGGCAAAGCAGCTACTGTGATCCAGGCTGCATGGCGAATGTCCAAGCAGAGAGCAGAGTTTTTGAAGCAGAGAGAAAAACTCAAAGCACAGACGTAAGTCCAAGTTACCTTTGGGTGTTTTTTACTTAAAGGTAAAACAATATTAGTCATTTTGGATTGTTTTTTCAGATCTCAAACAGAACTGGGCGATTTGAACAAGCCAAGTCAGCCAAAGCCACGGCCTCCACTGCCTGACGAATCTCACACCCCTGAACGAAAGAAAGCGGAGGATTCGAGCCTGCAGTTAAACACCGAGACCAAGTCTAAGGTTACAATAGAACCTACTCCTAGAATCACAAAACAACTCAGCATCAAGGAGGACCGACCTGCTCGAGATAATAAAGGCAAGATTGGTAATAAAGAAAGACAACCATCTCCTTCAGGCCTCCCTCGGCCTGTGTCGCTTCCACTGAACATGTGCGAAAGTGGTTCTGATGAGACTCAAAATGCTGTACACCTACAACGCCGCAACAAGACATCCAGGTTGAAGGAGAAGCCTGATAAATGGAAGGAGAGGAGCAGTGAAGCAGCACATTTGGAGAACATCAGTGCTGAGATAGTACGACTTCAAACCCAGAGGAAATTGGGTTTATGGTAAGAGTTATATTTTGGTCTTTTTTTTTTTTTTTTAAGTAGACTCATTAGCTGTGTCTGAAATCGCTCCCTATCCACTATATAATGCACTATTTAGGGTGTCGGCCATTTTGTAGTGGTGTCCGAATTCTGAGTGAACGACATCATTCCCTACATTCGTTCACTACTTTTACCCACAATCCTCTCTGAATTCGAGTGTACATCCGATGTACACTTGCTGAGACACTATTTCCCACAATCCAACACGATAAGGCGATAGAGCGAGAATGAAAAATAAATATGACGGACGGCAACAATGTCACCATGGCAACGGCGCACGCGAGATAGAAAACAATCATTTGAAGGACACTTAACAATCATTTGACTGACTGGAAACCCTGCGAAAGTAATGTTTAAATAACGGAGGTTTTTTTTTTTTAGACAGTTTTATGTATTTATTTATTTATATATATACTGTTATATCTATATTTGAATAAACAAATGTGTTGTGTAGTGTCTTGTTCTCTTTTATTTTCACATATAAATGTAAAAAGTAAATAAATATGACAAGCAATTGCTTAAGTCTCTTTTTTTTTTATTATCAAATAACGTAATTAACGTGAAAAATACATATATAGGCCTACAATTGTTACATACAATTCATACAGCCAAAAAAGGAAATATCAAAGATGGGTAAGTAATGTTTATGATGAAATTGTCCGAGCTCTCTGGCACATATAATTATGTCAGCGTCCGAATTCGCTCACTCATTTTCGTTCACTCTTTGCTGATGTAGTGCACTCAACTGCCATTCACTATGTAGGGATTAGTGAATAAGTGAAGGAGTGAGCGGTTTCAGACACAGCTATTGTATGTTGTTTTTCTTTATTACGCAACTCTCTGGAGTACTTCATTCTGATTGGTCAGTCTGTGGTCAAATAATTTTGTATAATGATCACTATATTATATGTCTGACTGTTGTACCTGAAAATATCATCAATATTTATGTCTGTTTATCTATTTTTAAAGCAGCCATGTTATACTTTTCAGGCAGTTGGTCATATCACGATTTTTTTTTACGCTGCCTGAGTTTATTTTGCGGTAATGCCTGGCTGGTAGTACATTATCCCTTATTTATTTGTTACCGTTTCTTAGGACATCTGGCATTTCTCAGTCCCTGGATAATGTGTCCAGAATGAGTTCTTCAGAGTCAGACAGCTCCTCCTCGCCATCCAAAAATGAGGTACTGATTAAAAACTAGTTATGGTCTTTCTGTTAAATGTAAAATGATGCAAAAAAATTCTTATTTTTGCCCACCAAAACTGACATATAGTGATTGTGTGTATGTGTGTATGTATATGTGTGTGTGTGTGTGTGTGTGTGTGTGTGTGTGTGGATATGGATATACTACCTTTCAAACGTTTGGGGTCAGTAAGATTTTTTTTAACTTAGAAATTAATACTTTTATTTAGTGAGGACACATTAAATTGATTAAAAGTGACAGTAAAGACATTCTATTCATCAAAGAATTCAGAAAAAAGTATCATGTTTTCCACATTAATATTAAGCAGCACAAAGTTTCCAACATTGATAATAATAAGAAATCTTTATTGAGCAGCATATTAGAATAAATGAAAATAGATTAAAATGAAAAACAGTTATTTTAAATTAATATAAAATTTCACAATATTACTATTTTTAATGAAATAAATGCAGCCTTGGTGAATATAAGAGATGTTGAACATTTAAAAAATCTTACAGATCCCAAACGTTTAAATCAAGAGAATTTCATAGATTATTTTACAGTGTTTATGGATAACTGGATTCCCACCTAAACCGGTTCACGTTGCATAGGTTATGGTTCGTAAGCACCTCAAACACAAGCGCCGACTAGCACGTCCCCGCAGTGGACTGAAGTTGGATGTTTCGGATCTAAGCGACATGGAGTACTGGAGTTTTCCCCTTCCTCCCATAAGCCCCTCCACTCCCAACCAGTCTGGTATCCGCATGGTACAAGAGACTGTGGTAAAAGTCTTACCCAGTTACAAAGGGACCATAAGAGCTGCTGTGGGCCTTGCTTTTGCACGCAACAGCTAACATAAGAATCAACATTAGATTCTGTATATGGGAAGCGTTTCAGAGACTGATCCTATACTTGGATGTTTCTGACTGGTTTCTGACCTTTTTTGTAGCATTTGACACCGTTAACAAACACTGAGGCCATCGCTAGTTGTGCTAATAAGTGAATGTAGGAAATAGATATAAGAATTCTGTTGTGGTTGTTAGGTTGCAGATATGTTTTAAATGTATCATTATATAAGGGATTTATATTTGGGTTTTATATAATATTATATGCTAGAATGTGGTTATCATAATCACGTTTTATTTTCTGTTCACTTTTTTTGTTACATTCACTTGTTAAAATGTTGTCACAAAATTGGCTCCAAGCTATAACAGCCCCAGTATCCGGTTTTGTGAGGTTTTAGTTTCTTATCTATTTACTTTTTTACCACAGAGCATGACCTCACAATGGTGGATACTGTGGCTCTGTAGAGCTTTGCTAACTAATTTAACAATAATTGTCAGGTTTTATGCAGGTTATACTAGACCATTTTTGTTCAGCAATCTGAAATATATCTAAAATTCCATAACGCGTAGCAAAAAAGGTCAACATGGATTTTGGAATGCAGTGTGGGAGATTTAATGCTGGTGGTGGCACAGATAGAAGGAAATAACCCCAATCAATCTGTATTATTAGTGAACATTATGATTACAAAACATTCTTCGCTAAATGGTTGTCAGCTAAACTTGTTTTGCATCCGCTTGAATGTGGTCTTGCTTTCTCATGAGCTGTCTGTGGTTGTTTTGCTGAAAAGAATGCATGGTGGGACTATGGGTAACAAAGTGACATGCTGTAAAATCTCATCATTAGTATATGTAGGTTTGATTAGAGTGATTATCAGAAGTTCAGGATTTGGCTGAATGAACCACCTCATTTTTTTTCTGCAGTCTCATGATAATCATTTTCAATCTCTAACATGTTTTGGTCTTTCAGATCCAGTCGCCTGTAGAAGCCGATGGGTGCTTGAGTCTCTCAAGGAGATCACCAAGTGAGGAAGCAATAGTAACGTCCAGCACACCAGAAAGGTGATTAGTCCTTTCCCATCAGCATGTTATCTTGCTGAACTGTACCGTTCTAGATTTTACCTGAAATATCATTAATGTGATTTGGGTTTTTATCAGTTTTTAAAATTTTATCATACATAAAAGTGCTTTCATGTCAATTTAATGAAAATGTTCTGTTTATATCCTGTAGGCGGGGATTCCTAAAATATTTTAGGAAGCGTCTGACACCCCAGGATGGGAATACTACAATGGCAAAGACATTGGCAGAAAAAGAGGAGCTAGGTTGTATTATTCACCCAGACCTACTTCATTCTTTCATTCATTTATTGATTTATCTATTATTTATATAATTATGTTAATAAATTAATAAATAAAGCACAGATTGTTTAAATAAATATTTAAATTGTTTAAATAAATATTTAAATTGTTTAAATAAATATTTAAATTGTTTAAATAAATATTTAAATTGTTTAAATAAATATTTAAATTGTTTAAATAAATGTTTAAATAAATATTTAAATAAATATATCAAATAAAAACAAGAAATGTTGAAAAAAAATGAGTACGTAGTAGACCAATTTTGATTAAATGTTTCAGTTGCAGTAACTCGCCTCTTTTTCTCTCATTTACCTCTGTTTCTTTGGTCCAAAAGCCAGTGGCTCTCACTCGTATTCTCCACGTGGCAAGAACTCAGCCACTTATCCTGGACCCCGTCGCAACCCCACCATTAAAATTAGCCGAGCTACTCGTGTCCAGGAGAAGTGGAATGCTTCGCTGGACAGAGAAATCACTGATACTAATGAACTTCGCCACCTGGATGAGTTCTTGGGAAATCAGGTTTGTGTTGATATTTATATTCATCCGCTTTTGTAAAGGCTTTTTTTTTTTTTTTATCCTACATTTGGATTTTTTAGAAGTGCTTCCAGAAGTTCATTTTTGTTTATAGTCATATCTTATCAACGTTTTACTTTTAAGTGCGTAATCTGTTGGTGTTATGTTGAATTCAGATGAACGATCTAAGCACCCGCACAAAGGAACTCTCAGAGACAGAAAAAATCTTCTTCTTAGCCACCACACAGTTCAGAGACACCATCAAAAGCATGTACTCCATCTCAGTAAGTTTATCTGTGTTCATCTTTTACCTTCCCCTCATCATCTTTTACCTTCCCCTCATCATAGTTTCACAGATGCAGTAGATAATAAGCACTGAAAGTTTTTTTCATTACTTTAATTTTTTTAAGCAAATGTTTGAAATGATCTGTTTCCTATTCCCAAAAGAATCCCAATATTGGCTATAAGGCCCTGATGTCAGGTTACCAAGCAAGGGTAGCCAAACTCGCAGGGCTGAAGAAAGTGTCTGAGGTGCCGCTGGTAATAAATCTTTTCCAATCAGTTCTGGATGGATTTATCAGGGGGGAGGTCAAACGACTGGAGGCAGAGCCTTGTAAGGTAACTTAAAAAGCTGTAAAGATTTCCACAGATGCTTAACTGTGCTCAAATATATTTTTTAAATATAAGGAAAGTCACCAGACCCTCGAGGAATCTGGGCCTGCAGAATTTCTAAGAAGACTGATTCCCACTGTTTGCAAAATATACCCAATTGCATTTAAAAGCGTTTACCCTATTAAAACCCATTTCACATAATTCTGCTAAGTTTCTAATGTTAAGGTTTCTAATGCTAACCAAGGCTACAATTATTGGATCTAAAATAGAATAAAAATGTAAATATTATTACAGTTAAACTATTTTAAAATGTTATTCCTCTGATAGCAAAGTTGAATTTTCAGTGGCTATTACTCCAGTCTTCAATAGTTGAACGGTAGTGTTATAAAATGTGGACCAAGCTGGCAGATTCCCAGTGGACCTTGTTATCAGTTATCCTTGAATTTATCCTAAATACATGCCCCTCTTTCTATTTTTCAGGTTAAGGAAAGGAACAGAAGAAAATCTAAAAGAGATGCACATGTAAGTTATTTTCATGATATAGAGACATTATATAGTTATATGGCTATATTTATAATGCATGATGTGAAAATACAAAACAACACTAATATTTTACTCTCTCTGTAAGCCTGACAGCCCACTGGGTCACTTATTTAGCACATACCAGGTGACCATTATGCAATCATGTGACCAGTGCAGCTCATACATATGGGGAATGGAAAAAGCCTTTATGTGCAGCTGTAAGTATTCACCATCCTTTTCCCTGACCAATGCAAATTGACAAGGATTTAGAGGTACTTTATGCTGCACTTTCTGTTTCAGCTTGTAAAATGGTGTGTCACAAGAAGTGTGTGAGCAAGATAACAATAAATTGCACAGGTCAATGTGCCAGGAAGGTGAGCAGTATTACTGTATAACATACTATATATTCACAGGGGAAATTATGCCATCATCTACACAACCTCACTAACATATGTAATGGTAGACATATTGGATCAAATAATCACAGTTTTTTGTTTTCATTCTTCAGAAAGAGGGTGAGCAAACCCTCCACTTTGGTGTACCTATCTGCGCCTTGGCCCGCACAGCTGACTCTGTGCCCTTCGTCATGGAGAAGATGCTGGTACATGTTGAAATGAATGGACTGTACACAGAGGGCATCTACCGCAAGTCTGGCTCAGCCTGCCGGGCCAAAGAGCTTCACCACATACTAGAGAAAGGTAATAGTGTGATTTGATTGGTCTTTAAGCCCTCATTATCAGAAATTAGAGGGTGCTTTTTCAAAGTAAAAGTTTTATGACCTTTGTCATGTACTTTACTTTTGACAAATCTATTTTCACTTAATATAACTGCTTGACTTTTTTGCATTGAAGGTTTTTGGTTTTTCCCCTCAGATCCGCAGTCTGTCTG
The DNA here is from genome assembly GCF_965113295.1 of Leuciscus leuciscus. Taxonomy (NCBI): domain Eukaryota; kingdom Metazoa; phylum Chordata; class Actinopteri; order Cypriniformes; family Leuciscidae; genus Leuciscus; species Leuciscus leuciscus. Next base: position 33,789,942 of record NC_138730.1, on the reverse strand, counting down.
TCTTGACAATTACCCCATCCACACCATCACCGGCCTGGTCAAACAGTGGTTACGGGAACTACCCGACCCACTTATGACATACAGCCTCTACAATGACTTCCTGTATGCTGCGGGTAGGTTTTTTATCCACATGCAACTTTGGGTGTAAAGGCTAAACATTTATGCCACATATGTTAGAAAGAAATGCTTGTTTTTTCACCCCTCCAGATCTGCCAGAATCATCCGAGCGGTTGCGTGCCATCTACCGAAACTTAGATGCACTACCTCCCTCAAACTTCTCTACTCTCGAAAGGCTTATTTTTCATCTCGTGAAGTAAGGAACGATTGCATATGACTGGGATGAATAAAAGACATCCTGTGCATTTCTTCACCTCTTGCCTAATTTCTTTTTGTATTCAGAGTGGCAAAAGAGGAAGCTCACAATCGAATGTCAGCTAATTCTCTATCGATCGTGTTTGCACCTTGCATTCTACGCTGCCCAGATTCTTCTGACCCTCTCCTGAGTATGAAGGATATAAACAAGACCACTCTGTGAGAATCATTTTGGTTTATTTGCCTTCCTTGTTTATGGTAAGCTTGTTTGTTTGACTTGATACTGGTGGTTGATGGTCAAGATAGAAGAAGGTATACTAAAAATACATAAATAATGTGATTATCTAAGCATCTAAATCATTAATTCAAGGCAAAAAACTTTCTTTGACCACATTCATCATATATGGTTAACATTTATGTGCAGTTGTGTGGAGATTCTGATTAATGAGCAAACAAGGTGCTATAATCAGAAAATGGAAGAGATTCAGCAGTTGGAAAATGCAGAAGCTATCGCCATTAAACAGCTCAAGCTCAGGAGACAGAACACGGTAAGAGAAGCTTCACATGCTTTTGCAATATATAAAAAATTAATTAGTACTTTAATTAGCATGGACACATTAAATTGGTCAAAAATGACCGTAAAAATGTTACAAAATGTTATATGTTACAAAATATTTATTTTACAAATAAGTGCTGTTCTTTTCAACTTTCTATTCATCAAAGAATCCTGAAAACTGCATCATGGTTTCCACAAAATTATTTGTCAACATTGATAATAATAAGAAATGTTTCTTGAGCAACAAATCAGCATATTAGAATGATTTCTGAAGGATCATGTGACACTGAAGACTGGAGTAATGATGCTGAAAATTCAGCTTTGCATCACAGGAATAAATTACACGTTAAGATATATTCAAATCCTTTTTTTTAAATAGTAATATGATTTCACAATACTTCTGTCTTTACTGTATTTTTGATCAAATAATTGCAGCCTTGTTGTGCATAAACATTTAAAAATCTTGCCGGATGGTAATGTACATAAGATATCACACTTCAAGAACAGTTGTGAAATAAGCAGCATGGCATTAGCTTCATGACATAGAAACAACACTAATAAATCCTTATGGGTTTTCCAATTATTCTGAAATATGCAATTTAGCAACACATTACACCTGTTCACCTACATACTGTACATGCTGCACCCCTACCATTAACCTTTAACTGTAGTGTAGATGCCAGGGAATGTATTTTGTTGTGGAAAGATGATACTTAATGTTCTGATTAATTAAATAATCTTTTCATGAAATATTGTGCAATTCATATTTTCAGAATGTGGTAACAATTTATAAAAGCAATAAACCACTCTAGGCTCTGTTATTCTGAATATTGTCTTAGCTGTGGTTGTTTCAGACACCCCATCACACATCGTGCCTAACTGTACCCAAAATGGAGCAAAGCCTCTCGTACCTTATTGCTTAAATGTATTTGCAATTTCTAGTCTAATATTTAGCCCCTTTGGTATAGCAGTTTGCAGAGTGCTTCTCATGGCTATTATTTTACATGATTTCATGATCTCACTTTCCATTTAGATATATGAGCGGCCAAAATTAGATTCAGATGCCTCCTCAATGGACAGAGCTGAGCTTGAAATCGAAAAGAACCTGCTGGAGAAGATCAAGTCCATTAAGAAAGAAAAGTGAGTTGAAAATGCATGTTTAACTTTTAAATTTTTTCATTCATTGTTTAGTCAACACATTTTTATTGTCTTCTAGCACAGTTTTAAATGTGCTTCGATCACAGTGAAGTTGTATCATTTCACTTTTGGATTTTGATTTTATGCTTTCAAGCTTAGTAAATTTCGTCCAAGGGCACAGAAAAAAAAAAGTTTATGCCGATGTTAAGAATTATAAGTATATAAATATCATTCTGTTTGTGGTTTAGGAACAATTTGGCCTTCAGACTGCCTGAGTTTGACCAGGATAGCTCTGATGCGGAGAACATGGACTCCGAATCTTTGGTCAGCTCTGAGAGTCTACTAGAAGATCATTTTGTGAGTTTGGACTTGGGAGGTCAGTACTGAGGTACAGAACATTTTAAATACATTATGCTTGAATGCCCCGTATGTTCTGCGTCCAAGAGGGCTTGGATTCGCTGTTCTTGTGGTGAGCTGGTTATTGTGCTGCTTGTTATTTAACCTGCTGTTTCTCTAACCACGGGTTTGCTCTGCTGCTTTTATATTAAATATAAGAATTTTTTTATATTTGGTTATTACATGATATTTGCATATATTTAGTCCCTAGTGGCTAATCCAAGGCATCTATTTCAGAGAACACTGCTTTGAAGAGCTCCAAGCCAGAGAATTCTGCTAAACCTCCTGATCCAACACATGATCCCAAACCAGGGAGCAAACAGCCTGCTGAGGACCGCAACCAAAACCATTCCGCCTCACGCCGAGATGTCCAGTCCATGTGTGTCATCCAGAGCCAAGATGTCTCAGAATCCCTCACCACCTCCTTTCCTGCAAGTAATCAGGGCAAGAGACGATTTTCAGACCTTGACATTCCTTTTATAGATGAGGAGGACGTTTGACATTATTTAACAGCAAAAAATCTATGCAAATATTTGTCTTTCCTGCAACTGTTCAAGCAACAATCAGTTTCCCATTTCTGATCATAATAAAATGCTGGATTCATGCATGCTGTCCTAGAACACCTGTTGTGTTCAGAGAAAACATTTGTTAAAAAAATTTTTTAAAGTAACTTTAAAGCCATTATTACTTTGTATCATGTTTTGCTAGGATTATTTAAACATTCCTTATAATCTTGGGAACATTTGTAGTAGGTTTATAATATTTTTTTTAATAGCTTTTTTCTTTTTTGTCTAACGCAAGTTTTTCTATGGACCACATTGGAGTGGAATGGGCCTTATATTATTGTTTTTATAGCCACAAGTCATAGTTCTTTATTTTTATCGCAAACAAGGGAACTGTAGAGAACTGATATATTCTTTATTGGATTGTTCCATGAATTGTTTTCTGTGAAATATCTGTATGTGGTGTAAATAGTTCTAAATAACAGTGCTTTCCCAATTAAATCAAATCTGATGAGTCCCCTAATATGTGAATATTTATTTATTGTTAAAACATTTTTTCTTTTTTTTTCTTTTTTTTGAGGAGATATGAAGATGTTGGAAATCATACCATTCTTGCATGCCAATGTTAAAGGCTGGTGCAAGATATGACAATTTTTGTTGACAAATGCAGTTATGGCATCTATAAAAACTGATCCCCCATCAACTGTGAATATAATCAAATTGTCATCTCGAATCAAATCATTTTAATATTATATCTTGCTGTAGTGTGTACCTGGCCACTCAGGAATCTCTGTTAATGAGCAGGCAGACAGTGCTGCCAAAGCATCATCTACAGAACCAGTAAAATGCTCTATACCTTTCACAGATCTGAGACCAACATTAAATGGCATACACCAAAAATAAATAGCAATCGGAATGGAATCAGTGCTTAAAGTCCCTGCAAATAAATCTTGATGTTGAGACAAAACGTATATTCCTTTTAATAATCGCTGGGATCAAGTCATTTACACTATATGCCGGATAGTACACTCAAGATTCACACATAAGAAAATTCACCAGTGTTCATCTTGTCAGAATCCACCGTCCATTTAAACATTTTGTTGGACTGTAATACTTCAACCCCTTTGAGGAACTTGTTTTACTCTGTCGATACTTTTGAAAAGAATTCCAAGAAATCCAAATGTAGTCTTAAGGTTTTTTGAACAAATTAATCTTAAACATCTGTTTAGTTTTATTTGTGAATAATTAAACCTGGCTCTCACTATGAACACAGCCAAAGAAGCTGATGTCGCATTAAAAAAGGAGAAAAAATGCAGTTATCAATGTCATTTAAAGAGGTTGTATCAGCAGTCAATTTACACATTTTTTGTTGTTGAAAGAAATCTGTAAGAAAAGGGTATCATAAATGCAGCTGTTTTATACTGTTGTTAGGACAGTATGGATATATTCTGCTCTAGCGAGGATAAATGGTTACAACAGGTGTGTTAAAGTAAGTGAATGTTGCATATTGTAAACTAGAATTAAATGTTCAAGAAGTCTGTAAATCTTGACTGTAATCGGTTTTAGTATATTATGGAAATTTAAAACGCATTGTTTTGCCGTTGTCATTTTATAAATCCAATATAAAGTTCCAGCAAAAAAATATTCCCAGAGTTTATTGCCTGACAAACCCGCTTCTGCTCATGAGGTAACACAATACAAACAACACAACAGTCAGCAGTTTACAAGACAGGGATTCCTCATTGTTTTGGGTTCACTCGCACGGACGATGTACTCGGCCAATGAAATCGCGAAGAAAACCACTCCCGTGTAAAATTGACCAATCAGAAACCTGCGTTGAAAAATATGGGCGGAACTCCCTAGAGCGAGAGCTGAGCACAGGAAGTCGCGTATCTTAGCGTGGATGCTAACGGTAAACTGTAATATTTAGCCACACCTCGCAGGTCCATCTCCCACAAACAAGAATGGATATAAGTTAACGATGACTGGAGAGAAAAAGAAGAAAAAGCGGCTGAACCGCAGCATTCTTCTAGCTAAGAAAATCATCATTAAAGATGGAGGCACTGTGAGTAAAACATTTCTTTGTGGCAGTTAGCTATATGCTAGTCAGGGCTAGCAAGCTAAACCAGTGTTTTTGCAGTATGAGCTGTAACAACTCTACACTGAGTGTCATTTCGATTGGCAACCTGGCAGACACTTTCTGGTGATTTCATCTGTTTCGTGATGCAAACTAGTAACTGTTATATCTGTACTTAAAGGAGAAATGAACAGTATTATTTGAGAGACAATAGTTTCATTAGACAGCCAACAGTGAAAACAACAAGCCAGCTGGCGAGAAAGCAAGCCATAATGTTCATGGCTTGCGTTTTGACATCGAGTGAGTTATCGTATGTTCAAAACCTGTAAATGAAACCGAAAGCTTGAAATGAGGACAATGAAGTAAGATAAATAAATAGTCTTTATGGTGAGCGTCATTGACAGAATTGGGTGTCCCGTCAGGATAGAAATGAATATCCTTTTTATGACATGTTCTGTCCGACAGTTCACCTGACGTGTTCTTTATAAGAATGACGTGTTTTTGGTTTACCTTGTCGTTTTGGTTGTGGACTTTAGAAAATAGTCGATTCGACCTTAAATGTCAAGACAGCTCCCCATAATGGCCTGTCAAATTTTGACTTCTTGAATCAAGTAGTTGCCTATGTATTCACCTATGGTATAATTTATCTGTTGTCTATGCCATCATTGTCCTTTTAGGAAACACCTGTCAAGACGATTTCTTCAAAGTCCTTATACTCAAAAATTGATTAAAAAAGAAAATAAGGTCAATGAGTAAGTTGACATCAATGTGTTGTAAACTTCTGTCCACAAACATAAATGTAAATAAAACGAAACTCCTGACATTACGTTCCCAAATGCAACAAACTATACTTCTTTAAACCACAGCCTTTGATTTTATAATCACAATTTGATAAGAGATATCGCTATTTAGTAAGTAGGCTAATTATGCAGCCCCATTTGTTTATTTTAATGTTACGTTTAATTAATGATTAGCATTTAATCAACTTATGTTTGGGAAACTCTGGTCTAATATTTAAGTGCAAATGAATGGTCCATTTGTACCAGGCTAAATTATATGCTTGCTCTGAAAGTATATATTTTTACTTTGACCTCTCCTCTGTCATTTAAAAACACGTCGTGTTTTCATGTAGTGTAAGAGGGTTTTACACTGTGCCATAAACAGGTTGTACATTACCAGAGGTTTCTAATCATTGACTTATTGTACAAGTGATTAGCTTGGGACTCCTGGAAATCGATTGAAAAAGGTTTAACACTATAGCTTTATGAATCAACAGCAGCTCCTCAATATCACTATTTATATCTTGCTCGTCTCAAATTTAATAAGGGCTTTTATGAATACATTACAGACTGTACAAAGAGAGATGTGTATGTTGACATTGTGTTAAATGTCTGTTAACCTGTGTAGTCCTTTCAGGCTTTGTTTGCACTGTTAACTGCTTGGGCACAGGCCACGACTCTTTCTCTCCCCCCTTAGTAGTTGATATGGGACCACCTGTCAAAAAATGATTGATTGACAGGTGCCACGCCCCTTCCGGTGACAGGTCCCGCCCCTTCCGGTGACATGTCCCGCCCCTTCCGGTGTCCCGCCCCTTCCGGTGACAGGTGTCCCGCCCCTTTTGACTTTTGATTGACAGTTTGACAGCTAGTTTTGACTTTTGATTGACAGGTTGACAGTTAGTATGACTTTTGATCATGTTTTGACAGCTAGTTTTGACTTTTGATTGACAGTTTGACAGCTTTTGATCATGTTTTGACAGCTAGTTTTGACTTTTGATGTCTTTTGAAGTCTTTTGAAGGCTTTTGAAGCCTTTTGATATTGACAGAAAGTGTTATAACAATACGTGATGGTATCTGACAGCTAGTTTGATGCCTTTTGAACATGACAGTTAGTGTTTTTGAAGCCTTTTGATCGTTTGAAGACACTGTGATTAAATAATACGTCATGGCTATATGACAGCTAGTTTTAATTGTTTGAAGCCTTTTGAACATGACAGTTAGTGTGTGTTTTTGAAGTTGGTATCACACACACGATCCTCCCTACATATTCCTGAGCGTATCCGGGCTGTACTGTGAAACTGATAAGAAAAAACTGTGGAAGTTTATCTCACACAAATGTTGAAAAACCATTCAGTTCTTTTAAAAGAATATAAATGAAATGTTTATAAAGATCTTACTAAAATCTCACACCAAAAGTTTAAATAAAATGGAGTCATAAAAACAATTGCAATCAGTTAAATGTTTATAGAGTAAAAAAAAAAAAAAAAAAAAAAAAAAAAAAAAAACATACAGGTTATGAAACAATCAGTTAAATGTTTAGAGAGTTGAAGAAAAAACATACAGCTTATGAAACAACGCAATAAATGAAACGGGTTCACAAAAATAAAAAATCATCTCACATGTTTAGATAACTAAAGGGCCTCTTTACACCAGCGTTTGACCTGCGGAGCTTTCAAAAAGCACCAGCCAAAGGTGTGTGTGTGTGTGTGTGTGTGTGTGTGTGTGTGTGTGTGTGTGTGTGTGTGTGTGTGTGTGTGTGTGTGTGTGTGTGTGTGTGTGTGTGTGTGTGTGTGTGTCAGAGAGTCACACAAATTCAGTGATCAGGATATCAGGTGCTGAGTTTATAAGTATAATCTTAAAAGTTTAAATGATATCTTTTAAAAATACAAGATTGTTTAAATGAAATCTTTAAAGTTTGAATAAATACACATCTTCTATTTATCTTTTAGAAGATTACTGTAATGATTTTGTTTAACGGTTATTAAACAATGTCTGTTCAAAAACTGTACTTAGTCGTCTTAAATCTCATTTATATGAAAAGATTTTGTCCGTGTGGAGTTTCAATTTTGATGGCTTTCCATAGCCATGATGATTTTTGTACCGTAACTGCATATTCGATCATGTACACCTAAACACGCTGATCTTTCTGAATTTATTTCAAAGTATAATCTTAAAAGTTTAAATGATATCTTTTAAAATTAAAAGACTGTTTAAATAAAATCTTTAAAGTTTGAATACATACGCATCTTCTATTTACCTTTTAGAAGATTACTGTGACCTAAAGTATTATTTTTACTAAACAATATCTGTTCAAAAACTTTAGATTGTTGAAAAACTGTACTTAGTCGTCTTAAATCTCATTTATATGAAAAGATTCAATCAGCTTTTTTTGTCCATGCAGGGGTTTCATTTTTTATGGTGGGGGCTTTTCATAGCCATAATGATTTTTGTACCGTAACTGCATATTCTATCCCGTACACCTGAACACGACCATCACAGAAACCTACATTTGTACATTTTCAAAAATGAAATAAATAAATACATAATTAAATATCATTTCTAAGCTGTATTGCACGCGCGCACACACACGGTTCTAAAAATGAACTAATCTCTATGTGCATCATGTCACAGCGTATGTAATGTTAGTCTGCTAACGCCTTTCCAGAGCCAAAGTTTTGTTCGTACTAAATTTATTTCAAAGCATAATCGTAAAAGTTTCAATATGATCTTTTAAAAATAAAAGATTGTTTTAGTTTGAAGTTTAAATTTCTTAACTTTCTTGCTTGAAAAAATCTTTAAAGTTTGAATACATTCATATCTTCTATTTATCTTTTAGAAGATTACTGTAATGATTTTGTTTAAATTGAACCTAAGGTATAATTGTTATTAAACAATGTCTGTTCAAAAACTTTAGATGGTTGAAAAACTGTACTTAGTCGTCTTAAATCTCATTTATATGTAAAGATTCAATCATAATTTTTTGTCCATGCGGGGTTTAAATTTTTATGGCTTTCCATAGCCATAATGATTTTTGTACCGTAACTGCATATTCTATCCCTTACACCTAAACACGACCATCACAGAAAACTACATTTTCAAAAATGAAATAAATAAATAATTAAATAAAATGTAAAAAAAAGTTTTAGCTAAATAAATATATAAATAAAAACACCTTACATTTCCAGAGAGGTGAAGTAGTTCTTTATGCAACGATAAAAAAACAATCCAAAAAGCAAATAGTTTAAGTTGTCAAACAAAACACCCCCAGATCCTTCAGAGATAAACTACAGTGTGAACTGAAGCTTCAGGATATAGGGTAACAGACCAGATGAGTCTCGGGGGACAATGTCACAGTAAATCTAGTCCGCGTTCCAGAGTACATCCAGAGTTTTATACTAAATTCATTTAAAAGCATAACCTTAAAAGTTTAAATTAGATATTTATATATGTCAATAAAAGTTTTATTAAAATCATATCTTCTATTTATCTTCTTAGAAGACTTATGTATTATTTTTACTAAACAGCGTCTGTTCAAAAACTTTAGATGGTTGAAAAAACTGTACTTAGGCGTCTTAGATCTTATTTATACAAAAATATTTCAAACAGTATTTTATCCATACAACATGTTGTCAAAGTTTGTCACAATGTTTTGTTGTTGCGTTATTTTTAAGAAATCCGAGGACTCTACGTTGCTCTTATTTAGACTAAGTTGTATCATCGAGTTAAATGTAAATTTGCAAATCCAAATGATAGGAAAACTTTATGATAGGAAAGTACGGACAGCGCCTTTGACCAAGCCTCTACATATGGGGCACTTGCGTAGAGAAGGCGCACATTCTTTGCACACAACTAGGTGACCACAGGGGATGAAGACAATGTTCACTTCCTTATCCATGCAAACTTTGCATGTGCGCTCCTCTTGAAGTCTTCTTAACTGTTCCTCCATAGGCAAGTCTGAAAGATCTTGACTCGGTGATGCAGCTTCATTTGTCTGGGCCATCAGTTCTCTCAGCAGGCAGACATCATTCTTCTTGATCCAGTTGCGGAAGACCTCTGCTGCTGCATTTCCTTTCGACAGGACTAACTCAATGAGCTGCCCTGTCTGCTGCTTGACTGTAGTGTAGTTACGAATAATGTCATACTCTTTCTGTGAGATGACGTTCTCCTCTAGAAGATGGTCCATTAAGCACTGCACACTTTTTATCCGCTGTGACACGGCAAGATGATGTTTCTTAAGAAAAGTAAGAAACTTACTTTCTCGCTCCTCCTCTCTCTTCTCATCTTCCGCACGTAGTAAATCAGACACCAATTCTTGAACGGTTTTGTAATTTTCTCCACTTGCGAGAATTTTGCTTTGAGCGGTTTGCTTCACCACAGGATTGTTCATCATCACTGCATCTTCTCCAGGACCCAGGTGTACAACAGCTGGATCAACAAATTCTCTTGAGTCGCTGTCTCCATTAGTCAATAGCTGTTCAAATAGTCTTGGAAATCTTGCTTGAATCTGATGAACAAACTCTTGGCCCTTTTCTTGCAACAGGTATTCACATCTTGGAAACCACTTAGCATGTTCTCTCCATGGATCATCACCAGACTCCCAACATCTGAGTCCACCATCACAACAAAAGCACTTCACGTCATCATTACGACCAACATAGTAAAAACCAGCCTTAGCCAATTGGTCTGGTCGAACAGTTATTCTTTAGGGCCAGTTGACAAATGTGAGCAACCTTTCTTCACACTGTTGCATTGCCGATCCATTGGAAAGGCCGCCACCAGATAAAGGTACATTATCTGCACGGTCACCTTGAACGAAGCGGCAGTTGGGGTAATGCCTCTGGTGCTCTGATGCTGCCCGATCTCCCGGTTCCCAGTTGCTAAGCTGGCCTCCACAACTGAAGCAAGCCACTCTGTCGCCCTGGCCAACGTAGTAGAAACCACTTTTGGCAAGCTCAGCTGGAGCTAATGTAGCAAGAGTCCAATTCTGAAAGGTGTCAAGGCGTTCCAGTTCCCGACGCATGCCAGGATTGTGACAAGTCGGAGGTCGCTGGTGAGACATATCCTCAACTCCACGGGAGGAAATGGGGCTGGAGAGGGCCAGGTTGCTGAATGCCGTGTTTAAGTAACCCACCTGCTCCTCCATTTGGCCTGAAAAAGATGCCGTGGTGGTTGATGTTACGGCTGTCGCAGGGTTGGAAAGCTGTAAGATGGCTACGTTGCGAAGCGGGGGAAAAGGCAGAGTGAGAGGACGACAGGAGGTTTGCGGTGGCGGGTAAAAATGTGACCACAGGGTGTGTCCACTCAAGCCCTTCTCTCTGCTGGACATCCCATGACTAGTGTCTAGTCGTCCATGACAGAACACATAATCTTATTAAACTTATTAAATACCCTCTATGATGCAGGAACCGATGCTAAAAACAAAATCAAACACCACAATTTCAAAAATTTAAAAATCACCACACAATTTCAGGTATTCACATCTTGGAAATGGTTGCCACCTCGGGAATACAGTAATTAAAATGCAGAAAACAAATATTTAAATATTTAAATATTTAATCTTTTAAATCATGTTTTTTTAAAAATTATTCTAAATATTATTATTATTATTATTATTATTATGTATACTATTATAATACTATTATTATGAGCTCAGACATTACCACAATAGTCATTTTTGTAATTTTTTTTATTTCAACATTATACTTTCGAGTATACATTGAAGTAGTGAAGAAAATGATAGACCGGCAGTACATAAAGTAAAACGACGTTTACAGATGGTCTAACCAGAATAGAAAATCTCTGCAGGCTATCATGTTTTGCTCTAGGGTATAGTTGACCAGACTTTCAACTAATTCACCAACGTCAGTTTTTGCATTTTTTGACACCAGTGACACGCAGAGATCTGTTACAAAAGTCCATATAGCGAGTATCTCGGTGATTTCGAATTCGTCACAACATTCACGCAACACATCCAGAACTTTTCTGAGGATTACGCCGTTCGGCTCTTTGCCGTTGAAAAACATGGGCGTTACATCAGGCCATGGCTTTGTCAAGCCTCTTACGACATCCATTTCATTTTTGAGATTTGTCACACGTTTGGTATCCTGCACACAATCGTTTTTCATACCACACGCAGCATCAATGATCCTGTGCATCAAGCCAACCATCTGACCTCTAAAATGATCTTTAAACATAGAGTCTAGCGTAGCTCTTAAAGGACACTCTTTGCCCGTGGCGCACTTACACGCCGGATGATACTTGTTCTCCATCCGTTTTTGCATCGCCATTTTTTCCAACTTTCCGAATAGTCCACTATTCGATGATGAAAGATGCTTTTCGTTCCTGGAATCTTCCTGGAATCTCCTGAGTGAGTCCTTGCGGCACAATCGTCCAGGGTTTGTGCGTTAATGTGCGGAAGTTTGTGTTTTTGGGTCAGAAGCGTGAGTCGTAGAAGCGTAGTTTGCGTCAGGTTCAGGCAAACAGGAATGCTGAAGCGGCTTTTGATCAATGAGATGATGCAGTAGCACAGCAGTCCGTGGCTAGTAGAGCTAGAGTAGAGCTAGAGCGTGCGATGTCCTGAAATATTTATCAGGACAGCGATTGGGGTCCGCCCCCTCGCCCCACTGGAGGGGTTGAATAGGGTGTTGTCATCAGGAAAGCCTATGTAAAGTCACGATGCAACAGAAGTAGCATCATGGAGAAGTTATGCATATGCCACCAGAGAGAAGTTTATTATTATTTCCACTCAATCCAGTTACAAAATCAGATTTTTTAAAATCAGATTTTTTTAAATCTGAAAATTAAAAAAACGTTTAAAACATATGCATGGGTGAATTGTTCACCATAAGTTCTGTAACAAACATTTAGAAAGTAGTTAGGATGTATTTCATTTTGTGCATGCTTTAAGTTAATTTTACCAACTATGAAGATGTTAAAGTTCATAGACCTTTAGCGTATTGAGTTAAAATTAAAACGTGATATCCCATTAAACGCATCATTACTGAATTCACGGGTGTTCCAAACATAGACTATTATTGTTATTGTCCTAACATAGACTATTGTTTAATAACTTCAATAGTTATCAAGCACCAGCTGATTGAAGTTTTTCTTCAAACAAAGGTAATTTTCTGATAAATCATAGTACACCTACATGTGTTTTGTTGTATTTTTAAAAACATAGAACCAGAGAACAGAGAACCTTGTGTGGTATTCTATATCCGCATAAAGGGTTAAAATATAAATTTTAGCGCTATTTAAAAACTAGGACGGTATAATAATAATATAATGTAAATGTCTCACGTGAAGATGATGGTTTAAACCATCATTTTATCAAATCAAACCAATTCATGTGAATACTGTCGTATATGAACAAAGAGAAGACCTAGAGTTCACTAACATTAGCTAACTGTAGGAAACAGATATCCGGGGGAAAGTGTAAAGAAAACGGCATACAAAACATTACAATCACACCCAGCAATGCGATAAGTGTTACGCTGATGTTAAAAATTGTTAAACAATTTCAAAACAGGTTGTTTCAGAAGAAATGCAAACAAAATCTTTTAAACAAAGTCTTGTTTCAGAGTCGGATTCTTGTTTATATTGAACATTGTTATTGAAGCGCATGTTTAACAGCGCTATTATTCTTGGCCTCATCAAAGTTTTCACCGGAGCATACCGACTCTGAAACAAGACTTTGTTTAAAAGATTTTGTTTGCATTTCTTCTGAAACAACCTGTTTTGAAATTGTTTAACAATTTTTAACATCAGCGTAACACTTATCGCATTGCTGGGTGTGATTGTAATGTTTTGTATGCCGTTTTCTTTACACTTTCCCCCGGATATCTGTTTCCTACAGTTAGCTAATGTTAGTGAACTCTAGGTCTTCTCTTTGTTCATATACGACAGTATTCACATGAATTGGTTTGATTTGATAAAATGATGGTTTAAACCATCATCTTCACGTGAGACATTTACATTATATTATTATTATACCGTCCTAGTTTTTAAATAGCGCTAAAATTTATATTTTAACCCTTTATGCGGATATAGAATACCACACAAGGTTCTCTGTTCTCTGGTTCTATGTTTTTAAAAATACAACAAAACACATGTAGGTGTACTATGATTTATCAGAAAATTACCTTTGTTTGAAGAAAAACTTCAATCAGCTGGTGCTTGATAACTATTGAAGTTATTAAACAATAGTCTATGTTAGGACAATAACAATAATAGTCTATGTTTGGAACACCCGTGAATTCAGTAATGATGCGTTTAATGGGATATCACGTTTTAATTTTAACTCAATACGCTAAAGGTCTATGAACTTTAACATCTTCATAGTTGGTAAAATTAACTTAAAGCATGCACAAAATGAAATACATCCTAACTACTTTCTAAATGTTTGTTACAGAACTTATGGTGAACAATTCACCCATGCATATGTTTTAAACGTTTTTTTAATTTTCAGATTTAAAAAAATCTGATTTTAAAAAATCTGATTTTGTAACTGGATTGAGTGGAAATAATAATAAACTTCTCTCTGGTGGCATATGCATAACTTCTCCATGATGCTACTTCTGTTGCATCGTGACTTTACATAGGCTTTCCTGATGACAACACCCTATTCAACCCCTCCAGTGGGGCGAGGGGGCGGACCCCAATCGCTGTCCTGATAAATATTTCAGGACATCGCACGCTCTAGCTCTACTCTAGCTCTACTAGCCACGGACTGCTGTGCTACTGCATCATCTCATTGATCAAAAGCCGCTTCAGCATTCCTGTTTGCCTGAACCTGACGCAAACTACGCTTCTACGACTCACGCTTCTGACCCAAAAACACAAACTTCCGCACATTAACGCACAAACCCTGGACGATTGTGCCGCAAGGACTCACTCAGGAGATTCCAGGAAGATTCCAGGAACGAAAAGCATCTTTCATCATCGAATAGTGGACTATTCGGAAAGTTGGAAAAAATGGCGATGCAAAAACGGATGGAGAACAAGTATCATCCGGCGTGTAAGTGCGCCACGGGCAAAGAGTGTCCTTTAAGAGCTACGCTAGACTCTATGTTTAAAGATCATTTTAGAGGTCAGATGGTTGGCTTGATGCACAGGATCATTGATGCTGCGTGTGGTATGAAAAACGATTGTGCGCAGGATACCAAACGTGTGACAAATCTCAAAAATGAAATGGATGTCGTAAGAGGCTTGACAAAGCCATGGCCTGATGTAACGCCCATGTTTTTCAACGGCAAAGAGCCGAACGGCGTAATCCTCAGAAAAGTTCTGGATGTGTTGCGTGAATGTTGTGACGAATTCGAAATCACCGAGATACTCGCTATATGGACTTTTGTAACAGATCTCTGCGTGTCACTGGTGTCAAAAAATGCAAAAACTGACGTTGGTGAATTAGTTGAAAGTCTGGTCAACTATACCCTAGAGCAAAACATGATAGCCTGCAGAGATTTTCTATTCTGGTTAGACCATCTGTAAACGTCGTTTTACTTTATGTACTGCCGGTCTATCATTTTCTTCACTACTTCAATGTATACTCGAAAGTATAATGTTGAAATAAAAAAAATTACAAAAATGACTATTGTGGTAATGTCTGAGCTCATAATAATAGTATTATAATAGTATACATAATAATAATAATAATAATAATAATATTTAGAATAATTTTTAAAAAAACATGATTTAAAAGATTAAATATTTAAATATTTAAATATTTGTTTTCTGCATTTTAATTACTGTATTCCCGAGGTGGCAACCATTTCCAAGATGTGAATACCTGAAATTGTGTGGTGATTTTTAAATTTTTGAAATTGTGGTGTTTGATTTTGTTTTTAGCATCGGTTCCTGCATCATAGAGGGTATTTAATAAGTTTAATAAGATTATGTGTTCTGTCATGGACGACTAGACACTAGTCATGGGATGTCCAGCAGAGAGAAGGGCTTGA
Source organism: Leuciscus leuciscus (assembly GCF_965113295.1). Lineage (NCBI taxonomy): Eukaryota > Metazoa > Chordata > Actinopteri > Cypriniformes > Leuciscidae > Leuciscus > Leuciscus leuciscus. Next base: position 33,774,223 of record NC_138730.1, on the reverse strand, counting down.
GTGGACACACCCTGTGGTCACATTTTTACCCGCCACCGCAAACCTCCTGTCGTCCTCTCACTCTGCCTTTTCCCCCGCTTCGCAACGTAGCCATCTTACAGCTTTCCAACCCTGCGACAGCCGTAACATCAACCACCACGGCATCTTTTTCAGGCCAAATGGAGGAGCAGGTGGGTTACTTAAACACGGCATTCAGCAACCTGGCCCTCTCCAGCCCCATTTCCTCCCGTGGAGTTGAGGATATGTCTCACCAGCGACCTCCGACTTGTCACAATCCTGGCATGCGTCGGGAACTGGAACGCCTTGACACCTTTCAGAATTGGACTCTTGCTACATTAGCTCCAGCTGAGCTTGCCAAAAGTGGTTTCTACTACGTTGGCCAGGGCGACAGAGTGGCTTGCTTCAGTTGTGGAGGCCAGCTTAGCAACTGGGAACCGGGAGATCGGGCAGCATCAGAGCACCAGAGGCATTACCCCAACTGCCGCTTCGTTCAAGGTGACCGTGCAGATAATGTACCTTTATCTGGTGGCGGCCTTTCCAATGGATCGGCAATGCAACAGTGTGAAGAAAGGTTGCTCACATTTGTCAACTGGCCCTCAAGAATAACTGTTCGACCAGACCAATTGGCTAAGGCTGGTTTTTACTATGTTGGTCGTAATGATGACGTGAAGTGCTTTTGTTGTGATGGTGGACTCAGATGTTGGGAGTCTGGTGATGATCCATGGAGAGAACATGCTAAGTGGTTTCCAAGATGTGAATACCTGTTGCAAGAAAAGGGCCAAGAGTTTGTTCATCAGATTCAAGCAAGATTTCCAAGACTATTTGAACAGCTATTGACTAATGGAGACAGCGACTCAAGAGAATTTGTTGATCCAGCTGTTGTACACCTGGGTCCTGGAGAAGATGCAGTGATGATGAACAATCCTGTGGTGAAGCAAACCGCTCAAAGCAAAATTCTCGCAAGTGGAGAAAATTACAAAACCGTTCAAGAATTGGTGTCTGATTTACTACGTGCGGAAGATGAGAAGAGAGAGGAGGAGCGAGAAAGTAAGTTTCTTACTTTTCTTAAGAAACATCATCTTGCCGTGTCACAGCGGATAAAAAGTGTGCAGTGCTTAATGGACCATCTTCTAGAGGAGAACGTCATCTCACAGAAAGAGTATGACATTATTCGTAACTACACTACAGTCAAGCAGCAGACAGGGCAGCTCATTGAGTTAGTCCTGTCGAAAGGAAATGCAGCAGCAGAGGTCTTCCGCAACTGGATCAAGAAGAATGATGTCTGCCTGCTGAGAGAACTGATGGCCCAGACAAATGAAGCTGCATCACCGAGTCAAGATCTTTCAGACTTGCCTATGGAGGAACAGTTAAGAAGACTTCAAGAGGAGCGCACATGCAAAGTTTGCATGGATAAGGAAGTGAACATTGTCTTCATCCCCTGTGGTCACCTAGTTGTGTGCAAAGAATGTGCGCCTTCTCTACGCAAGTGCCCCATATGTAGAGGCTTGGTCAAAGGCGCTGTCCGTACTTTCCTATCATAAAGTTTTCCTATCATTTGGATTTGCAAATTTACATTTAACTCGATGATACAACTTAGTCTAAATAAGAGCAACGTAGAGTCCTCGGATTTCTTAAAATAACGCAACAACAAAACATTGTGACAAACTTTGACAACATGTTGTATGGATAAAATACTGTTTGAAATATTTTTGTATAAATAAGATCTAAGACGCCTAAGTACAGTTTTTTCAACCATCTAAAGTTTTTGAACAGACGCTGTTTAGTAAAAATAATACATAAGTCTTCTAAGAAGATAAATAGAAGATATGATTTTAATAAAACTTTTATTGACATATATAAATATCTAATTTAAACTTTTAAGGTTATGCTTTTAAATGAATTTAGTATAAAACTCTGGATGTACTCTGGAACGCGGACTAGATTTACTGTGACATTGTCCCCCGAGACTCATCTGGTCTGTTACCCTATATCCTGAAGCTTCAGTTCACACTGTAGTTTATCTCTGAAGGATCTGGGGGTGTTTTGTTTGACAACTTAAACTATTTGCTTTTTGGATTGTTTTTTTATCGTTGCATAAAGAACTACTTCACCTCTCTGGAAATGTAAGGTGTTTTTATTTATATATTTATTTAGCTAAAACTTTTTTTTACATTTTATTTAATTATTTATTTATTTCATTTTTGAAAATGTAGTTTTCTGTGATGGTCGTGTTTAGGTGTAAGGGATAGAATATGCAGTTACGGTACAAAAATCATTATGGCTATGGAAAGCCATAAAAATTTAAACCCCGCATGGACAAAAAATTATGATTGAATCTTTACATATAAATGAGATTTAAGACGACTAAGTACAGTTTTTCAACCATCTAAAGTTTTTGAACAGACATTGTTTAATAACAATTATACCTTAGGTTCAATTTAAACAAAATCATTACAGTAATCTTCTAAAAGATAAATAGAAGATATGAATGTATTCAAACTTTAAAGATTTTTTCAAGCAAGAAAGTTAAGAAATTTAAACTTCAAACTAAAACAATCTTTTATTTTAAAAGATCATATTGAAACTTTTACGATTATGCTTTGAAATAAATTTAGTACGAACAAAACTTTGGCTCTGGAAAGGCGTTAGCAGACTAACATTACATACGCTGTGACATGATGCACATAGAGATTAGTTCATTTTTAGAACCGTGTGTGTGCGCGCGTGCAATACAGCTTAGA